>NC_090253.1:36395468-36415468 GCF_037325665.1 Littorina saxatilis | reverse complement strand
TAGTGTCCAAGAAATATCCAACGTTAAAGTTTTCCGGACGGACGGACGGACGTCCGGACGTCCGGACGTCCGGACGGACGACTCGGGTGAGTACATAGACTCACTTTTGCTTCGCATGTGAGTCAAAAATTATGATTAACATTAAATTTCCGAAATCGTTTTAAAAAAACAATTTCATCTTATTCCTTGTCGGTTCCTGATTCCAAAAACATATAGATATGATATGTTTGGATTACAAACACGCTCAGAAAGTTAAAACGAAGAGAGGTACAGTAAAGCGTGCTATGCAGCACAGCGCAACCGCTACCGCGCTGAACAGGCTCGTTAATTTCACTGCCTTTTGCACGAGCGGCGGATTACGGTCATTGTGAAAAAAATGCAGTGCGTTCAGTTTCATTCTGTGAGTTCCACAGCTTGAAAAAATGTAGTAATTTCGCCTTACGCGACTTGTTTTTTAAATTCTGGTTATTACGATATACGTTTTCCTCCTCTTAGTTAAAACAATTATATTACATTCTAGTTTGCTTATATCAAACTAAACATTCCGTAAACCATACTCTTTCTCCTTTTGTGATTCTTGTGGCCGTTTCTGGCTGTCTCCTTAATAAGGTTTTCGTTCGACATCTCTTTCTCTCGACCTATATACCCCCCCCCCCCCCCCCCCCCCCCCACACCCTCTCTCTCCTCTCTAAATATCTTTTTTTTATCCCCCCTCCCCCTGGGCCTCTCTCTCTCTCTCACTCTCTCTCTCTCTCTCTCTCTCTCTTTTTTTTGTCAGTCTCCAAAGTATATAATTCTCTAACTCACTTGAAAGAAAGTAGCACAAAGGGAACTGATGAAATAGACAGCAAAATTCTTAGATTATCAGCCCCACATATAGCGGAATCTCTAACGTATATTTACAATCTCTGTATTGAAAAAAGTGTTTATCCCAAAGCTTTCAAGGAAGCTAAAGTGATCCCCCTCTTTAAGGCAGGTGATAAAACAGATCCCTCAAATTTTAGACCGATATCCGTTTTACCAGTATTGTCAAAACTACTGGAAAAACATGTCAATGACCATATTATGATACACTTTACATCAAACAATTTGTTTCATGAAACTCAGTCTGGTTTTAGACCTAAACACTCGTGCCATACGGCACTGACAGAACTGGTGGACTCTTGGTTATCGAAAATCAACTCTAATAAGTTATGTGGAGCACTGTTTATGGACTTTGCAAAGGCATTTGATGTTATTGATCACGCCCTCCTTTTGCGGAAACTTTCCATTTATAGACTGCCACAGCCCACACAGACTTTTATAGCCTCTTTTTTGTCGGGAAGGACACAAAAAGTTACCTTTAACAGTTCGAGCTCTGAAGCAATGCCAATTTTATATGGGGTCCCACAAGGCTCGGTCCTCGGACCGTTATTATTTTCTGTCTACATCAATGACTTACCATTACACATATCCTCTGGACAGTGTGATATGCTAGCTGATGATACTACTATTCATACCTCAGGTGATGATATTACTTCGGTAGTCGACACGCTTCAGAAGTGTGTCGATGATGCTGTAGAATGGACGCATTTAAACCACATGTCTCTCAATCCAGAAAAAACAAAGTATATGCTAATTACTACGCGTCAAAAACGACAAGTCATGTCGGAACCAAAGAAGTGCATTTCTGTTGATAGTCAGCTGATAAACGAGGTTAGTGAACACAAAATTTTGGGTGTAACTATTGACAACAATCTAACATGGGGCCCTCATGTAAGTAACTTATGTAAATCTACAGCAAAAAAAGTTCATCAGTCTGCAAAGATTAAACATTTTCTAAATTTTGATGCGCGCAGAACATTTTTTCAAGCGCATGTGCAGTCTGGAATAGACTATGCATCAACCCTTTGGGATTCTGCAAGTGATGCAGCTTTAAGACCCCTAAAATCTTTGCACAGACGCGGAGTAAAAGTTGTTCTGCTGAAAAACAGCACCCTCTCTAATCATGACTACAAAAAAGCTGAAATTCTTCCACTTTCATCCAGACTAGCGTTTAACAAGGCAAGGTTTATGCATAAAATAGTTCTTGGACATGTACCAGACTATTTAACTAAAAGAATATTATTAACTGAGACTTCATCAAGCCGCACGAAGAAACTAAATGTTCCCCTCCCTAGAATTGACTTGTATAAAACTAGTCTGGCATACTCAGGTCCATTTCTGTGGAATGTTTTACCAGTTTCTCTCAGACAGCCACTTTCTGTTGCCAGTTTTAGAAGACATACTTTTTTGTATATGCTTTCATCGTCGTGTGGCACTTAATGCCGCGATCAGGTACTGCTGTTTGATAAGTACATGAAGATCTACTAGTATAATCATTTTATATAATCTCTCTCTCTGTTTACGTTGTTCTCTTCATGGATTTTGCACATACATTATGATTATGTGTACAATGTGTACATGTGTGTGTGTGTGTGTGTCTGTGTGTGCGTGTGTGTCTGTATGTGCATGTGTGTCTGTGTGTGTCTGTGTGCATGTGACCGTGTGTGTCAAAGTGTGTGTTTTAATGTATACCATTACCAATGACCATGTTGGCATGTATGCTATGAACATTTTTTTTTCTCTTTGTCTGATTTAATAACCATGTTTTTATGTTTTTGTTTTGCTTCTTCTCCTGCTTTAATATTATGCACTGCTTAGTTAATTCCCTCTTGGGCGAGGGCTGGATGAAAAAAGATCTTTGCTGTATCTACTCCATTACCCTCGAAAAATAAAGTTGGTTCGTTCGTTCGTTCGTTCGTTCGTTCTCTCTCTCTCATGCAATTTCCGTTCGTACCCTATTGTGTTCTGGCTATTTTTAACCTTTCCGTTTCTTTTCTTATTGTGTCTTCTGTTCTTTTTTGGACTGACTGCGCTATTAGAACGCTATGGCCGTCGGACATACAAATGTCAGCGCGGTTTGGTAGGCTGGCAAAGTCACGCAGGGTCTGGAATCACAACAGGAATAGAAGACAAAAGAAATGGTCGGTTGTCTGGACAATTATAGAGAAAAAGGCCGGAGTGTCGGTTTTCTTTTTCTACCCTTGCGACTTTGAAAGCAATAAATAAAAAAACTGCCCTTTGAGGACAAATAAAGGAAGAAAGAAAGAAAGAAAGAAAAAGGTTAAATAAACACACAGCTATAGAGAGAGAGAAAAAAGCAAGAAAAAAGGAGGAATGTCTTTTAACCGGAAGCAGAGAAGACAATAATTCAAAACTAGAAATGCAATGTCAAGTTCCATCACGTAAAGTATAAAAAATAGTAACAATGAAAAATAAATGAAAAAAAAGACAGAAAAAACGAAGAACACGAACCCGTCAGACGAAGGCAAACGACCGCATTTGGGGGAAATGTCATCGAATACATTAGGTAGGACAACAGACAATATAATTTAATTATCCTTATAACTATCTTTCCTATATTCCGCGTGAGCAAATTTTTATTATTTGTTTTAATTTGTTTAGAGTAGTCACAATCGAACAGACATGACTTTGAAAAAGGCCATTGTGTAAAGTTCCAGCGAAATAGTGCCAAGCCAAGTTCAATCATCATAATTTATATACAGCTCTGTAATCGTGTACTACATCGTTTTAAAATTCCTGCCTGCAACCTAAACATAACCTCCACCTAGAAATGATGTCTGCAAAGCCTGCAAACGACCAAACACATGCTAAGAAGATAACTTCCGTACATATCTTTGAAGCGTTGGAAGGCTTAAAGTACCTGTAAGAATAGACCATTGTGTTTTTCATTTCTTTTTCATTCTCATGAAATGTTTCTCATATAAACTTTCGTTTTGATCTCTTTTCTCTCATACAAATAAAATTTGAAAGACGTTATTATTCGACGAACTCTTGCATGAGAACGAATGTGGTTTTGACAGCTTGCTTGTTGCTATCTCAACCATGAAGCACGGTACCAACAAAAAATGTCCAGAGCCACACACACACACACACAATAACGTCCCTCTTTACACCCTTCCCCATCCCCGCCACCCTCTCTCTTACGTGGATGTTGCAATAGCGAGGTGAGAATTATTATATATGATTGATTCCCGCGTGTTGAGCGCAGATAATGAGATCAGCCCGATCACCAAAAGGGACGATGCCAAAGCCGTGCAATTGTCACCGTAGCGGTCGCTCGAATGTCGGATTGCCGGTGTAACACGAGAAAATTACTCCCACGAGATTTTTACTCCGGAGTAAACATTTCGTACGAAAAAGTTACTCCCTTTACGAAAAAAGCACTCCCCCATTTCACGAGAAAATTACTCCCCAAGACAGGTGTGTTCCGAGTAAACATTTCGTTCAAAAATGTTACTCCCATGACGAAATAATGAATAAATTACTTCACCCAAACACAAGCAATTTAACTTCCCATGCCAGGTGTACGAAATTTTTACTCCCTTGTCCCCTGTTAGTCTTGGTGGTGGAAGGGGTGGAAGGAGGGTAGCGCGAGATCACTTATTGGCATTATCCCTTCGCCCGCATCCCATTTTTGCGTACGAGATTTTTACTGGAAGTAAAAAGAATGGGGAGTAAAAATTTCGTGGAGGGAGCAATTTTTTCGTGCCTTGGGGAGTTCTTTTCTCGTACGAAAAGTGTACTCGGAGTAAGAATTTCGTACGAAATATTTACTCCTGAGTAAATTTTTCGTGGAGTAAAAATTTCGTGTTACACCGGCAGTATTCTGCTGTGGCTTTCTCTGGGCTATTACTGACATCTTCCCTGGTGATATCATCTGCGGCGTAGGGGTCGTTGTGGCTAAATAGGATCTTTTAGCTTTTGGGGAACTATTGTTGCTGTATTTGTTGCATTGACACTCTTGCAGGTCTGGAAGAGAGCCTGTGTCATCAAACAGTGTGTGTTGGAGGGGGGGGGGGTAAGTACAGCAGAGCGAAGCCGGCTACCTGGCGAAGCGGGTATTCATCTAGTACAATCTATACCTACTACTTAGCCATACGCCTATATACCAGATATTGTTTGATTAATTTGTTGAGATTGTCTTCGACAATAGTCCAAACCCCGTCATCACGCTTTCATCACGACATAAAATATCACGACACTTTTCCTCAAGCTGCTAACATGACCCGTCATATAATCATACTTTAACGAAGGAAAACTACACACATTATAGCTCCTGTTTTAATGTTGTTTTCTCCTGAGATATTCCGATTATCTGAAATGACATCTCCATCCTCAAGTGTGTCGGCTATACGTCACATTTTCAACTGTAGCACACAAGAGTCGGGTGAAATTGTGTACGGGTCCGCGCGACATTGTGGAACAGAAGTGCCCCAAGGTCCAATCACGATAAACTCAGTCTGACAAGGGTCGAGTACTTTCGGTACTTTTCACAGACTGCAATTTCCCTACTTGTCACTTTCGGAGAAATTAGCCGCACGTAACCTGTGCTGAAAGTTAACTCAATCCTCAGGTCAGGGAGGTGTCAGCAAAATGCTTTTGCCTGGCCAAGTCATGCGAACAATTCCAGTTAAAGTGGCAAATCTACTTGTGCACGACGTCATACAGACATTCACACTATTGCCTTCAAATACCATTACTGTGCGCTACAACACGCAGTGATCGCGGGTACGTGAACGCATAATTGAACAAATGGCATGTCAGCAGTACATCAGTTTGCTGCGAGGGATATTTACAACTTTCAGCAGGAAACATTACCAAAAAAAAGGAAGACACATTCTCAGACACTCTCTCTCTCTCTTTATCACTCTCTGTTGTTTATTTTTTTCTCTCACACAATTTGCCCCGTTGACGCCCATCATAAAGGAGCATAATCATTCCGCAACATCTAAAATCTCCCCCCCCCCACCCCACCCCCCCTTCCCACTTCTACTGTTCAGCTCGCAGAGAACATTACCCCCACTACCCTTCTCCATCTGTCCCCTGAACCTTCCCTCAAATAGCAGTTCCAGGTTTGAACCCGACCTTACCCCCTTGCCCTCCACACCGACCCTGACCTCAACCTGCACACTGACTCTGAAGCTCCCACTCCTTGACCATCGACCTTGACGACCCTTACCTTGCAGCGGAAGTCCCTGAACTGGCACCAGACGACGTTGATGATCTTGAGGACCTCGACGTGGAGATGGAGGATGAAGAGGTGACGCCCGACGTCCACCGAGCTGTGGACCGAGAAGCTGGACATGACGGAACCCTCCCAGCTACCGTAGCGCACCACAGACATCGGGAGGTGTAAGGGAGGAGGAGGAGGAGGAGGAGGGGGAATCCACTACGGCTGGGGTACACATCCAAACAGAATCCTCTCCGAGAGGGGTGGTGTAAATGTTTGTAGAGGTGGTGATGTTCATCCAGAGCGACTTTTCGGCGTCGGTTACCAAGATTGTTTTTGATTAAACACCATATCCAAAACGGAGCCCTCGTGGATGGGAATAAGAAGGTCTTTTATGCTTCTAACACCGTACGTTTAAGTGGGTGAGCTTCTTTAACACGACTTTTGGGTGTAGGGTACCACAATTGTTGTTGAGTACACACAATATCCAAACGGAATCCCCATGGATCGGAATTAGGAGGTTCTTGCCGGTTTTCACACACACGGAGCTTGGTAAGCTTGTTTAACACAACTTGTCAGCGCCAAGTATCAAGTACAACAAAATGTGTTCAAAGTGTGCACGTTAATACAACATCCAAACGGAATCCTCGCAGATCGGAGAAACAAAATTCTTGGTTGAAGTGATATTATTGCTGGAAGCGGGTAGGTTCATCTTGCACGACTTTTCGACTTCAAGTACCAGGAATGTTGTTTTTACCACACAAGAACTGCCAGTGAACACGATACCCAACACGGTATCCTCCCAGGCCAGACTAAAATGATCCTTTATCTAGTGTGAAGGTGTGTTTGCTGGAGGCGGGCGAGGTTATCAAACAAGAATTCTCAGCGTCAAGTGCTAATAATGTTTTTATCCCAACAGCAGAGTTCACGCGAAAACGGTATCCGAAAGGTATTTTTGCGAATCAAAGTTACGTTCTTAGTAGCGGCGTGATACAGGTGGGTGTGCGTGAGTTCGACTTGCGCAGCATCAAATATGGTATGCAATTACTTACATCACTATTATGGTCTGCAAGATGACACGGTGTATTGCCTCGAAGCACTAACATGTGTTGGTGATCACAGACGTAGAAGATGTTCACGCTGTGCACAGTCCATTCAGCCTATACAGAAGTCGACGCTATATCCGGCCTCACAGTGCTAAAGTGTCTGCATGGTCACAGAGAGAGAATACAAAATGATTACAGTGTTCATGTTCACACTATTTTAAGCCCACAGAAATGACTAGTTCACACGATATCCGGCTTCACGAAGCAAAGATGGTCTAAAATAACGCTCACAATTGAATAGAGTACAAGTTGGCGTGATTCTCTGCCTCAAAGAGCCAGGCACTTCAGAGCAATGCCAGCACGCACGGCTGTGCATCAATGAGGTGACTCTTCTTCAAAGAATGTCAGAACCTTAGTCAGAAACACGCAACCCAATGCTCAATGTCAAATCATCCACCACTGTCGTACCGTTAAGCTTATGGTCAAACCGACACTGTGGCTTCTCAGCAGAAGCAGGCGAGACGATACCACACGAATCCTTTGTGAATCAACTCAACTGCAAGGCAAAGTGCGGGTCATGGTTTAGAAAACTTAGTCCCGTCCCGAGGCATATCTCTAGCAACCACATCATGACGGCTACAAAACATACTTTACTGGTCGTCTTCCCAGTTTATCCAATGATTTTTTTCACACACACATATGCTTCTCTGGTATTACCTAGGCAAACGGAAAAATGATGCGTTGCAGTTCAGTTTCTGAATAAATAATGATTTAATCATTCAATTGATTGTCATATCTATGATGTACATCACTTGATTGCATGCCGTGCGACAATCAATATCTAAAAATAAATATGTCTACACGCATTGGGAAAGCTGTGGCGAATCGCGATAACTAGGGCCTACAGTCATTTATCATCTAACACCCGTTTTAATCCGAGTTGATCGAAGTCCATTATTCATATATCATGTCCTCAGAGATCAAAACCAAACGATGAAGCTTAACACACACAAAAATAACACTTCAAAAGTAAAACGTCATCTTGTTTCACAACTTCTCGTGAAGAAAAGAAAAAACCCTAGATTGTGGTACACATATTAGAACCTTAATATGACACGTAATAGTATCAGGTAAAAAAAAATAAAAAGGCACCGTTTCTACTTCTTGCTGCGGAGAAGAACCAAAAACCAACTACAAAATATATATATATATATATCGAAAAACACCGGTGACTAGCAGTTCATCTGCAAAATTGCACGGAAATCCCTAGCAAGTTCAGCGGGCAATATCTTACCCGAATCAATAGTTTGAGTAAGTTATTAATATGCTGGCCCGCCCCCCAGGGCTTGAGCTGGGTGCAGCTGGCTCGCCATGATGCACTTCAAACGCCATTCTGCATCACAGGTCAACGAGTATGGCCAATAATAACCACCATCCTAGCCAGGCTTCAGGACATCCTTGAGGCGTCTGCATCACAGATCTCCTTTCTATTTTCTTCCTCAACAATAACAAGAGCAAAAATCTCTTCTTTCCTGATAAAAGTACAGGGTACGTCCATTAAAGGTCACTTCGTTCGTCGCGGGCTTCATATTTATGTGACAGCTTAAAGGCCAGGTAAGAGGAGAACGCTTGGAGAGAAAAAATGTAATGACATGTTGCTGCAACAAAAATGAACATGGGGGACAAAGTCACAGAAGAACGTATCCCCACAGAGAGACACAAGTTTGTTTTACTAAAATGAATATTTGCTTCCAGCAAATCTCTATATCTCGGCAACAAAAAGCTATGCTTATTAATTGAATAATGTGGTATTTTTCTTTCCTTTTTACGTAGAGGGGGGAATCGAGAGGGGGGTATATGTGTGTGTGTGTGTAGAGCGATTCAGAGAAAACTACTGGACAGATCTTCATGAAACTTGACACGAGAGATCCTGAGTATGGTATCTCCAGACTTTTTTTAAATTTTTTTGATAAATGTCTTTGATGACGTCACATCCGGCTTTTCGTGAAAGTTGAGGCGAAACTGTCACGCTCTCATTTTTCAACCAAATTGGTTGAAATTTTGGTCAAGTAATCTTCGACAAAGCCCGGACTTTGGTATTGCATTTCAGCTTGGAGGCTTAAAATTTAATTAATGAGTTTGCTCATTAAACTTGTCATTAAAATCGATTTTTCGCAAACAGATTTAAAATTGATTGCATCGTATTCTTCATCACATTCTGAATCTAAAAATATATACATATGTCATGTTTACTCTTAAAATGTGATCACAATTAACAAAAATAGATTAATTAGTCTTACGATTAAAATTTAAGAAATCGATCCAAAAATGATTTCATCTTATTCGTTATCATTTCCTGATTCCAAAAACATATAGATATGATAGGTTGTATTCAAAACAAGCTCAGAAAGTTAACAAGAATACAGAAAAGCGCGCTTTCCTGTTTAGCACAATACGCTACCGCGCTAATCTGGCGTGTCAATATCACTACGTTTTGCACGTGGGAGGTGAGCGATTTCCTTCACGCGGGGATTGACGAAGCTGTACTGTCTTGGTGAAAAAATACAGTGCGTTCAGTTTCATTCCGTGAATTCGACAGCTTGACTAAATGTAGTAATTTCGCCTTACGCGACTTGTCTTTTGTTGTTGCTATTGCTATTGTGTTGTTGTTGTTGCTGCTGCTGGAACTAGTTCAGTTTTTCCTACACTTCTCACAGCTTTTACATAATATTGAACATTCACTTTCGTCTTCGCAGAGCCTCATGCTGGGTCGTATCTGTTGGTGTCCTTTTGAAAATCACAACTGCACAAAGACACATCTGTCTTCCCCTCTACTACAACCAACAAATCCAACAAAGACAAGTTTGTTCCGTTGTATCATACAACTTACAGAAAAGAACCTGTACCTCCGCAACAATGCTGATCCAAATATTTCGTTGTGCACGCCACAACGCACTGTTCCTAACACGGGTCTTGCTCTATCTCTCCACGACATGGGCAAAAGCTTGGTAAGTCCTTCTCATAATCCCATCAAGATTGCATCCTACTTTTAGCGACTTGCCCGCCCGCCCTTGGCATGGGTGGAGCAGGCTTTCAAACTCACCACCGGGTGACAGGCAACCATCAGGAAGCTTGGTCACATGTTAGTCACGATTATGAAATATATATATGAAATGATGACGTACCTTCACGATTGAGACAAGCAAGCGATTGTTTCACAGCTCCAATGCCAAAGGAGAAAAAAAGAAGTGTTGACAGTTTAGCAAACGTATCATCGCCTCATGTTGGAATTTTCATTATTTGCATATATACGTTAACCGTACATGTGCTTATATTAAAAAAAGAAAAGAAAAGAAAACAAGTCGCGTAAGGCGAAATAACAACATTTAGTCAAGCTCAGTCGAACTCACAGAATGAAACTGAACGCACTGCTTTTTTCACCAAGACCACATACTCGTAGTTTCGTCAGTCCACCGTTCGTGGCAAAGGCAGTGAAATCGACAAGCCATGCAGAGTAGTGCGGTAGTGGTCGCGCTGAGCAGGATAACGTACACGCTTTTCTGTATGTCTATTCTTTTTAGCTTACTGAGTTTGTTTTTAATCCAAACATATCATATGTATATGTTTTTGGAATCAGGGACCGACAAGGAATAAGATGAAATTGTTTTCAAATCGATTTCGGAAAATTAATTTTAATCATAATTTTCATATTTTTAATTTTCAGAGCTTGTTTGTAATCCAAATATAACATACTAGATGATTACCCGCTTCGCCGGGTACCGGCTTCGCCGGAAAGAAGTAGAGCCGAATACCAGGCTGCGCCTGGGACCCGGCTTTGCCGGGTGTACGCCGGCCGGCTTCGCCGGCGCACGAAGGAAAGGAGATAAACGCGCAAAACACTGGAGACCTTCTAAAAATAGTAACGTGCAGTGACCTTCTAAAAATAGTAACGTAGTAACGGGAATATGGATTGACGCCACACGGAGGAAGGGAGATAATCGCGGCTGAAAACACTGGAGAAGATAAGGAAGAGTTACTGCATGGGTAGTGGATCCAGACCAAAAAAACCAAAATCGGTTCAGCGCGCACAGCGCTGCGCGCTGAGAGCACGTGTTGAAATATCTCATCGACCAGGTTGTGTCCAGGGTGTACCTGAATATGATCACCAAATTTGAAACAGATCCATCGAGAACCTTGGCCGCGCATCGCGCACAGACACACAGACAGACAGACAGACAGACACACAGACACTAGTCGTATATATATATAGATGTATATGTTTTTGGAATCAGGAAATGACGAAGAATAAGATGAAATTGTTTTTGGATCGTTTAATAAAAAAAATAATTTTAATTACAAGTTTCGAATTTTTAATGACCAAACTCATTCATTAGTTTTTAAGCCACCAAGCTGAAATGCAATACCAAAGTCCGGCCTTTGTCGAAGATTGCTTTGCCAAAATTTCAATCAATTTGATTGAAAAATGAGGGTGTGACAGTGCCGCCTCAACTTTTACAAAAAGCCGGATATGACGTCATCAAAGGTATTTATTGAAAAAATGAAAAAAAATTCCGGGGATATCATTCCCAGGAACTCTCATGTGAAATGTCATAAAGATCGGTCCAGTAGTTTAGTCTGAATCGCTCTACACACACACACACGCACAGACAGACACACAGACACAGACACAGACACAGACACAGACACAGACACACACACACATACACCACGACCCTCGTCTCGATTCCCCCTCTATGTTAAAACATTTAGTCAAAACTTGACTAAATGTAAAAAGAAAAAAAACAGAAAAAAAGTAACAGAAAGGGGCACGGTACCGGTCATAGTTTGCATCTATAGGTTGGGAAGGGCTTGGACTACGCATGGCGGACGTCAAGTGGTCTCGGCGTGCTGCGCGGTACGTTCAATTACCGAAATCTAGCGAAATTTTTTGAACAACTTTGGTGCAATCCGGCCAAACTCCGGGGTTTTGCAAACAGTAAGGTATGGTACAATATGTGCAATAAAACTGGTTCGTTCTCCCATAACGTTCAGTGCCATTCACGAGGATGGTGGCAGTACATGTATACTGCAAAAAATTGCTGAAAATACGACATTATTACTATAATCTTTAATGTAGCTTCCAATTGCGACAACCTCAATCAAAGAATAGAAGAAAAAACGATGAATTGTCCCCACTGCATTTTTTTTTTAAACTGGGCTTATATGCAAGACGAATATTTAAATAATGGTGTTCCAACCTACACTCTAGCGTTGTTTCAGAAATGATCAGGAATGCATAGAGATCGCTCTACTTTACACTGAAAGAATTCAATGCAAAGATAGAAATAAAATACAAAATTAAATCACCCGTCATTATGACTCTCTGTTGTGCATCTTGTTCGTCCACTTCAAAAGACCGAAAGGTCCATGATAAAACATTCATACACTTTTTTGTTTCAAACCAAAAAGGAGACAATAGTCGCGCAAATTTCTTTGAAAAATTAACCTTTCATTAAGAATCCTAAATGTCAAATAGTATACACATGCCACGATATCCAAAATGAATGAAGTTTTGTTTCAACCGAACCTGTCCGTGAGCACAACACTACTCTTCAGTGCAGCATTGAACACAAGCTGATGTTTCAGTACACAGTGCAACGCCCCTTGCCACACAGTCTCTTCAAAGAAAGAGGATACAGAGAGTAGAGGAGATGACAAAACGATGGGAACCGAAGGGTGGAAATGGCAGGGGGGTGGAGACGGGAGGAACAGAAGCGATCACGGAGGTGGTGTGGTGACGAGGGAAGAGTTGTAAGTGCGAAACTAGTCTAGGGTTACCTTCGTGAAAAGGTTCACTGTTCAGTGGAACCATTTTAAGACCCTCAAATGTAAGACTCCCTCCCTTTTAAGACCCTGTTTTCTCAGACTTTCTGTTCATAACGTCTGTAAATTGACTCCCATATTAAGACTCCCTCTTTTTTAAGACTGAATGTTCTCAGATTTGTGGAGGTCTTATGAGGGGGGTTCCACTGTAGTGAGGCAGCTGGGAACAAAGTCTACAATCATTGATTGCTTTTTCTTTCGCCTTTTTTATTGAGTCGCCGACCGGCGTCAAGAAGGTGTGTCGCGTCGTTGTTTGATTTCGCTCCCCTTTACCAATGAAAGTACGTACACAGAGTGAGGATAAAGTTGTCGTTGCCTTTGTTACGCGTTTCTATCTTTTCTCGTCGGAGCAGACTGCAGTAGTTCATTAAATGAACAAACATACATTCAAATTATTCGATTCTATACTGAACGCTTTTAGTACGGAGACCACTTAATGGCGAAAATAAATAGTCACATATTTCGTCTAGGCATTGCAAATGCTGTTCCTCAAAAAAAGACATTTTCTACAATCAAGCGTGATTATATTGATGGAATTTAGATACAACCGAGTCTAAGAATGAACAAAACATGCAGTGAATCCCCCCCCCCCCCCCACAAAACAAAATAGAGAAAAAAGGACTGTATCCCAAACGATCACCTATTCAATCATCAAAAATAATGACACGCTCTACACACAACTAATAGATCAATCTTGCTGCCAATCTATCTGGATCACCTCTCATAATATCTTCTTTTCGTCCTCTTAAGCTATTCACCAGATTCATCACTTTAATAATTCCCTATGGCCCTGAGCAGTAGCATCCTGCCCCCACAACCCAAACCCCGAAATCCCCTCTCCTGTCAGCAACTGCACACGACCATGCAGCATTCATCTCTCGCCTAATGTGCTTTTTATTGCGGCGCCTGACAAGGGAAGTGATAATTAACTGTCACACTCTCCGATCAATGCGTCACGCCAGTACCTCCGTCGTCAACACTTGACATTTTACCTATACAGGTAACACAAACAAGCATAAATACACACACACACACACACACACACTCGATGCACGTCGGCGTGCATACTGATCTCCCCAAAGCTGCGTTTTCCAATCTCCTCAACGAACACGCAAACAGTGCTGTGGTTTTACCTAGAGGTTTTTGTTTTTGACGCTGCAGGAAAACTGCGTTCACAGTGCTAAAACAGAAGCACTATGCCTGTATGCGGTCATTTCATTTTCGCACTGACGGGAAGAGGTGAAAAACATCAATCAACACACCATCGCTGAATGAAAAAGGTGAACAAGTCATAGTCACTAAAATCCAATCAGTGTTTCTCGCAGACACGATTCTGGCACAGCGTTTAATTTACCAGTACTGTGACAACTCAATAAAACTGATTCCAGCAATGCCAGGGAAAATGTGACAAAGTCATTAATTACACATAAACGAAGTCTGTCCATGTCCACGCCTGACCAACAAACCACAGACGTTTGCAAATTGTAGGTTTGAGATACAGTGTACTGACAACCTGCCACAACACGCACATTAATATTTGACCGAGTGTTCCCCCATGCAGGAAGCAGAGGCTGATAGATAGTGTCAGAAATTACTAACGCTTCTTATTCCGCCCGTCATGACAAAATTCTCGAAATGCTGTTCGGGTCCAGGACTGTGCTAGGATTATTTCACTGACGCTCAGGATAGTTTAATTCTTGACAAGGTCCAACAACACTTTTTTGTCCTCCTTCCCTCCCTCCATCTCTCTCACTCTCTTTTTTCCCTCTCATATCGGCCCCTTCTTTCTCCAATCTTCTTCTCTTTCTAAAAAAAATATTTTTCTTCTTGTTCAATCTAATACTCTTAATCAGTCGTGTGTTTCTTTAAAAATGACCCAAAGTGTTCACCCAAGAGGCAAAAATTTCAACCACGTTCACACACAAAAAAACAGTGCCCAGACTGACAAATCCTTTCTTACGACCGTTCGTCGCAGCACACACACATTTTTTTTGTATCCAAACAAAAAGCCGAAGTCCGCTACTGAAGACAGACCGTACAAATACACAACATCGTAATCGACACACAAAGCTGAAGTCAACTAATAAAGACAGATCATCTAAATACACATCCGCCGCTAAATATTGATATTGACCACAAAATGTGCCCTTTGAACATTTTTGTTTCAAGTCACCAGCGTTGACGTCTTCAAGACGAGAAGGATGACTCACGTGCACACAATTCGATCAACACCACAACACTTTACCTTGGCGTTGTACCAGGCCTGCGCATTTTTAGCAGTAATGCCGGTAGTTGCATCAATTCTCGAGCATTGGAAAACGGCTTCACTAGCAGACTGCCATTAAGGAGTTTATCTGCCGCCACGTTCGATCAGTCCTCAATCTCAGTCCGATCGAGTGTTTCACGTGTCCGAGAGACCGTTGCTTCTTATCGTCGAGCGATGTTTAATTAAGTTTGACTGTTTGCATGGTAATTCTGTTTCGGGTTTGTTGTGGAACAACAAAGATATAATTTGTCAAGGAAACCCACTCTTTTTTGCGGATTGGATTAAAAGTGGTATAATGTATGTGAGCGATGTGTGTGAGAATGGACGTTTTGCTTCCTATGAAGAAGTGTGTGAAAGAACTGGCTACACTGCAAATAGATTGCTTGAGTACAATGTTGTTCGAACAGCTGTACATCTCCTTTTAAGAAATGTCGATATAAACGATGTAAATTGTTCAGTCTGTGACATTCCGACCTTTTGTGGAAAGAAAGTTAAATCAGTAAAAGAAATTCGAAAGATTCTGGTAGGAAAACAATACAGCCCACCCTGTTCAGAAGGATTTTGGAGAAGAAAATTAGGATTTGAAATTGACAAAAAGAATTGGAACTTAGCAGCCACTGTCACTAGTGAAGTTCGATTACGTGTACTGCATTGGAAAATATTGCAAAACATTTATCCAACTAATATTTTATTGTGTAAAATGAAAGTGAAGGCTGATAAAAACTGTACATATTGTGAGGATGAACTTGATGTATTGGAGCATTTTTTCTTTGCTCAGGTTTTGGAAATATATTGAAATGTACATTTTAGTAAACATTGGCGAAAGAATTAGGTTGAATGTTACAGATGTGCTTTTTGGTATAAAAAGTAACAGCAAAAATATAAAGAAGAGTAATCACATTATTTTAATCGCAAAGATGTGCGTAAGCATTTTTTTAAAAACCGATTCACGATTAACACTGGAAATTATTTTTGGAAATTATGTTGTTTTGAGATTTCGTTAGTCTGAAGTTTTATTAATTAAAAACAAATTATTGTTTATTTTCTTTGATATAAGGTAAAGACAGCCATACATTATGATGCGAATATTGTTTTTAAAAAGATCAATATATGATGACATATGATCATTTTGATGCTACACATGTTGACACGTATATTTTTTTCACGTATGACTATTTTTAGTCCTTTTGTATAATGTAAAAGTTTTTCTGAACCGCATGTAAATGAGAGAGTATGTGTGCAAACAGAAAATACAGTTACCATGTTTGTTATCTTGTGTTTTATTAATTGAATAAAATTTATAAAAAAAATATAAATATATAAAAATTTTAAAAAGTTTGACTGTTTGTGCTCTTCCATTGGCATCAGTGCCAAAGCTTCTGAAACATCAAAGCCCAGCTCTCAGATCAGGCCAGGCTGAAACTTACAAACTCGGCTTAAAATACTCAAGGTTACGTACATTCTGCACGCGACTGGCTCAGCTCAGCATGATTGTGGTACTGTCACTAAATACCACGAAGCCCGCTAGATCAGGCAGATGTTCACTGACACACAGATACAAACAAATCACTCCCATTTTTTTTCTAATAAAGAAACTAGTCCAACTTTCAGACAGTTACTGTGTACATGACTAACGCTGTAGATGTTCCATGTCAAGTTCCTGCGCCGATTAAAATGCAACTGGAAGGAAGCTTACCTCTAAATGACGGAGAGCGGATGCAATTGTGAACACTTTTATGCAAACAATGGACGGTCAATTGCTAAAGCTGAAGCCACAAATCATCCCGACAAAGATTGACAACTGTTTCTTCTGCTAGTTTTTCACCTGCATTTGACTACATTCACAAACAAATTGCTTTCCCCTCTTTCAGTGGTTCCGTTTGCGAGTTTCTCCGTTTGTCCTCTTTTCTGTCGGTTCTCATGTACAGATTGTTTCTGTCACGTAATCTCTCTGTTGAAGTATCACTAGCTCTACTCCAAAGCCACAGAAAGCAATAAGTTAAAACGAGTGCAAGCAATTTCAATTTGCCGACCTGGCTTCACTGAACGTACTCGTCTTTGTTTCTCTTCTTTATTGTCTTTTTCTTTTCCTGCATCAACAGTTCACTTAACTTCCTTCATGAGGTTACACACGCCGCGTGCAGCGCTTTCGGTACTGTTACCACAGTCACTTTGTTGTTTAGACAAGCATGAATAGATACCCGCGCTTAGTCTAACAAACAGCGCTATTCCAAACATAATGTAAAGCTCAAAACTGGATTTTCGGGCGTGAATCTATAAATAAATCAGACATTAAAAGATATAATCCGGTTTTGATGATAATAACTCAATCAGTTTTGGACTCAGTGCCGCAGGAGAAAGTCAGATACGTACGTCCTACTCAGTGTACGTATTATCCTAATAATACTTTATCTCTAACGAATGTCCGTCGCGCTAACTGTCACGTGTTTCAAAGCTTTCCAAAGCAAGAGACTGACAAACAACATGTGTCCCCTGGAGCAATTATTTGATTAGTGCTTTTGTGAACAAGAAACAATTAACAAGTGGCTCTATCCCACCACCCCCCCCCCCTTTCCCCGTCGCGATATAACCTTAAACGGTTGAAAACGACGTTAAACACCAAATAAAGAAAGAAAGATCAACATGTGTCAAAGCAATAAAACCCCAAATCATACAGTCTTTGTTAAAAATGCATTTAAAACGAAAGAGCCTCAAATCATTACGGTGCTATTCGCTTCAGATTGCTTCAGAATATCAGTCTACGATATGTGAAAACACTACAAAAACTACTTGAGGCAACAGAATGTTTTGGCAACATTCATTGTGAAAAAGAACCTAAACTCAAATTTGTATCTCAATTGTTGCACAATAACTTCACAATAAAAACACTACAGAACCTTTACTTATCTTTAGAATGTCACACACTAAAACGTGTCCAGTTACGATTAATGCAACGTATGGCTATGGCGTGACAGAAATAAAGCTTCTACAAAGTGCAAAAGCTACATCCAACAGTTACTATATCAACAAGAACTCAACTCCTTCTAATGTCGAGTGTCGAACATTCCCTAGCATAGAATGTCAACGACAACGGTCTACTACTGCAAGAAGATCTCGATTCTCATCCAGCCGATCCAACAAACCAAGCACATGCTTATCGGCGCCCGAATTCCTGCTGACAAGCCAGGAAACGCTCACGCAGGACGCCTAGCCACGCACTGGCCCAGTGCTAACACAGCAAGTCTTGCCACACTATGATATATATCAAGGGCGGGATTCGTTTGTGTGGATGCGCCTTAAATTGCATTGGCCTGCAACAGGATGGCAGGCTAACAGGGCGCAAAGTGACCCCTCTGAGGACTGGCTGTGCGAGACCGGCGTGACGTCTTCATACTGAAAAAAGAAGACATGTTCTGATACCACTCTTCCTTCTTCTTCTCTTCAAAACAAGCAAAACCTCCCTCTCTCTCTCCCCCCTTTTCAGCCACCCCACCCGAGTCAAGTTCCATCTTTCAAAGTTTTTTGTTTGCATCAAACTTGACAACGTCCTTTTACAATTCTCGCTTCCCCCCCCCCCCCCCCCCCTCCTCCCCCCCCCCCCTCTCTCTTCCGAGTTCTATTAATTCCATTCTACCTGGGATCGGACTTCTTGCACCGCGTAAAACTTCTTCCCTTGATGGAAGTCAACAAAGAAAGATCGACCCCGACTGCGATGCTTAAATGACTGTGGTGTACTTTATTTCTACCTTTCTCGCTCGTGTTATCTATCAACAGCTTATTTAGCATTTTACATACCAAACGGATTAGAAATAAAAGGGAAACAAAAAAAACTGACATTCTATTTGTTATTCACAACCCCCCCCCCCCCCCCTTAACCTGCGTAATTTTAACAGACTGCAATAAAAAGAGCAAACCAGTCTTCCAAAAATGAGGATCGGACGAGGAACTCGTAAATTAATTTACTGACAACGTCATATAAGCGAAAAATCACGGTCCATGTAAGCTGAAGCTTTTTGTCTGGTTTTTCGCAGAGTTTCAAAAAGTTGTAAATCAATGTTGAATCAAACGCCTGAGCAGCAGACGACAATTGGCAGCAAAATCCAGTTTGAAAGACAGACAATCCCACGCTGTGTTCACTGGAGCGCTCTCAAACTAGTAAAAGACATGTGATGTTGCTCACAACACCGCGTCTCCAGTTGCTTCCCTTCTTCTCCCGTTTTTCTCCCTTGTAACGAGACTAAAAACCCAAAACAAACCACAAAGGGTTTTTTTTATCCCCCGATGTTGTTGAACTTAAAAAAATAATCAATTCGAGTTTAGTTTTTAATTAGGCGTGAAACAGAAGAAATCAATTATGTCTGGGTCTTCACTTTCAGGAGGGTAGAAGCAATCAATGAGCCATTTTGTGTCCTTTTCGTCTCTCTGGTTTAACAACAAAACGTCCACTGCCAGTCTATATCCTGCCTTTAACGACAACTCACCTGCGGTAGGTCGCAGGCGAGTCGATACACGGAGTAAACAGGTAAATAACCTTCTGTCTGGTCAAATAACTGTCCTTTCAGGGACCCCCCCCCCCAAATTGTGCGTCCCTGCGTCCTATACGCACACGAAGACAAGAAAAACGTTCTAGAAATTCCTGAAGGGGGGTCCCGTGACGCACTGAACTTCAAAAGAGCGAGTCTCGGTACCAATGTAATTGTCTGCTGGTTTCCATACAGAATGGACAAGAACGTAGGCCGACACTTGGCTG
>NC_090253.1:36382968-36392968 GCF_037325665.1 Littorina saxatilis | reverse complement strand
CGAGGCACATTACGTCACTTATCACCTATAGTTGTTTTCCGATAGTTTAATTAACGACACTATATTAACATCTTTAAAAAGTAAAACTAAAATTAGAAGAAGAATGAAAACATAAGAAGAAGAATACAATTAAAAAACCCATTGAGTTTGATCACATTCTGACACTGATTAGCATCATTCTTAATTTCTAAAAAGCATATCATTGCTGAAGAGAGGCGCATGGAAAGAGAAAATAAAAAGTCGCACTCTATCACTGAGAAAGACAAAAGTTAGTATGTATATATTAATGCTACCCGGCTATACAACTTAATTTCTCAAAATCATCACCGTCGAAACCTTGACTGCAGGTTCACACAAAAATACAAAAATTACAATAAAAATTATTTAAAACAATTAAAATCAACCGTCAGACTGTTTTGTTCACTTCCTACGCGTACATCAGTCCTTAAAAAACACCCAAAAAACAGGGTCACAGCAGGCTTCTTCCGTTTTCTTTTCTTTTTAAATGTGCAAAACGGTTACCGCAGACACTGTGCACAAGAAAACACAATCACTGATGATGTCCACGCCAGATATCGCTGAGACCACACACAACACACGCCGTCACGCACACCGCGACCAGGGACATGAGACAGAGAGTGGAGAGAGAGAGTGAGTCCAGCAGTACTGCCCATCCAACGCTCGCTGCAGCCACAGGCCATCGCCACCAAGAGAGTGGGATAGGGGAGGGGGGGGGTGTTGCACATCGAAACATGCCCACGACTGATACATTGCATGCATGTCCTGATCCTTAGTGCCAGAGAGAGAGAGAGAGAGTGAGAGAGAGATGGGGGGAGAGAGGCGGAGAGAGTGAGAAAAAGACCACCAGAAAGAGAGAGAGGGGAAAAACAGAGAGATAGAGAGAAAAAGAGAGAGAGAGAGAGAGAGAGAGAGAAAAAAAGAAAGAGAAAGAGAAAGAGAGAGAGACAGACAGACAGACAGACAGAGAGACAGAGAAGAGACAGAGAGAGATGGGACACACAGAAATGAGACCGAGATACAAAGAGAGAGACAGAGAGTGAGAAAGAAAGGAGAGAGACAGAGATACAGACACAGAGAGAGACAGACACAGAGAGCGAGAGAGACAGATAGAAAAAGAGTGGAAAGAGACAGACAGAGACAGAGTCGATTGACACAATGCCTTTCTTTAATCCACCACACCTCCCATTTCCCCTCCCCGTCTGCATGCAGAGTGCCACGCAGGATGCGAAGCCTACCGCCGCAAATCAGTTCTGTGTAACGATGATCTCAACTTGAAGAAAGAAACAAACCACAGTTTATCGTCAGCGTACTCATCGCATGTTTCATTTTTCCTACCGCTATTTACTGGTCTTACATTATTGGTCCAAAATGCTCTTTTATCAATGTGTTGATGCCCTACAGCTACTAATTGGCTATATAACTATAATATTGGTCCTATTCTATAGTTGTATAACAGTATCCTTCAGCCTTCACAGGCAATCCTACTCGTCTGCCGTCTATCTTGCTCCAACAATCGGAAAAATACCTGTTATCCTAAAGCAAAACTCAAAAAAAGTCGACGATTTTGAGTGGTATGTCTACAACCTTATATTTTCGTAAAAAAAGAGAACACGGTGTTGTTTTTCTTTGTGTAAAATGTGCAAATACTGAACAAAACTCAAGTACAGTTATTTCTACCAAGATGTGTAAAGCTCCAAACAGCTGCACTGTTGCCGACGAGCCCGAGAAAAGTTGTACGAAACCCTTCCCTGCTGCCTCGCCTCTTCTATAATTCACACTCTCTGCCGCCGCTAACCGCTAACGAACTCATTGAATCGAAAATCTCTTTCCTGTTTGGAAAAGCAAGGCACACAACCAAAAAATCAGCATAAACAAACATTGTGTCAGTTTAGAAAATGATCAGCCTTGAGCTTATTGCATCAAGCTTTTAATGTGATTTTCTCAGCGCTTTACACTTGGTCAAGTTTATCAAGTGTGTGTGTGTGTGTGTGTGTGTGTGTTTGTGTGCGTGCGTGTGCGTGGAGCGATTCAGAGAAAAATACTGGCCCGATCTTCATGAAATTGTACCTACATATTCCCCCAGGTGATACCCTAGACAGTTTTCCCTCTATTTTTGTATAATCATCTTTGATATCTGGCTTTTAGTGAAAGTTGAGTTGAAACTGTCACGACCTCATTTTTCAACCAAATTGATTGAATGACTTTGGTCAAGCAATGTATAATCAGTCTTGACATTGGGGTTGCATTACAGCCTGGAAGCTTAAAAATTAATTAATTAGCTTGCTCACTAAAGTTGTCATTAAAATCGGATTTTCACTAACAGATTTGACAATGATTGAATTGTGTTTCTCGTTTTTTTCCTGAATCCCAAAATATATAATTATGTCATGTTTACTTCAAAAAATAAAGTGCTCAAAAATAAACAAAATCGGCAAATTAGATACTGCGTTCCCATGCTTCACCGAAAGGAGCGCAATCCGTCTCAGTGTTCGGGTATGGGCTAACCAAGCCTCACTACTTGTAAGTCTTGGTAATGACAGGTTATCAGTGTTGATTTTTTAGTTTAAGGCCGACAGATTGACTAAATGTGTTGATATTGCTTCACAAGACTTGGTTGTTCTTCTTGTCCTATTAACGATCTCCCAACACCAAACAAACCGGAAACAGCCTCCGGAGGAGCAGCGATCATCCCGTGTCAATGATCACATTGACCATCTGGCTACAGAGAGCCTCTAATTAAGAGATCGTTCTGCCGCCCATTCCCTACGTGTGATCTCCTCAACTCTGCAATGCTTTGCACATGGTGGTTGACCTCAGTCCCTACCGCAGAGCTAGCGAGGGTCCGCTACTAAGCCCCCCCCCCCCCCCCCCACCCCCCGAATCGACATTCGGGACAGATCGTTGTGACGCGGGTCGGGATCCGATGATTGCCGATGATTTGCGATTCAGGGACATATCGGGAAAGGCGATCCGCGAGTGGGCGGGAACCCTTCGTCGACCTCAACTGGACCGAGGACCATACTTTGCTTCGCCACAACGGACACAATTGAAGCGACCTTTGGGAACGAGGAAATCCCCTCCTTCCACGCCCAATTTATGAGCCAACACGATCCATGCTGAGGGCACCGGTCGGCCTAATCTCCTCTACATCAGAGAAAGTGTTGTCTTTTTGTGCGGAGACAGACTGCACTCGGCTTCACCAAGGCCGTCACAATTGAAGCGACCCCATCCCCGCCCTTCCAATTTACGAGCTTACATGATCCATGTTGAGGACACCCCCCCCCTAAATCAGCAAAAGTGGTGTCTTCTTGTACGAAGACAAGACATTACTTGGCTGTCCAAGACGGTCACAACTGGAGCCCCATTTTTAGCAACTCTCCGCCTTTCCCAGCCTAGACCCACAATCCTAAGTAAAGAGCAATAATGTCATAACACATGTCGGGAGCAAAGGTCGGTCTCCTCACGCTTTAACCAGACAATGTGGTGTCTTCTTGTACGGTGACCTGTGTAGCAGTTTATGCCAATAGTTCAAGCCAGAGCTTTGATACAAAAACGGTAATCCAACTGAGTAAAAAAGATCAGCGCAGGCGTCTCAATAATCTGAGTTGCTGAAACACAAAATCAGCCAAGGCTTAAAGTTCTTGACCTTTTCTGCAGTGTTTTTATTTTCCTTTTCTGTTTTGTTTGGAATTTAAAATGTCATGGTTTGGTTGGAAACATGCTAAATAACAAAACACAAGATGCAATACATTTAACAAATCATTCTCCAACAGTTGTCGCGCAGAAAACAATGTCTCTATCGCACAAGTCAAAGCTTTGACACACACACAGTTATCCAACTGACAACAAGGTAGGTATTTCGGGTATCTGGGTTTCTGCAACACAAAATTAATCTTCAGCAATTTCACAGACCATCACTGTCATACTTCCTCGCAAGAATAAAGCTGTTCGTACTTTACCTGTTGAAGACACTGTGCGTTCCATTTCAAGTCTACGCATCTGAAGCTTTTGTTTCTCTTTTCATTTCCATTTCCTTGTTTGTTTGTTTGTTTGTTTGCTTAACGCCCAGCCGACCACGAAGGGCCATATCAGGGCGGTGCTGCTTTGACATATATAACGTGCGCCACACACAAGACAGAAGTCGCAGCACAGGCTTCATGTCTCACCCAGTCACATTATTCTGACACCGGACCAACCTGTCCTAGCACTAACCCCATAATGCCAGACGCCAGGCGGAGCAGCCACTAGATTGCCAATTTTAAAGTCTTAGGTATGACCCGGCCGGGGTTCGAACCGACGACCTCCCGATCACGGGGCGGACGCCTTACCACTAGGCCAACCGTGCCGGTCCATTTCCTTGTGCTTTACCCCCATACAGAAACTGGGCCAGTCACGATTCAGCAGTGCAGCCCTAATAACGATGCAAACACACACAAAACCCCTCAAAATGACAACAAAAATCGCATAATACTCTTTCGACAATCGCTGACCAAATGACGGCAATAGACAAGATAAAATCGCAAAGATCTCATCAACAGAACACATCCGTGACGGCCGCACAAAGACCAAACTGCACGGGTGAATTTTTAAAGCAAACCCTGCAACCATTGAGTTGGCACATATCTCTCTTTTTCCTTCGAATATAAAGAACAGCCAGAGTCAAATATCACTTTGCAAGCTTGGTTACACTCCCTAAACAAAAAATTTTGAGAACACAATTGTCGGACACTGTCTTTCTGTCCGTGCTAAATTCGAGGAACCTTCCTATTTAGGAATGACGTTGGACTACTTCTCCGACACGAAACAGCTGACTTCCGCTCCCTAGACACAGCTCAGGGTGTGCTACCTAACAGCTGACTTCTGCTCCCTAGACACAGCTCAGGATGTGCTACCTAACAGCTGACTTCCGCTCCCCAGACACAGCTCAGGATGTGCTACCTAACAGCTGACTTCCGCTCCCCAGACACAGCTCAGGATGTGCTACCTAACAGCTGACTTCCGCTCCCCAGACACAGCTCAGGATGTGCTACCTAACAGCTGACTTCCGCTCCCCAGACACAGCTCAGGATGTGCTACCTAACAGCTGACTTCCGCTCCCCAGACACAGCTCAGGATGTGCTACCTAACAGCTGACTTCCGCTCCCCAGACACAGCTCAGGATGTGCTACCTAACAGCTGACTTCCGCTCCCCAGACACAGCTCAGGATGTGCTACCTAACAGCTGACTTCCGCTCCCTAGACACAGCTCAGGATGTGCTACCTAACAGCTGACTTCCGCTCCCCAGACACAGCTCAGGATGTGCTACCTAACAGCTGACTTCCGCTCCCTAGACACAGCTCATGATGTGCTACCTAACAGCTGACTTTACATCTTTGAGATAGAAGATCATTATGAGAAATAAGGCCCCTTTGAGATTCAAGGGAGAAAAAGAAAGGAAGAAGGAATAGTGCAGCACGACCCTTTCCCAGTTTGCCAATCTGTCAAACGTCCTCTCTCCACTTCTCTGGCGTGATTTTATCTTTTCTAAACCCTCTTTAAATGTGTCGGTTGTGTCAGGGCCGAAATGCAACCAGATACAGCCGCACTGTATACAACACTGCATCGGCAATGTCAGATGAGAGCCGACAAACCCGGATGGCGACAGATGGAGAAGAAAATCTGACAGAGGAA
The DNA here is from genome assembly GCF_037325665.1 of Littorina saxatilis. Taxonomy (NCBI): domain Eukaryota; kingdom Metazoa; phylum Mollusca; class Gastropoda; order Littorinimorpha; family Littorinidae; genus Littorina; species Littorina saxatilis. The sequence goes on along the minus strand of NC_090253.1, from coordinate 36,387,276 downwards.
GCGTGCAGAGATAACACAGTGATGGGCGTTCGTTGATCAGAAGCACGGCAGCGCGATGGCGCGACTGGGTCGTAGCTTGGCTTTCTTTAAACACAACAACACTATTTTACTTCAAAAAAGAAAAGTTTCAAGTTTAATGATTGAACAAAATAATGCACTCAAAACTCTGAAAAATGCTCAACTGCTGATATTGCACTTGATCATCAGCCGTACACATCTCAAAATGCCTGTTGTGCTATTTATCACGTAAAAAGTTTTCAGTTCCATGAATACAATTCACATGCGCTCCAAAATGACTAAGTCCGACCTTTGCAAGAGATGTGTTTCGAGTCTGCTCGTCTGATACAAGCAATTGCTTTTTTTTATGAATAACTAATAACCGCAAGGACATGGCGTCAAAGCGTGTGCTGAGTGGAAATGAAACACTGGATCATCCACTTCCAGGAGGAAACTCAAATTACGACTTGACGTCGGTCATCTTTTCAATCAATCAATCAATCAATCAATGAGGCTTATATCGCGCATATTCCGTGGGTACAGTTCTAGGCGCTCTGCAGTGATGCCGTGTGAGATGAAATTTTATACGGCCAGTAATTGCAGCCATTTCGGCGCATATTCACCTTTCACGGCCTATTATTCCAAGTCACACGGGTATAGGTAGACAATTATTAACTGTGCCTAAGCAATTTTGCCAGGAAAGACCCTTTTGTCAATCGTGGGATCTTTAACGTGCACACCCAATGTAGTGTACACGGGGGGAGTTTCACACCTGCACAGCGTCGTTCCTAGGCCTTGGTCTTTGGTCCTTAACACATACTCTTTTTATCTGACTTGGTCTGGTCCCTGTCCAATCGACCGTCCGATAGTTTTGACGTGTAAGTGGTCTTCTGGCCATTCCATCAATTTGTCCACGAAACGGGAAAAGTTAGTACATTTATTTTAAGTCCAAATCCATCTGGCCTATATAATAGTCCCCAGAGGCTGGCAACAACACTCGATACGGTGAAGAAGAATAACAGGAATAACACTGCCAGAACAGAGCATGCAGCTCGATACGGGGAAGAAGAATAACAGGAATAACACTGCCAGAACAGACCATGCAGCTCGATACGGGGAAGAAGAATAACAGGTATAACACTGCCAGAACAGACCATGCAGCTAGATACCGTGAAAAAGAATACCAGGAATAACACTGCCAGAACAGACCATGCAGCTCGATACGGTGAAGAAGAATACCAGGAATAACACTGCCAGAACAGACCATGTATACGGTGAAGAAGAATAACAGGAATAACACTGCCAGAACAGACTATGCAGCTAGATACGGTGAAGAAGAATAACAGGAATAACACTGCCAGAACAGACTATGCAGCTAGATACGGTGAAGAAGAATACCAGGAATGCTGCATTCTGAAAAGTGTCATCAATTCTCAGAAGTGCAACATTAAAATTTTAACGTTGAATGATCTGCCTACTGCCAACGTCGAAGGATATCTCTGCACAGGCATCATATGATCTCTTCAAGCTTCCACTCGCAAGGTTAGTATTGTTCAGAAAGTTTATGGGGAATAGGACATTTTGTCTATTCACAAAACTGTCGTTAGTTATACACAGTAACTGAAACGATATCCTGGAGAGCGAGTCAATACGACACGTACTGTTTTTCTTGTTTGACGGTCGGTTCGATTAGTCATCGCGACGAGACAGGTTCGTTGTGGGTTGTGAAAAAGTCAATAACTTTCCATTTGCCCTTGTGCGGCTTAAAGAGGAAAGTGTGTGTTGCATATATATATATATATTTAGAGAAGAAAATAAATCGTGTTCAATTTGTGACTTTTCCCTGACAAAGGTTGACCAAAAGCAGAAATATCAAATGTTGAGCCTGCTGTTGAGACTTTTTCAGACGAGAAAAAAATCGTGCCCTTCTCTTCCTGTCGTTCACCTTGGTAAAGGTTGATCGAGAATAGATCGGAGAGTGAGAATATAGGCAAGTGCTTTTTGTTGCCGTGAACAGACAGGAATTGGACGGAATTGTGGTGAGTGCAGAGTTCTGTTTCGGTCATCATGGAAAAAGCAATCAAGTCAAAAACGAATTCTGATGAAAAGTGATTTCCTGTGAGTTTTTCTCTTCGTCTCAACCATCTCTCTCTCTCTCTCTCTCTCTCTCTCTCTCTCTCTCTCTCTCTCTCTCTCTCTCTCTCTCTCTCGCTCGCTCTCTCTCTCTCTCTCTCTCTCTCTCTCTCTCTCTCTCTCTCTGATCTTTTTCTTGGGCTACAATTGATGGCACACTTAAAAATCCCGTCCTTGCCCCTGTGTGCAACTAATGTGTTTGACGGTAAAGTGCGACGGCATGTTATTTCGAGTCCCATTTATCCTTATTGAGTGTTCTGCTCCCCCCCACACACACACCTCTCCAACCATCCCCCATCCCCCACTTCCCACCCACTTGCTTTCCCCTTTTCTTTCATGACACTCTGAAGGGCATCTAACGGAACAACCTTCCGGCCATTGACATGCATTACTTAAAGATCGTTTAACTCGGGGAAAGGGATGTCTTTTGTCAGCATTGGCTGCATCGTGCTAAATAACTTACGGAATAGCATGTTCTTCGATTGTATCGCTTGGGGGTACATTGCGGTCAATTGCCCTACCTGCGGAAGCCTCGGTTAAAGACAGAATTATTGATGACAGTAAACACAGGATGAAACTAACGATTCCAAGAACAAAGTAGACGTTGGAGGATGTTTAGTACAGATCTGTCTGGCTTTGCCCGAGGCATTGCTCGAATCGTCTTAGTTCGGGTCGATGTCAGCAGAAATTATATACACAAGCCAGGATAGACTGATGATTTAAGTGGTTCGTCATTAATCAATGAAACGATTTCAGAATCATTGGGTCAGGCCATTGCTCTCTTGATCGCTACATTAGAATGTTTTGGGTCACTTGGCCGCCATGCGGTTGGAGCGATCGATTGTGTCAAATGCAATTGTGTCATTGTACGAAGAGCTAAACCCTGTGTCGTTTCTTTGAAGTTGTGTGCATCATATTTTTGCTCTTTTTGGGGGTCATTCTACTGTACTGACCATCGACAATTTCGAAATCGGTATTGTTTTAAAGATAACTGACCACTGGTCAGTGCAGTAAAACACCCGGAATACAGCTCTGCTGGCAACTCTGGACAAAGACACCACTCACTGGGGATGAGAGTGAAGGGAAACATTGAATGCTAACTAAATAAACAGTGTGTTACATCAGCAAACCTTATTTTGTGTGTGAAAGGCACATAACTTAAGACAAAACATAAAAGAACGGCATTTCATGGGATAAACAACTAAGGTTACATAATTACACAATGAACAACACACACACACACACACAACCCCGAAAGCATAAACTTTCCCCAGGGGAGATCAGCGACTCGCCCTTTGGCAGAAAAGTAGGCAATGTTAATTGCAATCTCAGCCTGAATATCGGTGACCTGTCAAGTTATTTTGAGACAATGGTAGTAGCCGTCGGTCACATCAGCGCCCAATTTCCGTGCGGCTAAACAAAAGATCGATTGAACCATACCATAGACCAAATAGCCTGGACCGCCAACTCGTCACGTGACCCTTCGAGGTTACGACGCTCGACTTTCACAGGGGCGCTTAGCGTCCGGTTTGAAAGACAGTGAAAAGAAAGCACGCTCCAGTTATTTGTGACAATGGGAGGTGACAATGAACTGGATTTTCCAAAACTCCAAACTAAACTTAACAAAACTCATCGAAAAACATGTTCCATATGCACTTTAGCTGAGTTTATTTTAGCATTTTGAGAACTTACCTCGGCAACTTCGTCCATGTTTACAATCGACACCGGATATGACATCCCCCTGATTTCTGAAAGGCCAAGAAGAGCGGGGTAGTAGTTGCGCTGAGAAGGATAGCACGCTTTTCTGTACCTCTCTTCGTTCCTAAATGCGAGGGGCCGCTTCCTCGTAACAGAGAGAAAGAGCAAAGAGAGAGCTAGTTGGCGGTCCAGGATAAATGGTCTATGACCATACACACAAAAAACACGCACGCACGGACGCACGTGCGCATACATGGATACACGGTGTACCGGTACGTAGCTCGCACACACGCACGGACGTAAAACACAAACACATACTCTAGCATCCTGAACTCAGGTCAAAATGAGTTCGGCTCACTCTATCCCTGACAGGATGCCTTGGTTTTCCTTGTCTGGCGAGGAAATCGATTTTTTTACATATTTAGATCTTTTCGTAATGTGTTATGGATGTAAGCAGATTCGCGATCGTCGATAATGATT
>NC_090253.1:36370468-36380468 GCF_037325665.1 Littorina saxatilis | reverse complement strand
AAAGTCCATTTGTGTTGATGACTTTATTCTGCAAGTATGTGTTCTGTATACATGCACTTGGGAGATGGACGAACAGAACAAAGGCTTGGCAAGGAGAAAAAAAGCAATAAATAGCGTGGCGAACGGGACGGCAAGGATCGATTAAAACTGGCTAAATGGTACCTACACACATTCACCCCAATTGCGAAGACATGTGTATCAACCGCGCAACGTTTCTTAATCACTTGCGAACAAACTGATCGAACAAAACATACCGTCAAAAAAAAGATGCACCTTGCAAAGAAAGCAAGGCCATCAAAGAAGAGCCTCCCATCGGGACCGGAATGTCCTCGTTAGACGTATCGTACACTACAAGACTGAGGGAGAAAAAAATATCCACGGATTATGATCGGAAAGGTTGTGTTCCATTTTCCCCACGTCTTTATCACCATCAGCCGGCTGCATGCTCTCCCTAATAACTCGTCCTCCGTTTCTTGTGTCTGGGTGCGTCCTTGGTCGTTTTAAAAATGTGGGTCATCAAAGTTGCTTGAGTATGTGAGCAAAGGCCAGTGATACATGGACAAGTGTGACAATGGCATACGGCTCCAGATAATAGATACACCTCTTCTCCAAAAACAGTAACAACAACGATGGCATGAAACTGTACAATTGAAGCTTATCAAAAGTCTGAATTAGCCCTAAAGTCTGAAGATTCTCATTTGTGATAATTTATATATGTATGTGTTTTTGCTGCGGACCTCGGAATGATGGAACAATTGCTGAATACATTTAATACATCTTGCAGATTAAACGATGCTGTTATTATTGGCTGTTGAGCGAGTCATGCAAGAAATGTTGTGCTCAGGTAAAAACATTTGACAGACTGTCAGCCTTGAACAAGTGACAGGCCCACAACCTCTCGCTCAACACAAAACTCTGTCACTCGACAAGGGCCAATCAAAACACCGTCCCCGGTCACATGAGCCTTCCGATCGTGTTTTACGTTTCCGCTCACCCTAGTTATTCCCCCGGATTCAGGAACCGCGCAAAGACAAAATTCCAAGTTGGGAATTGTTTTGGCAATTGATTGGATCGCATACGCCATTCACTCTGTGTGGTGCCCACTTGTCCTTTGTGGTTGGCTCGATCGGCTCTCTCACTTTTCAACGCTGTGTCCAGTTTATATTTAAAATCAAGCCGGAAAAAAGTGAGAAAAAATCCATTTGTTTGTGTAGATCTGGTTTTGCCTAAAATAATGTTGATGTCATACTTTATTTGTTCCCAGACGTATTTTACTCAAACGCGCGCGCTTGCATGTGTGTATGTGTGCCAGTGTGCGTCAGCGTGCGTGCTTGCGTGCAAGCTTATGTGTGGGTATATGCGTGCGTCCGTACGTGTGTCTGTACTTGCGCGTAAGTACGACCAAATTTCCTCTTTCCACATCAAGTCTGCACATTTTCTCATTCTTGGGGGGAAAATTAAGGAATAAAACCAAAAAACGATGTTCAGATTAGATACAAAGACAGAGGAGTCGAACTCTCCCCTCTTTAACCCCCCCCCCCCCCTACCCCATCTCCATTCCTCGGAGTGCAAAACTGTCAGGGCGATTTGCAACCCCATCAAGTATCGGACATCACAGACGGGCGAGAAAAGCCGTGACCTAACGCAAACATGCGCCAACAAAACACAACTAGACATGTCCACGACAGCCTGAAGAAACAACACTACCTCCTCCACCCCTCCTTCAGACCCCCCCCCCCCCCCTCCACCAAAAAAAAGATGAAAATTGGTGAGAGGAAAATCTACAAGAGGTGTTGCGCCTCTTGTGCTGTGGACAGTTAAACAAACTTGATTTGCATATAGCTCTGGCTTTTTTTTTTGTGGTCGGTTGTTCGGTGGGAGAGAAGTCTTTTTTAATCCTCAACTTTTCGACGACAAAATCAAACATAAAGAAAAAACACCCGTAGTATCTCTCATTTCCCAGCCCCCCTCCACCCCCACCCCCCCCCCCCTTCCACCCCTACTGAACCCAAACACCCTCCCAACTCCAGTCCTTTTTTTTCCGCTCCTCTCAGTGACCCTCGAAACCCATTCTTTCTCAGTGCATCTCTTCGTGGAACCGATAGGAACGCAATTTCAAGTTCACAGACTTTCTTCATTTCAGCGAGAAAAAAGACCAGAATTTTTGTTTGAAGGGGTAAAAAGAAAAGAAAAAACCACTTCTTCGAACACATTTGCGCTTCAATCTTTCAAACTTTAAAGGAAGAAAGGGGGGGAAAAGTAAAGTCCAAAAAAAATGTAAACTGGTTTAAGATGAAGTGTAGAGAGATTAAATTCGCATTATATGAGAGTGACAAGTTGGCCGGGGATGCGGGAAGGGGAGCGAACGTGAAGAGCGCCAAAGAGTTTTCGCCCTTTGAGTTGAGAACAGTTCCACCGCTCTCGGTGACTCTCAGGGCGCGTGTACCGGTCCAGCTCAAAGAAGTCCAAGGAGAAGATGAGGTTGTGAGACTATCTGAACGAGAGCAGGATTAGAAATTGCAGAAAAAAATAGATAAGAAACAAATCACGTGGCTGATAGAGTGTGAGCAGGGAGGGAGGGGGGAAATGAGAAGGAGGAGGAGAGAGAGAGAAGAACAGGTATAGAGGAGAAGGAGAAAAGGGATGAAATAAGAGCCTTCGAAGAGAAGCTGAGTGGATTACCCGTGACGGTTCCGTATCAATTAAGACAATAGAGTAACGGTCATCCAAAGTCAAAGACAAAAACACCACTAGCAATTGACATTAGCTAGTAATATAAAACTGTCACTATTGTAAATATTTGTCACTTGCAGATGCTTTATACTCTGAAAAGGCGGAGGACGGGCCAGGGATCTACTCGGAGGTAAATTGACAGGGAGGGGGGAGGAGGGGGGGTAGTAAGCGAGAGAGAGAGAGAGAGAGAGAGAGAGGAGAGAGAGAGAGAGAGAGAGAAAGAGAGAGAGAAAGAGAGAGAGAGAGAGACGGGAGAGGAGGAGGAGGGGGAGGCGCGGGTCATACTGAAAACACTCTATAAAACCTTGTTTCTTATTTTCACAAGTCAATAGATAGAAAAATGATGCCTCTTCTCCAGACTCTGGCGCCGCTGTGGAGGGATAACATGACACTAATAGATCCCCCTGTAAACATCGTAAGTGTCTGTTGCGTCACAAGGAAATGATTAATGCTCGGGCAGTTGGAGGTTGCGAGAGGACATATCTATCTGTTCTGGACTTCAAAATAAAAGTGTACGAAGTAATTAAAACTTCGTGTTTGCCATTGAAAAAACGAAACCGAAGAAATCAAGATATTATCTTGTGATAAGGATAGATAACCATTTCATTGCTCTTTCACGCCGCTTCGAATTGCGTGAAAGCGCGCGCGCGCGCGCGCACGCACGCACGCACGCAGACAGACAGACAGACAGACAGACACACACACACACACACACACACACACACACACACACACACACACAAGCACACATCTGTCAAATGAAAAGATGAAACCTCTCTCAGCACAGTCACAGAACCGAAGCCAGGAAGAAAATCGTGAACGGGTATCGACAAAAGTCTGTTGACGATTACAAAAAAGAAGACCCCCCCCCCCCCCCACCCTCTCTTTAAGGTCAATAATGACCAACACCGTGGAGACTCCCGCCCTTAGGCACATCACGTTTAAGCTTGGTCGCCACCATCTGCGACACCCTCAACAAACACCTCCACCGCCACCACCACGACCATCACCACCATCACCACTACCGTCCCCACAACTACCACCAAAATCAAGATATGTGGATTGAGATTGGAATTCGTAGAAATCACGCCCGACGGCTCTTGTCTGGGTGGGTTTTTTCATAGACATTTGAGAGATGATTATTGTGACTTGAGCTCTTTTTACATTTAGTCAAGTTTTGACTAAATGTTTTAACGTAGAGGGGGGAATCGAGACGAGGGTCGTGGTGTATGTGTGTATGTGTGTCTGTGTGTGTGTGTGTGTGTGTGTGTAGAGCGATTCAGAGTAAACTACTGGACCGATCTTTATGAAATTTTACATGAGAGTTCCTAGGTATGATATCCCCAGATGTATTTTTCATTTTTTGGATAAATGTCTTTGATGACGTCATATCCGGCTTTTCGTGAAAGTTGAGGCGGCACTGTCACGCTCTCATTTTTCAACCAAATTGGTTGAAATTTTGGTCAAGTAATCTTCGACGAAGCCCGGACTTTGGTATTGCATTTCAGCTTGGAGGCTTAAAATTTAATTAATGAGTTTGCTCATTAAAGTTGTCATTAAAATCGATTTTTCGCAAACAGACTTAAAATTGATTGCATCGTATTCTTCATCACATTCTGAATCTAAAAATATATACATATGTCATGTTTACTCTTAAAATGTGATCACAATTAACGAAAATAGAATAATTAGTCTTACGATTAAAATGTAAAAAATCGATCCAAAAATGATGTCATCTTATTCGTGATCATTTCCTGACTCCAAAAACATATAGATATGATAGGTTGTATTCAAAACAAGCTCAGAAAGTTAACAAGAATACAGAAAAGCGCGCTTTCCTGCTTAGCACAATACGCTACCGCGCTTATCTGGCGTGTCAATATCACTACGTTTTGCACGTGGAAGGTGAGCGATTTCCTTCACGCGGGGATTGACGAAGCTGTACTGTCTTGGTGAAAAATTACAGTGCGTTCAGTTTCATCCCGTTCGACAGCTTGACTAAATGTAGTAATTTCGCCTTACGCGACTTTTTTTAATTTTTTTTTTACTTTCCAGACTTCGAGAAGAGTCATGATTTGAACGAGATAACTTACCAGACAGACAAGTTTGAAGTCTTCTTTATGCATGGACATTTTAGAAATATACTTGACCAAACAGACAAATTCAAAGTCTACGATTTGCATGGACATTTTAGAGATAGACTTTAATGTGACGTAAGCTGTATTATTCTGTTCACACTTGGAGAAGAGTTCATTTGAAGGAGAGAAATGACCAAACGGACACATTTTGAAGGCCTGGTTAGCGACATCAGACAAGACGCAATATTTAGTTTGAAGAACATATCTTCTTCTTCTTCTTCTTCGTTCATGAGCTTAGACTCCCACGTTCACTCATGTTTTAAGCACGAGTAGATTTCTTACGTGTATGACCGTATTTACCCCGCCCTTCAGGCAGCATACGCCGATTTCGGGGGAGGCATGCTGGGTATTTTCGTGTTTCTTTCACCCATAGAACTCTGACATGGATTACAGAATCTTTTCCGTGCGCACTTGGTCTTGTGCTTGCGTGTACACACGAAGGGGGTTAAGTCACTAGCAGGTCTGCACATAAGTTGACCTGGGAGATCGGAAAATCTCCACTCTTAACCCACCAGGCGGCAGCGACCGGGATTCGAACTCACGACTAGGAGGCCGACGTCGTACCACCACGCCACTGCGCCCGTCCTGAAGAACATATGAATAGGCACAGACAGATTGGCAAGGTACATGTAGAGGTCCTCAGCAAGAAACAAATACTGCTCGTTTGTCGGCCAAGAGGAAGAAGAATGAAAGGAAGAGAAGAGAGCGTTTCACGGCAAGTCAAATATAACATGAATCCTGATCTGTTTGGAACCGTCAAACAATAAAACGCCAAACTGCTCGCTGAGTGCGCTGAATACCCCCCCCCCCCCCCTCACCCCCTCCGTTGTCCAATTCCAACTTCAAAAGGGACCCTACTTCTGCAAGACCTTTCAATTTGTGTCACCCAGAAAACCGTAAAGGGCTTCTACTAACGTTTCAAAAACATAGAAACGAAACGTAGCCCCCTTTCCCTCCCACACACACAAACCACCTTAAAACACAACAAGTCGCGTAAGGCGAAATTACTACATTTAGTCAAGCTGTGGAACTCACAGAATGAAACTGAACGCACTGCATTTTTTCACAATGACCGTAGTCCGCCGCTTGTGCAAAACGGAGTGAAACTGACGAGCCTGTTCAGCGCGGTAGTGGTTTCGCTGTGCTGCATATAGCACGCTTTTCTGTACCTCTCTTCGTTTTAACTTTCTGAGCGTGTTTTTAATCCAAACATGTCATATCTATTATGCTTTTGGAATCAGGAACCGACAAGGAATAAGATGAAATTGTTTTTAAATCGATTTCAGAAATTTAATTTAGATCATAATTTTTATATTTTAAATTTTCAGAGCTTGTTTTTAATCCAAATATAACATACTTATATGTTTTTGGAATCAGGAAATGATGTAGAATAAGATGAACGTAAATTTGGATCGTTTTATATCAACAACAAAACTTATTACAATTTTCTGATTTTTAATGACCAAAGTCATTAATTAATTTTTAAGCCACCAAACTGAAATGCAATACCGAAATCCGGCCTTCGTCGAAGATTGCTTTACAAAAATTTCAATCAATTTGATTGAAAAATGAGGGTGTGACAGTGCCGCCTCAACTTTTACAAAAAGCCGGATATGACGTCATCAAAAGTATTTATCGAAAAAATGAAGAAAAAAAACGTCCGGGGATATCATTCCCAGGAACTCTCATGTCAAATTTCATAAAGATCGGTCCAGTAGTTTGGTCTGAATCACTCTACACACACACACGCACAGACAGACACACACACATACACCACGACCCTCGTCTCGATTCCCCCTCTAATGTTAAAACACGTTGCACCACTATTTATAAATAAATAAAAACCTGAAAAGGCGTTGCATCATATTTATTTTTTTGGTCTCATGTGTATTTTCGAAAAATCTATATCTTCTCAAAGTCTCAACCGGCTGCAGTCGAACCTTCCCTGGTGACCGACTCTCGATAACGAACACCTGCCAATTACGACCGCCCCAAAGGATCCCCGACGAGATTCTTCCCTATATAATTGCCCAAAGTTCTATATAATGACCACATGTCTACAGGTGCAAGTTTTAGGTTGGTCCCTTGGGTGGTAGTTATAACCAGGCTTTCTTTTCTTTCTTTATTTGGTGTTTAACGTCGTTTTCAACCGTTCAAGGTTATATCGCGACGGGTAACCAGGCTCAACTGCACCAAAATCCAATCTGTTCATCTACAAACGAAGAAAAAGGCATAGCGCCTGACTAGGCAGTAACGATCCCGTAACGTAAAGATGGCGAGCGATCTGTTCCATGATGATTCGATAAATCAGATGATACGGCCGGAAGCAGTGGGATAGAACACAAGGGTCCCTTTGGGAGTGAGTGCGCCGCAACGCGGTGATACTGGTCATTTAATAGACTGTCGTCTGTCATTATGTGTCGTTTTAATGCACTGCGGAAATCAGATGCAGTAATATGATGCCTTTCTGTGTGTGTGTGTGTGTGTGTGTGTGTGTGTGTGTGTGTGTGTGTGTGTGTGTGTGTGTGTGTGTGTGTGGGTGCGTGTGTTAGTGTGTGCGCGTGCGTGGGTGAGTGTGTATGTGCGTGCGTGCGTGCGTGCGTGTATGTGTGTGTGTGGATAATAATGTGAGGGAAGTGTGTCAATAGGACAGGGGCGAGGGATGGCTGGTTGATGGAAAGCTAGGGGCAGTGGGAATGTAGAGGAGGTTGATTGTCGCGACCATATCCGCTTCCGAGTCTCCTCTATCACTTCCGGTTTTCTTCTCTCTCTCTCTCTCTCTCTCTCTCTCTCTCTCTCTGTCTCTCTCTCTCTCAGTCTCTCTCTCTGTCTCTGTCTCTCTCTCTCTCTCTCTCTCTCTCTCTCTCTCTCTCTCTCTCTCTCCCACCAAAGTTGTTCCCCTTCTCTTTCTTTTAGCTATCTTCAAATGATAAAAAAATAATAATAATCATAACGCCCAAGAAGCAGTTCGCAAACAGGCCAGCCCAAAGAACCCAAACTAAACCTGCTCACGTTCGTCTCATTGACATAGCAGCAAGTTGTGCAACCCCAGCATGATTTAGCTACATGATCTGCACGGCAGGACTAATTTGACACTCCTTCTCTTTCGTTTTTTCCTGATTGAAACTTCTCTTTGCACCGTGTTCGGCATAACAACGAGGTTGTGTGCGGAGCTGTCAGAATCCGAGGTCTCGGAACCTAGGTGATCTGTAAATATATAGTGTTTGCGGAATTTCTAGCTAGTGGTGATATTTTGCTGTGAAAGTTGTATCAAGCCAAAGGAGTGACGATGTTTGTTTCAATACGAAACATCGGAAAGCGCTGTGTTTTGTGTCGTGAAAAAAAGAGCGGTCATCGTTTCACCGTTACAGATAACCTTGATATAACTTAAAACACCGTGTGTGTGTGTGTGTGTGTGTGTGTGTGTGTGTGTGTGTGTGTGTGTGTGTGTGTGAGTGTGTGTGTGTGTGTGCGTGCGTGCGTATGTGTGTGTGTGCGTACGTGCGAGCGTGCGTGCGTGCGTGTGTGGTTGTGTGTGGCGCGTACGTCTGTGTGTCTGTATGTCTGCCTCTGTTTTGTGTGTGTTGTCCGTGTCTGTCTCTCTGTCTAGCTATCACAAAATAAAACAAGTCGCGTAAGGCGAAAATACAACATTTAGTCAAGTAGCTGTCGAACTCACAGAATGAAACTGAACGCAACGCAACGCAGCAAGACCGTATACTCGTAGCATCGTCACTCCACCGCCCGTGGCAAAGGCAGTGCCAGTGGAATTGACAAGAAGAGCGGGGTATTCGTTGCGCTGAGAAGGATAGCACGCTTTTCTGTACCTCTCTTCGTTTTAACTTTCTAAGCGTGTTTTTAATCCAAACATATCATATCTATATGTTTTTGGAATCAGGAACCGACAAGGAATAAGATGAAAGTGTTTTTAAATTGATTTCGAAAAAAAATTTGATAATAATTTTTATATATTTAATTTTCAGAGCTTGTTGTTAATCCAAATATAACATATTTATATGTTTTTGGAATCAGCAAATGATGGAGAATAAGATGAACGTAAATTTGGATCGTTTTATAAAAAAAATATTTTTTTTACAATTTTCAGATTTTTAATGACCAAAGTCATCAATTAATTTTTAAGCCACCAAGCTGAAATGCAATACCGAAGTCCGGGCTTCGTCGAAGATTACTTGACCAAAATGTCAACCAATTTGGTTGAAAAATGAGGGCGTGACAGTGCCGCCTCAACTTTCACGAAAAGCCGGATATGACGTCATCAAAGACATTTATCCAAAAAAAAGAAAAAAAGTGTGAGGATATCATACCCAGGAACTCTCATGTCAAATTTCATAAAGATCGGTCCAGTAGTTTAGTCTGAATCGCTCTACACACACACACAGACACACAGACACACATACACCACGACCCTCGTCTCGATTCCCCCTCTACGTTAAAACATTTAGTCAAAACTTGACTAAATGTAAAGACAAGATAAAAACAAATGCACTCACCACTCACTTACACAAAAACAGTAACAAACACTAACCGGTTTCGACCCAACAAAAGAGATATTTGTGACAGAGTAGCAAGAAAGAAGATCCACATACAGTTATCTAAAAGGAAAAGAAAGAAAGAAAACAAACATGAAGCATCCTCGCTAAGAGCAAAGTGGAAAAACAAAACATCCCTGTAATTTTGCCACGTGTCAACAGAAACATGATGAAGAGAGTTGTTGCAAGGTAACACTAATGGAATCAGACATGAAGCAAGTTTTTTTTTACACAAACACTTTGGGGCACACTGACTGACCTGTTGGAATTTATCTTTTGCTTTACTCATTTCATCGCACTTCAATCAATGAATCAATCAATATGAGGCTTATATCGCGCGTATTCCGTGGGTACAGTTCTAAGCGCAGGGATTTAAAAAAAAAATAGTTTTAATGCAATTTATATCGCGCACATATTCAAGGCGCAGGGATTTATTTATGCCGTGTGAGATGGAATTTTTTTACACAATACATCACGCATTCACATCGGCCAGCAGATCGCAGCCATTTTGGCGCATATCCTACTTTTCACGGCCTATTATTCCAAGTCACACGGGTATTTTGGTGGACATTTTTATCT
>NC_090253.1:36326870-36370268 GCF_037325665.1 Littorina saxatilis | reverse complement strand
AATTATGATTGTCTTACGGATTAAAAAACAACAAAAATGATGACTAATGTCTGTCTAACATCCAACAAACAGCCGTCACACGCACCGACGGAGATCCGCAGATCGATACTGGAAAAGAAGTAAACAAAAGCTAAGTATCGACCAAGGACGACAAATCAGCCACTGATATGAAAAGGTCTCCAGACAAACGGACACACTCACACATACTCCATCACAAACACGCGTCGCCTGGGGGCAAAAGGGTATTCACAAATTGCCTCCCTTGGAGAGCTCTCGTCCGCAGGAGACTCATTAGGACATCACTGCATGCACTCGACAATGGCGTGTCGTCTGCTGCAGCCCTACTCAAAAGCTGGTGAAGAACTTGACAAGGGAGTTGCAGTCATTTCGGTCTTTGGTGGGAAAGTCGTGCTTTCGAGTGTACGTGGGAGTCGCATCCCACGAACGCAGAAGAAGAAGATTTGACGAATGACAGTTGGCTGAAGAAGAAGATCTGGTGAATGAAAGTTTGGCTGACTCGATGTGCAATCACTTGAGAGCTATTTTCGCTGACATCGCGGTTCGACTGCCTGTCTAATTAATGATGGCACGACAGAAAACAAAGTACAGGGGGACGGCCAATAATCCGCCAAAGACCATAAAACACGCAGCGCGAAGCCAACAACTGGCAGCATCTATAGAGACATTCAGAAGCCCTTTGAACAAACTTGCGACATAACTCATGGCTCAAATCACAAAATACTTTAAAAGCGTCACGTCTGGACACGTTCACGTCAAATAAATAACAAGTAGATTTGTGTATCAAACCTTTGCTGATCCCACTGGGGTTGAGGAAAGAGAGGAGGAAAATACGCGCTCACCGGCAAGTCCACACACACAAAAAGAAGAACAAACAACAATATGTATCAATCACATAAATAATCTCCATGACTGTTATAGAAATAACTGTAATAGAAGCCAGTACCTCTTGCTACTCTGCTGCGAAGGAATATCGCAAGTGGGCCTAAATCAAATTTCTTAAACACACACACACACACACACACACACGCACTTCGTGTAGACTAGTAGTTCACATGTGAAAATTCTGTATGATACCCACTGAACCCGTGAAGAGGGATTCGCCTGCAACTATTTCTGAAAACATTTAATCGACCAAATGTCTTTTCTCTTGTACAATCGTCTTTGAAACACACCACATCGCGCCTCGGATCAGTGTCAGTAATAAGACCTCCGACGTCTCTCTTCGTGAAGTGTAATCAGTTATTTTACATGATCCCCATTCAGGCAAGATGAGAGATCGCCTGAAACTATTTCCAAAACATTTGATCGACACATCTCCTTTTCTCTTGTACAATTTTCTGCCATTCTATCTGTCTTTATTTCATTTTTTTCCTTTCTCTTTTTGTTCTGGCGGCCTTCAAAATGATGTTTGCAAACCTGATTTTTGCCCAACTAAGCCTGGGAAAATCTTGGGCATAAAAAGTAAGGGAAAGACAATTGATTGAGAAGAGATTAGTCCCCCGGGGCGTCTTCCAGCGAGAGGCAATGTTTTGTGAGCAAACCGTACTCCCCAAGTGCACCCCAACTGCCATTTTTGTGCAGCATCAAGTACTGCTTTCCTTTTCCCTCTCAGCTTTTCCCCCTGTGGAATCCTTCGATTTTCTCCACTTTAAGTCCGATTTGTAATTCCTTTCGTTTTTTTTCTCCTTTTTATATCGCTTGGGACTCCTTGCAGATTCTTTTGGTCTGCACATCGTCTATATTTTTGTTTCTCTTCTCAACCACAGACGCGGTGTCCAAAGTCAAAAGACAAGTTTACCCAACTTGGAGCAGAGCGGAGAAGAAGAAAAACACCACACTATCCCAGCCACAGAGCTATTTACACACAGCTCGGTTAACGCACCCTCGTTGGAACCAGGCAACAAATTTTGTGGCCGGAGTTGACAAATTCACCATCCTTTCAGCGTCACGCTGTGAAGACCGGAGGGAACTTTTAGTTTACTATTTGCAAGGAGGGCACGTACCAACCGGTGCCCACTTGTCTTTTTCACCCCCATGTCTCCGTCGCCCCTTCCCCCAACTTTCTTTCCATTAAGACTGGTGCTTCTACAGTAACTTGAAGTTACAAAGTGCATTTAATTACGAACGCCTGCAACTTTTCAAGTCCAATGACCATAAAGCCAGTTACTCTCTCTCTCTCTCTCTCTCTCTCTCTCTCTCTCTCTCTCTCTCTCTCTCCATGCCAAGTCAACGCGTGCAGTCTGTACAAACTACAGCCTTGACACGCCTTTCAGTCGCAGCTGGGACAAGTACCCCCCCCCCCCCCCTCCCCCCTTCCTTCCCGGACTCTCCCTCCGTGGTTCGCGCTTTTAAATCCAATCTAATTGATTCGCAAAGAGTGTTTTGAGCCCAGTAAAAGCCAGGCTCCCATTGGCAGGCCTGACTTCCTGGTTCTCTGACGAATCCTGGACAAAACTTGCACAGGATTGTGTCGGGATTTGTAGGAAAGACAGGCGAGCGAGTGTTGCTGACGGCTAAAGCAGGGGAGATCACCCGCATGCCTCACCCGCAATTAGCAGGAGAGAACCAGCAGAGACTGACTGCCTTCAAAAAAGGTCGCGAAAAGGTCGCGTAAGAAGAGCAAGCGGTAAATGTATTTTTTTTTATGAAGTGGCAAATAATTGACAGAAAGCATAGAACGGATGACAGATCATTACAGAAAGTTTAAATAAGCAAAAAATCACCACGTCCTTGAACATAATTCTAAAACTGATCTAGCATGCTGTGTCTCTGTTGTGTGTGTGTGTGTGTGTGTTTTTGTTATTGAGAATTCTGTATTGTCCTCTCAGATCCTTACTTATCTTCATATGAAGTCAAACCAAATCTAATCGGGTGTATGCAGTGAACGCTTTGTTTTGCATACATGAACGTTTAATGCGTTCAATGGAAAGATCGCGCGCATATATTTACACACACTTGGACAGCCGGATTCCTTGGCGATATATCCAGTTACACAATTCGACCAGAAGGCTAATCATCATTTACGATCAATTGACAAAATTAAAACAAAAAGCATGACAATGAACGGCAAAATCAAACAAAATTAAGTTTTTACAGAAAAGGCACGAAAGGCCGAAGTGCTAGGACGCCTGCTGAAAAAACCCATTCAAGGCAAAAGACACCAAAAAAAGCCAGGTAACAATATATATTCGTCCGTGAGCGTGTGTGCGTGCGTTGTGTGTAGGTATGCATTTCTGTCTGTTTCTGTCTGTGTAAACTAGCCATGGACACACAGAATAAAGAAAGAAGAGCTCAATACACACAACAACACAACAACAACATAACAACAACAATAACACACAAACAACCAACCAAACAAACAAACAAACTACAACAAAAAAACACTGACCTCATCCAAGTTCTGGAGTCGTTCCTCCAGATGAGACACATGGACAGCTAGCTGAGCGTTCTTTGCTGATGTTGACTGTAGTTCATCCTCCTGAAACACACCAACGGTCATTTCAATCATGGATTTCTCACCTTTCCAAATGATTGCTCTTTTGTAAACCGGTAATACATGCACCTGAAAGGCGAGAAGAATATAGCGAGAGATATATTCCATGAAATCCTGTCACTTGACCAAATGTATTACGGTAGACTGAAACTCGAGATGGTGTGTGTGTGTGTGTGTGTGTGTGTGTGTGTGTGTGTGTGTGTGTGTGTGCGTGTGTGTGTTTGTGTGCGTGTGTGTGTGTATGTGCGTGTGTGTGTGTCAGTGTGTGTGTGTGTGTGTGTGTGTGTGTGTGTGTGTGTGTGTGTGTGTGTGTGTGTGAATACAAATACGAATAATAATACGAATAAACTGTATTGTCATGAAACGTAGTGTTTATAAGACACGGGAAGATAAATAACCAAATGATTTCATTGGTTTTGTGTGTGTGTGTGTGTGTGTGTGTGTGTGTGTGTGTGTGTGTGTGTGTGTGTGTGTGTGTGTGTGTGTGTGTGTGTGTGTGTGTGTGTGTGTGTGTATGTGTGTGTGTGTGGGTGCGTGTCTGCGTGCGTACGTTTATGAAGTTTAACATGTGAATTATTTCTCTTTTTCATCACCATTTTTTTTTATTTGTCTATGATGACATCAACTCCGACTTTAAAAAAAGATGAGACCCACATTTTTGTTTACCAAATCTTTTATCGGACTGTGGGATTTATCAAAGATCGGAAGCTTACAAAGTAACTAATTTGTCAATATGACAATTAAACTGCTTGGTATGAGAATTGCTAAGTTTACTACCTTTCACGAAATCGACAGTGTGAATGTTCGAAAAATATCGCAAGTTTTTTATCCTTTTTTCCCCACCTAGTTAATACAGGGTGACCAACAAAAAATGCAACCCTTAAAAATGCTAATAACTTCTACATCTATTGAACGAATCAATTCATTTTTGAGGGATACAAACTTCAGCATATGCATGATTCTTCCACAAAGTGGAAATTCTATAGATCAAACTGTCTGACTTTTGTGCAATTTTAAAAAAAGTTTTCAAATTCGGCGATCGACTCAACAAAACGAGGTTTGACATTGAGCGGTAGCAATACCTACCCGATTTAAACCCTCCAGTCTTTTACCTTTTGAATTATCTGAATGTCTGAGTATACACAAACACCCTCTTGACCCCCTAGATTATCGGTGACCTTAAGAAAGGATTTACAGCTAGGTTCAGGGCAATTCCTAGACAGGAAAGCTTTCGTGCCATTGACAATTTCGGAGGGGTAATTTGGAACACATTTTGGAGAAAAGGTAAATGACGGACCATAATATCCACAGACTCGAAACTTTGTATAATGGTCGTGGGCGAACTGAAGTTCATGCATAACAACTATGAAAGTATTTGCTAAACTCAAATGACTGAAAAAATTATCCCCATCGTTGTAAAGTTACACTTGCGCAATGTCGCGCAAAATTCATCAATGACATGAACACAATCATTCATGGAAAATGCCCTGATCCTGCCCGTTATTGCTGTATTCAAATCACTGATTGTTTAATGTTTAAGGTATACTTTGTCATTTGAATTACCCCAAATGAAACAATCTCGAGGGCTCAAATCGGGTTAGATTCGGTACAGCTCAATTTCAAACCTCATACTATTGAGTCCATCCCCGAATTTTGCAACCTCGTTTTAAATGGCACAAAAGTCAGACCATTTAATCAATAAAGTTGTCATTTTGTGGAACTGTCATGCATAGGCTGAAGGTTATGTCCCACAAATATGAAGTGATTCGGTTGATGGATTAAAAAGTTATTAACATTGTTGTGGGTTGCATTTTTTGGGGTCACCCTGTAGTATCCAATATGGTCAGTTTTAATCTTTTCGGCCAACAGATTAACATTGCCTTGCCCGCTTTCTTTTTGGTATCACACGCAGAGCCGATCTTGGCGCGCGGAACAGTCCACAAAACGCCGAACTTCCTTCACACATTGTTAAGTCCTTTAACTAGAACCTCTGTTGGAGTAAGATTTTTGCTATAACAGTTTTTCTTGCTTTTCTCTTCTACGATTGTTTTGGCACCCACCCCCGATCCATGCATTCTGGACGCGACAGCTAGAAAACTGAATGAATGCAAGGGAAGTAACCCATCAAGGACACAAGAAAGTACTGGCACAGTTATTTCCCATCGCCGGAGATGAAGCAAAGTATGTGAATGTTTTACAACCGGGAGCTTACCATTAATTCAATAGTACAGTGGAACCCCCTTTTTAAGACCTTAATTTTTTAGATGTTCCGATCATAACCTGTGTAAAGTTACCTCCATTTTAAGACTCCCTCGGTAGCTCAGTCGGTAGCGCGCTGGATTTGTATCCAGTTGGCCGCTGTCGGCGTGAGTTCGTCCCCACGTTCGGCGAGAGATTTATTTCTCAGAGTCAACTTTGTGTGCAGACTCTCCTCGGTGTCCGAACACCCCCGTGTGTACACGCAAGCACAAGACCAAGTGCGCACGAAAAAGATCCTGTAATCCATGTCAGAGTTCGGTGGGTTATAGAAACACGAAAATACCCAGCATGCTTCCTCCGAAAACGGCGTATGGCTGCCTAAATAACGGGGTAAAAAAACGGTCATACACGTAAAATTCCACTCGTGCAAAAAACACTAGTGTACGTGGGAGTTTCAGCCCACGAACGCAGAAGAAGAAGAAGAAGAAGAAGAAGACTCCCTCGTTTTTCAGACCTGATTTTCTAAGATTGTTCAAGGTCTTGAAAGAGGAGTTCCACTGTATTGACTGTCTGATCGACTGACAGATTGAAGGACTCAATTAACAAGAGGGGTTCCACTGTATTAACTGTCTGATCGACTGACAGATTGAAGGACTCAATTAACAAGAGGGGTTCCACTGTATTAACTGTCTGATCGACTGACAGATTGAAGGACTCAATTAACAGTGTTTCTCCTACTACTACAAGACGCATCAAAGTTAACAATATTTTGGTTAAATGTAACATTCTTTTTCTTCACTCGTCTGAAATGTTTTACTCTATTTTCTTATGTTAACTCATTTTCATCAAATGATTTTAGCGAAGTCTAATCGTTGGCGATCCAAAGTACAGCAAATTCAGTAAGTAGATTGCTGACAGCATTAAAATACAAACAGTTTGTAAACTGTGAATTCAGCTCAGTCGCATATTTCACAAGAGTCTGCTCGAGTTCCCACACAGCAAAAGAAGTTGCCTCCCTTGGACTAATACCCATGTGTACTTCCACAGACTACAGTTCAAAACCAAAATTCAACCGTTTACTTACTTATGGTGCCAATAATAGTTTGCTTCTGATAGAAATAATTTCTTCAGAAGAATATTAGGCTCCACTTAACTTGTGCAGACACAATCACGAACTTTAACGTACATCTTAGAGAGAATTTGTACTTACCAATTCTGCCTGTTGCTCTTTTAAACGGACAAGGTTGCTTGTTAGCGTCTCACACTCACTGCTTTTCTGGGCTAGTTGGTTTTTCTGCAAATAAAAGAAACACTCTATGAACACAAGGTCTGACTTATTCTTCAAGCATCACATTGTTTTATTTTATAAATAAAAACATTTAATGCACAAAAAGGGGTAAGAAACACAAGAGGGATGTATGTACTCTCGATGGTAAGTAACGCAGTCCAAGAGGATACAAAGACGCTAAAATCAACAGCTCTATGTACAAATGCACACAGTAACCTTTGTTCTTACCATACTGGTCATTTGATCAAGTCATCTTTGTTGTCAAGTTGATGATGTCTATCCCTACTTGGATGCTTCTTTTGTCTTCATTCTGCAGTTCCTTTTCTTTCTTCTACTTTTCTTGTGCAGGTGTCTGTGCAGGTGTAAATGTTCGTTATGTGTTTTCATTGCAAAACCTGCTTTGTTAGCCTGTGAAGCTTATTTTTTTTGGATATTATTGTGCACTGTTATTTGCCGCCAATCGGCCACATTCTAGTTGTACAACTTTCTTCACTTTTCGTGTCATTTCATGTTGAAAAGACATTCATTTGTGACAACGATAACGAGCACTGCAGAACAAGATGTAATGCTGTCTTTGTGTCTGCAAAAAAATTCTGGTTTGCCCAGGCAGACATCTAAAGATGAGACAGCTAATGTTTGGTGTTATTAGCATTTAAATGTTGGTCTAGGTGGTGTCGTTCCTGCTAGGAAATCTATGGTTGTTTGTGTGCCATCCCAAGTCCTCAAATTAGCCAGCCTATCAGCTAGCTATCCGGTCCAACAGGAAGAGGGACTGGTTTACTCACGATTTCATCAGTGTGTTTGAGGGCTTATTCGATTCGAGCTTCTCTGTCTCGGGGGGGGGGGGGGGGGTGTTCCACCGTGGTCACCCAAGGAAGAGGGACTGGTTTACTCACGATTCCATCAGTGTGTTTGAGGGCTTGTTCGAGCTTCTCGATCTCCTTGTGGAGGATGTCGTTGGCTGCCTCGAGTTCCTTCCTCTGCTTCTCCCTCTCCTGGTCATCGCCCTGACTTTTCTGCAACACACAGATACAGGTACTTTCATTATTGTTGTTTCCTTTGAAACCATTTAATTAAAAGCCCTTAGATACTGACAGTACCGATGACGAACTTTGCAACCAATTTGTACTGGGGTTCAAAGGTTATTGACACAGGCCATTGCGTACAAATGTATGCACACTCACACATATTTATGCTCATGCACTCTGATAGACAGTGAGATAGACACTCAGACACGCACAGACAAGCTAACACACACACACACACACACACACACACACACACACACACACACACACACACACACACACACACACACACAAAGAGAAATGAAAAACAACAGAAACAACATTTCAAGAAGAATGAAGATACATCCATGTTGGTACTAATGCAGTTTCTTCTGCTAACTTGGTTCCGGAAAAAAAGACTAGAAAATGCATATATCATGGCGAAACTAGCCGATGCAACCACCTGTCAAGAACCAGTTATGTCAAAAAACGATGAAACATGCTTTGGAAAAATGATACAACCTAAAAATTAAGAAGATACAGCACTTACGGTTATAATATAGGCCTAAATGCATGACTGCACGGTTATCCAGACACAGAAGTCAACTACTGCTCCTTTACTGGCCACCAAACACAAACGGTGCCCTCACGTCCAATACCACCTGTGGTACTACACGCCATCCACGAACGTTCAAAAACGTCTTTCCGAACTCACAACATACACCATGAAACTGGGCCCACTAGGACGTAAAACACCAACCAGGCATTCAGCCAGCCACCGTTCGACGCACCAAAAGCTATTACTATTTGCAGCCACACCAGGAAAATGCCGAAAAAAATAGAGAACGGACAGGAAACCTTATCACGCAAGACAAGAAAAAAAAGAATCCGAAGCAAGAAGAATGGACTATTGATCACAAACGGATCACCATCGCCTCCTGCATATTGTGGCTCCAGCCATTTGTTCCCTCCCGGAAAGGTAATGGAAAACTGATGTTTGCCTCCGCGAATAAAGGACGGTGGAAAGAAGAGGATGGATAAAGCATGCACCATTATTGCGATGCAACCTGCTCTTTCAGGAAGGAATCCCACCATATTTTTCGAGTTAACCAGGACGCTTAGATCAAGTTAAGGGATACGTTAACGGAGCTATTTCTTTTCTTGTTAACAACCGTTGAGTTTTGCTGCGCAACGACGCTCACTATATCACCTTTCTTTCATTTTCAAGAGAGACAATGCCAGGCAGGTCTTGGCGATTATTCCGTGTTTCCCTGAAAAGTTCATGCGTTTTCAATCACTATTGTTTTAACTAAACGTTTCCAAAATAACCTGCTTCCCGATTCATGTTCTTGGAATGTTCACAGTTCTTGTGCACAAATTGTGTGTGTGTATTGTGTGATTAGTGTGCGTGCATGCGTGCGTCTGTGTGTTCGAGTCTCTGTGTGTGTGTGTGCGTGCGTGTGAACGTGATTGCTTGCGCGCGTGTATGTGTGAGTGGTAAATGTTTCAGTTTGTCTGTGTTTTCCTCTCGTACTGAGCGGCGAAGGGAGAGAAGGAAACAAGAGAAGCGATTCCAGCACGGTTTCGACCGAAATGTGATTATATGCCCCTGTGCCGCCGTGATTGTCGCCCCTGGGTGCAAGTGTCTAATTGAGGACAGGCCATGGTCGTCAACTAGTCCGCAGTAAGTGTCGTCTGCGCAGAAGCGTATACAATTCCACCACCACCCCCCCCCCCCCCTATCCCCGCAACCCTCGCCACCTCCCTAGTCCCATCTCCAGAAGTATGGTCTGTTAATGATCTGCGTCTAAGGAGATCTGGCGTTTCTCGGCAAGGACAATTTGACTGCTCCCTGTGCGACTGACGCGCACGTGTCTGATGGTGGCGCACGTGTGCGTGCGTGTGTGGTATCTCCGAGAACGCTTCACTTCCGGCAGTGCCAACACCGATCCAAAGCTTTCGTTTTTCTTGGTACTTATATTTCTCGTTGTTTGTCTGTGTGTGTCTGTGTGTGTATGTGTGTGTGTGTTTGTTCGTGTGCGTGTGTGTCTGTGTCTGTGTATGTGTCTGTGTGTGTGTGTGTGTGTGTGTCTGTGTGTGTGAGTGTGTGTTTGTAAGGGTGTTTTTTTTTTGGTTTTTTTTTTTTTTTTGGGGGGGGGGGGGTTCGGAAGGTGCAGGAAGCTTATTGTAACCATCTTCATTCATTTCCTTTCGTGGTTACCTGAATCTGTGCTGAACACGAACTTGATGGTCTGATAACAGAGGCTAAACGGCTTTCAAAACAGGGCAATCAATGTCCAGTCGTAACGGTGTATTGATCGAGTTCATCAAGTCACATGCAACAACGGTTGAGTACAACTGGAGCGGAAACATATCAGGAAATCGGCTTCAAAAGCCATTGGAGTTCATAGTACTGGGTGACATATTACTCCAGTGGACTGGCAGAAAATGGCACGATTGTTCAACCTCGTGTAGAAGTTTGTCCTTCTTCAGGCACTTGAGTCACTCGTCTTTGACGTTTGTTTTTCTTCATCGTTTCCTCTCAGTTTGTAGGCTTTCAGGACCTCAAATCCAGTTGAGTTCTTGTTCTTCTTGTGTTTTATTTTATTTGAAGGCCCTGATCAATGCCGCATACATGGTTACTATTACTTTTGTACATGGAAAATGGCTGACTTCAAGTCGATTTTTAAACAGGAACCTAAAAGACAAGAAGGGATAGTGCATGGAACGTTTAATTGCAGACAAAACGGAACTTTCAAGATTACGTCGACCTGATGGTCTTTATAGGGGACAGATATACAAATACAATATCTAATCTGAGTGGTCATTCCTTTCAATTCTCGCCACCTTCACGTTAAAGGTCGAATTCAACGTCTTCTCAGTTACGATCTGTTATTTATTTCTTAATTATTGGTATGTCCCCTTGGAATATTCCTTATCCTCACAGGTCTCATCAAACCCTGACATCTGGCGGCCAAACCTCGGCAGTTCCGACAACTCTGCACATAAAGGGACGCCACTGCCAGCGACACAAAATGGCGGGTCCTCTGGAGGAGGGCGGGAAATCAGGAAAGGTTAATTCCCAGTGTGTCTAGGGACACAGCGCTTGGCATGTCGCCTTCCAGAAGCCATTTGCATGTATACAGACGACGGAAGACTGAAGAGAAAGCAACAGGTTCGAGAGTTGGGCAAGAAAATGTAAAACTGAGCGGCGATTAGACGAGTGGCAAAACTCAAGAGAAGCGTCCCGAATTAACCCTCTTCGTCAACAGTCCGCCTTATAATTATGCCCTTTTATAATAAAAAATATTGTGAAGGGAACTTATGGAATTAGAAACGTGTCACAGTGATTCTGGCACTCTTATGTCCTTCAGTTCTTCCTGTGGATTTTGATGGCCGACCTGTGTTTGCTCTTCCTCGCCTTCCCACAGCATTTGATTGAGTTACACTCGTCTGACAGAGCTCCGGTGTCTTCAGCACAATCACACTCAAAATACGTTTTGTTCAAATCCACAATATATTCCTTACATATGATTTGATTATAAAGAAGTTTTCAATGAGGTGCAATCTGCAGGGACAGTTCAACTAAAATTCAAGGAGAAACAATGCCCTTGGAAACGACTCTCAACAGTTAAGGAGATTCAAGGAGTTTGAAGCAGCCCAGGAACCCTGATATTTGCCATCTTTTCTGACAAGTAAGTAATCAAATGCTTCGGTGCGATGAATGAAGTCTCTATATACGGCTTTTCAACTGGTAGCAGAAACTGACAGAGAAGACTTACCGGCTCGGCAATAGCAACAACAACAAACACGCACACACAGCCCCTTAAAACACACACACACACACACACACACACACACACACACACACACTTACAACACACATAGCCCCCACATGACCTATCCGGTTGTACTAGCAACAATTGCTGATCGAGCTCTGAAGAGAGAGAGAAATTTATCTGATACTGCTTCGTGCATAAGAATCAGCAAGTCTGGCCAAACCTGACCGCACGTACTGAATACAGGACGCGGCCTGGCGCACGTGCTGATGTGAAGACACTGTCGTTACTGAGCCCAGCTTGGTGGACACGCTGACCTGACTGGACGTTACACAGACGGGGGGTGGGGGTGGGGGATTGCTGTGGGTGTGGGTGTGCATGCCGTGCATGCGTGAGTTTGTATGTGTGCGTGTGTGCGTGTGGAAGGATCAACCCGATACAGTGACGCTTAGATTCAAAATACGTATTGAGTGTTAAGGTCGTCACAGCATCTATACCAGAAAAAAACCAACAGTCCTGTCGCGCGAATTCGGGGCAAGCCTGACCGGACTGTGTAAACTCTGCCTTAATTACTGCCCGCTGCCAGCAAGGGGAAGTAATAACAGCATAGTTATATTGCACAACAACTTCTTTGATGATTCATTAGCAGTCCACTGATCAATCTTTACTCGTCACTCCGCCTGGCAGTGCAAGATTCTACTAGGAATCACTGCGTCTGTGCAGTCATACATGTGCTGGTAGATCACCACCGGCAATCTTCATGCTGAGGTCAATGACTCTCTCTCTGTCTACCTCTCTGTCTCTCTCTGTCTCTCTGTCTCTGTCTCTGTCTCTCTCTCTCTCTTCACATATTCATGAAATATGACGCTCCTGCACCACTTTAAATCATATCATCTGACCCAGATGTCAAGAAATGACCATAGATCACATTACAATCGCGTGTAGCCTTTCTCATGTGCTTGAATTTCCCTAGTAACTGCGGAAAGTCAAAATGTGCACATAATGCGCTTGAAATGTGTAAATACTTGAAGGCCAACGTTCACAAACACATTGAAGCAATGAAACAAATCGATGATATGATGCTATGACACCTTAGGCCAAAGTACAAACGGTAGTTTTGTGATGATATGTCATTTGTGAGGAATTACAGGTGATTTTGTGCAGAAACTTACGTCGCGTGTCTCCCTTCGGACAGAAAAATAAGGGTGCAACCGCTTCGGACAGATTTGCCTAGTGCAACCACGGTATACGGTGTGTACTTGCTACGCCTGCAAGAATGATTGGCTGTGACTCTCGAAGATCTCAGCCTGTGACATGATGAAGACAAACAAGGGATAATACCGTTATCAGTGAAGACCAGGATGACTATTGTGCACGGTCCTCAACGCCATGCCAGCAGAGCATCACAGGCAATCTTCATGCCGTGCTAAATGACTCTTCTCCGACATCAGCGTAAAGTGCTCTTCACGTGGCACACTTTCAACCAAATTTCCACCAACAGAAGTCGCTCAGACAAAGTCGGCAAATGTTCTGCCATGTGAATGGTCCCGATTTAGTCCTGATTTAGCCTAGTTCCGATTTAGCAGCGACTTGAGAACTCAGTTAAAGCGCTGCTCGACTCGGCGTCGATTAACATGTCAATTAGAACTATTTTAGGATTTGCGCCCTATAAATACCTTTATTATTATAATTATTATAATTATTATTAATTATAGAGCAGACGTTTCTTATCGCGCTTTCCGATTGGTTAGCACTAGCCGGTAATCAACGAGTACGACCGAACAAGTCCGAATGTGCAAGTCGGCTGAGAATCGTTGCTTAACACTAGTCTGAAGACACCACCTTAGGCTCGTTGTTGTTTCCATATTTATAGATGTATGTACATTTCATGAATACGTAAATGGAAATAAAACCTTGTTTAAACCAAAACTAGTCTGAGCGATTGCGCTGTTCACAAGGGAAGCGATTTTCAATCGACTTTGTCTGCCACAAATCGCTGGAAAACTGATAGAAAGTTGGTTGCAAGTCTGCCATGTGAACAGCACCGTGATCTAAGTTGCGTTGACAGTGAGCGACCCACACAAAGGGGCGCTGAGCCTGGGAGACAGGAAGCACAGGATCGAACAGGATCAGCGTCAGGCATGATGTCGAGAAAAGCTCTGAGAATAGGTCAACATTGTGAAGAAAAGCAAAGGACAAAGAAAGGTCGACGGGAGAAGAATGAAAGAAAGGAGAAGAAAAGAAAGAAAAGAAAAACTTGTGTGGAGGACGTTTTCCCTGCAACATGAACCACAAGACAGACCGTAAGAGAGAGAGAGAGAGAGAGAGAGAGAGAGAGAGAGAGAGAGAGAGAGAGAGAGAGAGAGAGAGAGAGAGAGAGAGAGAGAGAGAGAGAGAGAGGGAGAGGACAGACAGACAGACCAAGAGAGAATACAGAGAGAGAAAAAGAGCAGACAGTGACAAATGGACAGAAAGACGAAGAGAGAAAGACAAGGACCTGACACATTAGCCAGAGAGAGGAGCCATGCAGCGAGGGGTGCACAGCGGGTCGACTTGATTTACAAGGCAGAGAGATCAATAGTCCACATTCCGACATAGTCCAATCAAATTCTCCCAAAAAAGGCCTCAACCTCAAACTATTAAAATCAAATTTGATCTCAGCTGTTCTGTACTAAGTGAATGTGTGTGCATAACATATTCAAAATCCGCTAAAATCCGCCGGGCGGAACAGTGTTTTTTTCGGGGGTCAAAGCGTGCAACCTTTCAGAAAAGTGAAATAAAGACTGAGCATTCTCTGGGAGCCAGTTGGAAAGTCGGAACCAAAAAGAAATAATTGCACTACATACTAAACATCCCTTTGACTATTATTCACCATAATCAAATCATAAATAACAATTATTACATAAATGGTGCTTTTTTCAAATAATTTTCGGCAAGACGCTTGTACACAAATTGATGTACCTTCCAAGAATAACGGGATAGTAGCAGAATTTATTAAAGTGAATACGTGGCTCAGTCATTCATGATAAATATGGAGCACTGCGCAGCTTAAAACGTGACATTGTGTGTGCATACGATCCTTACCTATCTCCCTACCCCCATAAATTGCCAAACCACGCTATCCCTCAGTTCCACCCACTATTTTGACTGAACAACAGGCAACTTGTTAAAAAAATGCTTCAAAGCATCATTATAATGTCACGCCCATGTATCAGTAAGACCAAGACCAACATTATCTAGATATTAAACATTAATATTCTTACTTGTCTTTTCAAGTCCTTTCATCTGCCCGTCTTCCCCTGTTACGTGCCCCAGGCATTACAACTTTTCTCTAACCTCCATTTTCATGTATTTTTAGCTAGTTTTACGTGAAAGTAGTTGGAGGTTTTTGCATTTTAGTCAAGTAACGCAGGTTTGTTCTTTCTGCTTTATTACAGTTAAACACATAGATTTCAGATACTACTACGGTCACTCTGATCATGAGCTCTTTGAAGATGTTATTAACCACGCTGTTAATGCCCATAGTGACAACAAACTTACAATGCGGGTTCTAACACTAAATTCACAGACTGGGAAAAGATCATACGTACGGACAGATTTTAAAGTGGTCCCATCAATTCTTCAAAAGCATGTTAAAACTTTTATTGCGAAAGAAACAACACACACAAAAGTTAAATCCTGTTTGATGATGCAAAGAAAATAAATATTCCAGCAATTTAAAAAACAAAACAAAAAAACCCACGTGTCTTTTCAAGTCCTTTTAATGCAGGGCCGCTCACAAGAAATAACGGTTTTAGGTGTGACGAAAAAAAGAACAGGGCCTGAGTACGATGATAAATACAAGACTTATTTTACGACCATTTGAAAAATACATACATCCCCCGTGGCTGCCCGCATAACGAAATCGTTTTTCTGGTGTTTTGAACTTGCCAGTGCTACAGCACAGAGCAGAGTCCGTCCCGCACTTTGCTTTGTGTACATCACGTGGCCACCCAAACTCCCGCACAACGCAACATTTTCACGAGAAAAACACGTTTATTTGTTTGCTTTGTCTGTATTACACATTTCTATTATGACGTCCAAAAGAAACGCGAAAAATATTATTTATTTTACAAATAATTTTTTTTCTGGATTAACAAAAGTTGCGTTATTTTTGGCAGCCAGTATATCAAGACCGATGTCTGAGGAAGGTGTATTGTGAATTTTACCGCATCAGCGCACTTGCAATCCACGTAAAGCCCGAGTTAGCTGAGACATTTTTCTTGTGCAGTTCAGCTGCACGTGCAAGAAAAGCACAAAAGCTGATCAGTGAGTGGTGTTCACTGTCACTAGAGGATAAAAATGGCACAAAGTTACAGGTTTCATCAGTCCCTCATTCGACGCTATCACCATGCCAAGACTCACTTCTGCTGAACGCGAGAGAGCCATTGGACGTCTGGAGGCTGGGGACACGCCGGAAGCCGTGGCTGCGACTTTCCAATGTCACATATCCACCATTTATCGTCTCCTGCAGCGGTTTGTGATAACTGGCTCTACTGCTGATGCCGAGCGAAGCGGCAGACCCCGAGTGACGACGCCAAGGCAAGATCGGCACATTTTCCGCAGCCATGTTGCACATCCCTTCAGAACAGCTGCAGAAACAGCCAGAACTGTTATAGGGACACACCAGGCACCCATTTCTAGGCAAACGGCCAGCCGGCGACTGCGCTTCAGGGGGCTGAGGAACTGCCGTCCAGCCAGGGGACCCGTCCTCACCGTGCGCCATAGGCAGGCACGCCTGCATTGGGCGCAAGGCCACCTCAAATGGAACAATGTTCGCTGGCAGAACGTGCTTTTCAACGATGAAAGCCGTTTCTGCATTGACCATGCCGACGGGCGTGTTCGGGTATGGAGAAGAAATGGTTACCGCTATGCTGACAACTGTGTCGTGGAGAACAACGCCTGGGGTGGGCCCAGCCTCATGTTGTGGGGCGCCATCGGCCACAACCAGGTGCTAGGTCCCGTCATCTTCCAAGGCCTGGGTCCTGGACCCAGCAACGGCGTAACAGCGCAGCGCTATTTGGACCAGGTGCTGCACCCTCATGTGCTGCCCTTTTTTCAAGCCCATGGAAACTGGGTTTTCCAGCACGACAACGCGCGCCCCCACACCGCCAGGGCCACTCAGGATCTCCTGCACCGCTCAGGAATCCAGGGGATGCCTTGGCCAGTTATCTCCTGACATGAACCCTATTGAGCAATTTTGGGACTTGCTCCAGACTTGTGTTTTGTGTTTGCCGCTGGGAATTTTATGCTAACTCATCATTCGGTAATGTGGTTAATAAGCTACATGCCACTAACACGGCATATGAGAAGAATCTTTGCAAGTCAAAACGAGAAGAGCCCATTGTGGAAGAGAAAAATAGCCATAAATTTCCTGCTGCTGTATAGACAATGAAGAAGAAAAAGAAAAAAAATGCGTTTGGGAGGTACATGCAAAATACTTTTTGCTCTTTTGTCCAAGGCATTTTAAATTTAATGTTATTTTTCTTATTTTTCAGATTTGCAAAGAGGAGACCATAACAACGAATAATTAGCAATCAGACAAATTTAAAATGCCTTGGACAAAAGAGCAAAAAGTATTTTGCGTCACTACTTATTTGGAGACAAAATCAGGGCCGGACTAGGGGGGGGGGTTACAGGGGTTGCGCAACCCCCCCCCCCCCCCCCTGGCTTAAGCATGTACCTCCCAAACGCTTTTTGTTTCTTCTTCATTGCCTACACAGCTTGCTGTTGAATTTACCTTTTTCGTTCAAGGAGAGGCTTCCTTTCCCTCCAGAACATCAAAAACGTTCAGCTTCAAGGGGGCGAAGCCCCCTTGCAACCCCCACCAAGGGGGCTTCGCCCCCTGGACCCCTACCAAGGGGCTTCGCCCCTGGACCCCCATCTGTAACCCCCACCCCCTAGTACTTACCTAGTCCGGCCCTGGAAATCATTCAAAACGGTGCAAGCCAAATATCGCAGGAAGTTCCACTTCAACAATTATCCCCAGAAAAGCCAAATTTATCGTTGGGTTCACAAATTTAAAGCCAACAACATCAACAAGAAGGCAGAAACACCCGGTACCAAATCTGGCAGGAAGCTGATTGTAAGATCTCCTGACAGTGTGAATGCGGTGAGAGATTCTTAGGGTTCGGCTTCAAGTGTGTCTGCAGCGAAACGGCGGTCATTTGGAACATGTGCTCTGAAAAATGTATCCTGCAAGTAAGAGACCTCAAATCTTCCGTTTTCTAATTGTTATCATCTCAGCTTCCAGGAAATGTAATATTTTTTGGAGTTGCTGGCCTGTGTAATAAACTATTTGTATGTATTTGGGTTGCAAGTATTTTGGGACACCCTGTATAATTATCATTAAACAAAATTGACAGAATCGAAGTTTCCCCTTCGGGGACTCGTCCACGAAAGTCTTGCAG
Organism: Littorina saxatilis; assembly: GCF_037325665.1. Classification (NCBI taxonomy): domain Eukaryota; kingdom Metazoa; phylum Mollusca; class Gastropoda; order Littorinimorpha; family Littorinidae; genus Littorina; species Littorina saxatilis. Next base: position 36,352,032 of record NC_090253.1, on the reverse strand, counting down.
TTTTCCTTTTACCTGAAAACGTGTCGCGCAAATACCATATTGCTGCTCGCACCCAGGCTTATCTCTATGTTTTCACCCCTCTGCTCTCTTTCTATCCCCAACACCCAAACGTCTCCTTGAACAACACCCCCCCCCCTCCCCTCCCATCCCCCCCCCCCCCCCCACACACACACACACACACTCCCGCCTTTCTCTTTCCTGTGCTTTTCATCATCAAAACGCCTGACTGCTTTATCCACCAATTAGCTTTCAAGGGAGGAAAAAAAGTTCCTATGTTTCCCAAGAGGGATAACGAAAGCAAGAAAGATTTGTCTTCTGGTCTGTGTTAATGGTTTAAACGAAATGTTATTCAAAATACATGACATGAAAGAATTGACAAGTACACAACGAGGACACGAACTCAAGCAAAAGATTATTTTACGTGACCAAAACAGTACATTACACAAATCTCCTTGATTTGTTTGTTTGTTTTTTTGTTTGCTTAACGCCCAGCCGACCACGAAGGGCCATATCAGGGCGGTGCTGCTTTGACATATAACGTGCGCCACACACAAGACAGAAGTCGCAATCTCCTTGATGGTGGATATGACAATAATTAACCAGAAGAACAAATTGTTGGGGTGGGGTGGGGGGGGGAGGCTAAAGCAAAACAGAGGGATCTACAGAGAAATACAGGGGGAAGAGCATAAGACACTTGTCAATTGTTTCTTGTTCACAAAAGCCCTAATCAAAAATTTGTTTCTGGAGCTGATTCAAAAAGCTGTTTCCACCTTAAAGCCACAGCCAATAAAATGCCCTTCGAGGAAACAAAAATGTCCAAAGGGCATAAAACAAATGACGGATCTTGGAAGAGAATGAAACGTGAAACCAAAAGACGCAACGGCCTTTGAAATTGGCAGGAGACAATAAAACTGGCGGCCATCAATTCCGCATTTTGCACAGAAAAATTACCTCTGTGCTGACAAAATAACTCCAGCCACATAGGAACGTAAACGGAACAAACTAAAAACAGATACAAACAAATGAAACAAACAAAAATGTAAAAAACACATACACAAAAACACTCGATGGAATGACATTTCAACTGCAATGCACACAATATTCAGGAAGCTCGAAACTTTTTTTTCTCACTCTCTATCTTCTTTTTACATTTTCATGTCCAGGAAAACCATGACAGAATCCAACTCTTTTCCTTGGTATTTTGGTTTCGAAACTCTTGTAGTTTTTCTTGTACCAGCAAAAAAACAGCAACGTGTGCAAATGTCATACTACCAGGCTCGTCTCATGCTTCAATCCTCGCTCCCTCTTTCTAAGCTCAACACCCCCCCCCCTCCACCTCCTGAGTCCCTTCCACCCCCAACCTCCGGAATTCTTTGACAGCACCCCCTCCCCCCCCCCCCCCCCTCCCGATTGTATTTCGCCATCCTGTACTTTCTAACATCAAAAGCTTGACTACTAAATTCTTACTATTAGATTCAAGTGAGAGAAAAAAGTTACTTCGATGTCGTTTTCAGAGAGAGAAAAATCGAGCACCCCGTCCCGAACACTCCCCCAAAGAAAACAAAACAATAACCCAACAACTTATCTTCTGATTGGTCCTAACAAATTCATGGAGGAAGGGGAGGGGGAGTGCTGTGCACAGATTAAAAAAGCTTTCCTGTTAAAACACAAAACTAAAATGTACCCCTCAACAACATCAACAGAAAACAATCAATGGGTATACAACAACAAAAAACACCGGAGGATTTTAGAAGCGAATAAAAGACGAAAAGACGTATCGGCCTTTGAAAAGCGCAGAAGGCAACCAAACTGGTCGCCATTAATTTCGCATTTTGCACAGACACGGCTCTAAAAGCTGTCAAGACTGTAAGTCCTGTCACACAGGAAATCAACAGAAGAAAACCACCCACTCGATGGAATGACATTTCAACCGCACCGCGCACAGCAAATAAATTTAATCAATCATCCATCCATGTAAATGTGGCCTGGGTGTATTTTCTTATTCAGTTTGTTTACCCTTCCCATCTTTTTCTCTCCCTACCTTCTCTGCGATCGAACATTTTCAAGTTTAAAGTCAAGTAAAATCTTGAATGGATCAAAGACTTACCCCTGGGATTTTGTTCTCGAAACACTTGCCGGTTGTTGCTGTTTTTGCAAAAGAAAAAGTCTGCAAAGGAAATTCGCATTCAGCCACCCTCACCCCTTCTTTTTCACAACAACTTTACCCCCCCCCACACACACACACACACACAGTCCCCGTCCCCCTACACACACACACACGCCGTCCCCGTCCACCCTACCCCCTACACACACACACACACACACACACACACACACACACACACACACACACACACACACACCGTCCCCTTCCACCCTACACACACACACCGTCCCCGTCCACCCTACCCCCTACCTACACACACACACACACACACACACACACACACCGTCCCCTTCCACCCTACCCCCCTACACACACACCGTCCCCGTCCACCCTACCCCCCTACACACACACACACACACACATACCGTCCCCGTCCACCCTACCCCCCTACACACACACACACACACACACACGCCCTCCCCGTCCACCCTACCCCCCTACACACACACACACACCGCCCCCTTCCACCCTACCCCCCTACACACACACACACACACACACACGCCCTCCCCGTCCACCCTACCCCCCTACACACACACACACACACACACGCCCTCCCCGTCCACCCTACCCCCCTACACACACACACACACCGTCCCCTTCCACCCTACCCCCTACCTACACACACACACACACACACACACACACACACACACACAAAATTGTCTTTTTCCTACCTTTATCTTCTATCATAAAAAAAGAATGACCGTTCAGGTCCACCGATGCATATGTCATCGTTGGAGAAAAAAAACTTGAACACAGAAATTACTTATCATCGGATTAGTGCTACCAACTGCATGGAAGATGGACATGTTAGCGGTCAGGGGAGCGGGAGAGGGAGGGGGGCGAGGATGGAGGAGAGGGGGCTGATGTTTTACGAGCCGCGATTCAAAATGCTGTTTTTCTTCTTGAACACACAACTGAAAAAGTTCCCATTTAAGACAAAAACATAAACAAAAACGAAACCGCTGAAAGGGTATAAAACAAACCTCGGATCTTGGAAACGAATAAAATGTCAGACCGAATGAGGCATCGACCTCTGAAATGTGCAGAAGACAATGAAACCGGATGCCATCAATTTCGCGTTTTGCGCAGACTCCCTAGATCATGCTGGCAACACAATAACTCCTGCCAAACCGGAACACAAAACAAACATAAAACGAAAAGAAAGCCAAACATTCGACGGGATGACATTTTAACCACAGCGCACACAGCAAAGAGCCTAATTCAATCAGCCATCCAGTAATGGGTTTTTTACCTTCACACCCCTCCCCTCCCCCTTTTTGTGTACCCATTCCTTTTCCGCGATCGAAGTTTTTACACTTTCATGTCGAGTAAGATCTTGACAGGATCGAAGTCTTTTCCCTGGGACCTTGTTTTAGAACTCGTGCTGTTTTTGCTCGTGGCGGAAAACGTGTGCAAATGTCATACTGCTGCTGGGTTCGTACCTCAGACCTCCGTCTCTCATCCTTTACACCTATTTTTAAACACTTGGCGTCACTAAAATGTTTTAAAAAATCAGTTAAAACCCAATTCATGTCTCGAAAACAGCTTTCTGATTTGCCCGTGTTTCTCTAATGCCATAGTAAAGGATAGTTTTGTGCATCATCATCATTTAAGCGCGTGTATACAAGTAGTATAGTTGTTATTTCAATTTTGCCTTCCTTAGCATGTCTGTTGTCTTTAATTTGATGGTGGATTTTTCTTACCTTTGAAGAACAGATGTAAGAACAGTCTTAAATTTCAATCCTTGTTAAATAATGTTCACTTCAGTTCAGTTCAGTGCAGGTCAGTTCAGTTCAGTTCAGTGCAGGTCAGTTCAGTTCCTTGCACTATTTTCCCACCACCACCATCGTTTCATGTCTCTCGGTCCGCAGTTTCTTGCTTCAAAAAGTCAGACTGCTTAATTGATTCATTAGCTTCCAGTGCAGATAAAATGTCTCTTGTCGTCGACGGAGGAAAAAAATCGAAGACAGGAAAGACCTATCTTCTCATCCGCGCTAACAAGCACAGGGAAGGCGGGAAGGGGGGAGGGGGCAAATGTCTGGAATAGCACATATTTTGAGGGGGTGGGGTGGGGGGTTAACGTAATGTGTGCCTGCCAATACTGTCTGAAGATTCTGCCGCTCTGAAAAGACCTCTGAGCATTTTTTTAATGATTTTTTTGTTCGGGGGGAGGGCTAAGGAGAGGTTTAAAAACGGACATATACTGTGCTGGGGTGGGGGAGTAGGGTAGGTGAGAAGGGTTGAGGTCTGACAGGTGGTTATAAGGGTGGACACACACGCTATTGACAAGCAGACGCGAGCGAAAGCAATATAAGCAGACGCGAGCGAAAGCAATATGCGCCTGACACTTACAATCCAGCAGTCTGCAGGATACGATCAATCGATGGAGACATTCACCGAAGCTGAATATGATACAGGAACAGAAAAAAAGTAGGAGAAAAAGAAGCTCTGGAGGTTAGCACTAATATGGGGCGTGTGCGATGTGTTTCGTGCGAGTCAAAAAGTGGGATTTCTTTCAAGCCTGCGCTAAAGCAACCAAGTGAAGGTCGAACAAGTGGGTCAAGGTCAGTGAGGGCAAAGACAGCAAGGTCAGTGACCGGCAAACATTTCCAAGAGAAATATCCAAATCACAAAACAGAGATGTGGTTTGGCGGCGGCTATCGGTGAAACGTCAAAACTTTTGTTCAAATCACGAAAAACGTTGCCACTTTTTCAGCAGTATTAATGAACTCGTGCACGGCAGGGGGGAATGTGAAACCAAGGATTACCACCAATTTCGGAACATTGCCAAAACGTCCATAGCCATTTCGGAATATTGTCCGAAGACTATAAACTGTAGCAAATTCCCCATAGACTACAAGTAGGTTTAAGCATCGTATGAGTGACCTTATAAAAGAACTAGACTCTTCCCTATCATCTGCAGAGTAGTTCCTTAACACGATCACAAGATCCTGCCACGTCCCAAAGAATTTTGACAATTGCTTTTCACAAAGAAAAGCTTTCCAAGCTTTGCTCATCCCAGTTTTGGGAAAAGATGTAAAACAAAGAAAAGAAAGAAAAAAACAACATCTACTGGAAGAGAATAAACTATTAAGTATTACATGTCGACAAGAAATACAGCATTATGGAATCAGCATTCATTGTAACTATCAATGTTCCCTTTCGATTTTCTCAACAACCAACCATTTTCTCTTCCCTGTGGAACGTAACGAGATTTCGCATCCCAATACGACGAGATAGTATGTGTGTTGGAGTGGAATATACAGATCTCTCTCTCTCTCTCTCTCTCTCTCTCTCTCTCTCTCTCTCTCTCTCTCTCTCTCTCTCTCTCTCTCTCTCTCTCTCTCTCTCCCTCGTCTCTCGTCTCTCATATCTCTCTCTCTCTCTCTCTCTCTCTCTCTCTCTCTCTCTCTCTCTCTCTCTCTCTCTCTCTCTCTCTCTCTCTCTCTCTCTCTCTCTCTCTCTCTCTCTCTCTCTCTCTCTCTCTCGTCTTGCATTTCTTCTCGTACTTTTTACATTTAGTCAAGTTTTGACTAAATGTTTTAACGTAGAGGGGGGAATCGAGACGAGGGTCGTGGTGTATGTGCGTGTGTGTGTGTGTGTGTGTCTGTGTGTGTGTGTAGAGCGATTCAGACTAAACTATTGGACCGATCTTTATGAAATTTGACATGAGAGTTCCTGGGTATGATATCCCCATACTTTTTTTTCATTTTTTTGATAAATGTCTTTGATGACGTCATATCCGGCTTTTCGTGAAAGTTGAGGCGGCACTGTCACGCCCTCATTTTTCAACCAAATTGGTTGAAATTTTGGTCAAGTAATGTTCGACGAAGCCCGGACTTCGGTATTGCATTTCAGCTTGGTGGCAAATTAGTTAATGACTTTGGTCATTAAAAATCTGAAAATTGTAAAAAAAATAATTTTTTTTAAAAACGATCCAAATTTACATTCATCTTATTCTCCATCATTTGCTGATTCCAAAAACATATAAATATGTTATATTTGGATTAAAAACACGCTCTGAAAATTAAATATATAAAAATTAATATGAAAATTAAATTTTCGAAATCAATTTAAAAACACTTTCATCTTATTCCTTGTCGGTTACTGATTCCAAAAACATATAGATATGATATGTTTGGATTAAAAACACGCTCAGAAAGTTAAAACAAAGAGAGGTACAGAAAAGCGTGCTATCCTTCTGAGCGCAACTGCTACCCCGCTCTTCTTGTCAATTTCACTGTCTTTGCCGTGAGCGGGTGACTGACGATGCTACGAGTATGCGGTCTTGCTGCGTTGCATTGCGTTCAGTTTCATTCTGTGAGTTCGACAGCTACTTGACTAAATGTTGTATTTTCGCCTTACGCGACTTGTTGTTTCTTTTTCCTGTCTATCTTTCATTCTCTCTTTGTGATTGTGTGTCCAAATGTATTTCTGTGAAAGAAAAACAAACAAGTCGCGTAAGGCGAAATTACTACATTTAGTCAAGCTGTGGAACTCACAGAATGAAACTGAACGTAGTCCGCCGCTAGTGCAAAAGGCAGTGAAAGTGACGAGCCTGTTTGGCGCGGCAGCGGTTGCGCTGTGCTTCATAGCACGCTTTACTGTACCTCTCTTCGTTTTAACTTTCTGAGCGTGTTTTTAATCCAAACATATCATATCTATAGGTTTTTGGAATTAGGAACCGACAAGGAATAAGATGAAATAGTTTTTGAAACGATTTTGGAAATTTAATTTTGATCATAATTTTTTTTTTTTTTTAAATTTCAGAGCTTGTTTTTAATCCAAATTAACATATTTATATGTTTTTGGAATCAGAAAATGATGAAGAATAAGATGAACGTAAATTTGGATCGTTTTATAAAAAAAACATTTTTTTTACAATTTTCAGATTTTAATGACCAAAGTCATTAATTAATTTTTAAGCCACCAAACTGAAATGCAATACCGAAGTCCGGCCTTCGTCGAAGATTGCTTGGCCAAAATTTCAATCAATTTGATTGAAAAATGAGGGTGTGACAGTGCCGCCTCACCTTTAACAAAAAGCCGGATATGACGTCATCAAAGACATTTATCGCAAAAAAGAAAAACAATCCGGGGATATCATACCCAGGAACTCTCATGTCACATTTCATAAAGATCGGTCCAGTAGTTTAGTCTGAATCGCTCTACACACACACACACACACACACCACGACCCTCGTCTCGATTCCCCCTCTATGTTAAAATATTTAGTCAAAACTTGACTAAATGTAAAAAGACAAAAGACTGTAATTATAGGAGCATGCTGGCGGAAGCGAATAACACGCACACAAAGAGAAGATTATGTGTGGGGTGGCAACAGCGCGTAGGCAGCTGATGGATGAAAAACAAAATCCCAAGTCATGGCGTCACTTCTTCACAATGCCAGGGGAATACTAAGTTACAGAATTTGAACGCATAGAACAGCAGATTTGGAACTCTTCTTGTTATTTCAGGTCGTCCGTACCGTCAAAATCCATTAACTTAGGGCAAATAAGCAGTGAAAATTAGCAAGTCTGCATGAGCAGGATGTGTGTGTAAGCGTGTGGGTGGGGAGGGGGGTAGTGGTTGAAGTGGGCTGCAGGGAATTACTCCCCCGGCAGCCCCCCCCCCTCCCCCACCACTAACACACAACACAAGAAATGAGCACACCACTCAGTTAAGAGAGAGAGAGAGAGAGAGAGAGAGAGAGTGTGTGTGACAGACAGACAGACAGAGTCACACACACACACACACACACACACGCACAAACACACGGACAGACAGACGGACGGACCGAGACCGACCAAGACCGATACAGACAGACAGACAGTCAGAAAAACTAAAGAGAGTCTCCAAACATCTAGCCATAGTGAAGGTGTAGAAACCTCAGCCAGACAAGGTCCAGGGGAGATAGAGGGCGAGGGGAGGGGGAGGTGGGAGCACACAAGTGGAAGGCTCAGAAGACTCGACAAAACGTGACTCTCGTCGGAGAAGGAGCCAGAGAATTTGCCAAGGACAAGAAAAAGTGCGGGTTAATATTGAATTTCCGTGACAAGGAGCATCTGGAGATTTTGAACAACTTCCTTTTCCTTGCTAACTGGCACCGGCTCCAGCAAGGTTCTCTTTTCACTTTTGTACAAATCGATCAAAGAAAACCTCGACAAGGTTTCGAACTTGAACAGCGGGACGAGAGGAGGCGGGGATTTCGGACACGAAGGAGTGGGGGGGGGGGGGGGGGGAAGCTGGGGAGGATGGAGGCGAGCATACTATATCTATCAGTCTGTCATCGATATGTAGTTGTTGATTTTTTTTGTAATCGTAGTTCATGCAAAAGAGGCAGTGACTGTCACATTCAGCAGAAGAACGGTAACTAAGCAGAACTATGTGTCTTAAGTCTTTGTAACCGCTAGCTCTGAGATCAGACACAGAGGGTTAGTGCAGTGCCGATGTGGTCAGTCATGGTCACGACAGCCGTCTGGACAGAAAAACAACAACTGGCGAGGTGTCCGACGCTGTGCCGGACAATTAGAGACACTAGTTTCTTTATTTGGTGTTTAACGTCGTTTTCAACCACGAAGGGTTATATCGCGACGGAGAGACACTAGTGAATATGTCTCAGACATAGTACTGACATGAAGAATGGACCAGAAACAATATAGTACAAGATGGCGTGAACGCACCAGAAGTTGCTAGGCAATGTCAGCACATGCAGCTGAACTTTTGCTTTACATGGAAATGTATTTCATAAGCTCTGAACTAAACACAATAAACGTTACAAACAAAGCTGCATGCTGCAGTATTTTCTGATTTCCGGTAACAAGGAACACCACTCATCACTAAAAGAACAAATAAAAGCTTATCATTCTGCACATGGCTAAACTTCACACCGTCGCATGTGAAACAACAAAAGAGTCTGTCTGCGGATTAGCTCGCCCTGGAGATTAAAACTCCAACGAAAGCACGTGCTATAGAAATTAGCTCCCCTTCCTGCTCGCCAATCGAGACGCTAGTTTAATGTCTGACTGGCTACACCTCTCTTTTTTACATTTAGTCAAGTTTTGACTAAATGTTTTAACATAGAGGGGGGAATCGAGACGAGGGTCGTGGTGTATGTGCGTGTGTGTGTGTGTGTGTGTGTGTGTGTGTGTGTAGAGCGATTCAGACTAAACTACTGGACCGATCTTTATGAAATTTGACATGAGAGTTCCTGGGTATGAAATCCCCGAACGATTTTTTTCATTTTTTTGATAAATGTCTTTGATGACGTCATATCCGGCTTTTCGTGAAAGTTGAGGCGGCACTGTCACGCCCTCATTTTTCAACCAAATTGGTTGAAATTTTGGTCAAGTAATCTTCGACGAAGCCCGGACTTCGGTATTGCATTTCAGCTTGGTGGCTTAAAAATTAATTAATGACTTTGGTCATTAAAAATCTGAAAATTGTAAAAAAAAATAAAAAATTATAAAACGATCCAAATTTACGTTTATCTTATTTTCCATCATTTGCTGATTTCAAAAACATATAAATATGTTATATTCGGATTAAAAACAAGCTCTGAAAATTAAATATATAAAAATTATTATCAAAATTAAATTGTCCAAATCAATTTAAAAACACTTTCATCTTATTCCTTGTCGGTTCCTGATTCCAAAAACATATAGATATGATATGTTTGGATTAAAAACACGCTCAGAAAGTTAAAACAAAGAGAGGTACAGAAAACCGTGCTATCCTTCTTAGCGCAACTACTACCCCGCTCTTCTTGTCAATTTCACTGCCTATGCCGTGAGCGGTGGACTACGAGTATACGGTCTTGCTGCGTTGCATTGCGTTCAGTTTCATTCTGTGAGTTCGACAGCTACTTGACTAAATATTGTATTTTCGCCTTACGCGACTTGTTTTATATTTAGTCAAGTTTTGACTAAATATTTTAACATCGAGGGGGGAATCGAAACGAGGGTCGTGGTGTATGTGCGTGTGTGTGTGCGTGTGTGTGTGTGTCTGTGTGTGTGTGTAGAGCGATTCAGACTAAACTACTGGACCGATCTTTATGAAATTTGACATGAGAGTTCCTGGGTACGATATCCTCATATGTTTTTTTCATTTTTTTGATAAATGTCTTTGATGACGTCATATCCGGCTTTTCGTGAAAGTTGAGGCGGCACTGTCACGCCCTCATTTTTCAACCAAATTGGTTGAAATTTTGGTCAAGTAATCTTCGACGAAGCCCGGACTTCGGTATTGCATTTCAGCTTGATGGCTTAAAAATTAATTAATGACTTTGGTCATTAAAAATCTGAAAATTGTAAAAAAAAAATTAAAATTTATAAAACGATCCAAATTTACGTTTATCTTATTCTCCATCATTTGCTGATTCCAAAAACATATAAATATGTTATATTCGGATTAAAAACAAGCTCTGAAAATTAAATATATAAAAATTATTATCAAAATTAAATTGTCCAAATCAATTTAAAAACACTTTCATCTTATTCCTTGTCGGTTCCTGATTCCAAAAACATATAGATATGATATGTTTGGATTAAAAACACGCTCAGAAAGTTAAAACAAAGAGAGGTACAGAAAAGCGTGCTATCCTTCTTAGCGCAACTACTACCCCGCTCTTCTTGTCAATTTCACTGCCTTTGCCATGAGCGGTGGACTGACGATGCTACGAGTATACGGTCTTGCTGAAAAATGGCATTGCGTTCAGTTTCATTCTGTGAGTTCGACAGCTACTTGACTAAATATTGTATTTTCGCCTTACGCGACTTGTTTTTAAGCTTGTCAATGTACTAACAACGTAACTACCATTCTTTGAAAAACAAACCGCACCAGGCCAACCCCATGCACGACGTATACAATCTATTCAAACAACCAATAACGCAATGAAATTACAATCAATCAGCTAACTGCAAGTCTAGCTAATAACTAGAAGCACAACACAGCGGCAGAACTTCATGGCAAAGGCAAGAGAACTACACTACACTGAACGGTGCATAGAAACCCATTTCCGTAGCGTGTGGGCAAAGCGATTAGCGCCGTTCTCGCCGCGCAGTCATCATCACAGAATACATATATACTATTTCTATTCTGTGGTCATCATCAAATATTGACCAGCCGTCACTCCGCCGCATAATAGTCCAGCATCGTTCTGGACATCCGCTGCCCTGGTCCAGCTGTCTTTTGCAGCTCAGGCTTCTTTCACAACTTCCATCCCTTTTTGTAATCTGCTTAAATTCACACTGCGCCAGACACACTAGCATCAATCACCACGCACGAATGCAGACACACACAGAATCACTAACTTCGGTGAATTTGTACGTTATGCACGTTAGAGAATTTACATGTCCGTAGTCTACCTCACTGTTCTGTTGTTTTTTTCACGACGGTTTCTCCTTGTCTGATGTTTCCCTTGTTTGATGCCGGCAGTTGATAAAGCGTCGAACTTCTAACATAGCTTAAAAGTTTGCCGTCATAACGGCCCATCTGCCAAAGTTGTTTTTTCACGACGGTTTCTCCTTGTATGATGTTTCCCTTGTTTGATGCCGGCAGTTGATAAAGCGTCGAACTTCTAACATATCTTAAAAGCTTGCCGTCAAATCGCCCCATCTGCCAAAGTTTTGTCACAGTGAAGAGAAGGTTACACCAAGAATTACCTTTAATTTCGGCAAATTGGTGAAGCTTGTATGTCGCTTTTGGTATATTTGCTGAAATCAATCATCCTAGCAACACCCCAGGATCATTCTGATGCTGACTTTTGTTTGCGTGTTTGTTTCCTTTTCTTTGTTTAGTTATATTTTGGATTTTTTGCCTGCGGCATCGGAGGAAAAACAATGAATGAAACGAAGACGAGAAAAACGTCTGCTGTACTCGGCTGCTGAGACTCAAAGTCATCGGAAACGTTGAAACATATACAACATTGTCGTTATCTCTCTGGTCCTAGACAGTCTGAAGAACAACGCCCAGTTTCACCTTCACACACTCAAGGTCGTGGAAGTTGGCTACGCGAGTGGCCAAGAGTTAGGGTCACCCCGGCACTGCACCGGACACCTCACCATTGTGCTGTCCAGACGGCTGTCGTGACCATGACTGAGCACACCGGTACCACACTGACTCTCTGAGTCCGACCTCAGTGCTAGCAGTAACAAAGACATCCCGCAATTATTGTGCCTGAGAGATACCGATGATGACTTGCAACCACGATCACAAGAATAAGACTTGTATTCTTGACATCCCTGTATAAACAATACTAGAGGTAGCCGGAACCTTCCCACTCTTGACCCAGCCGGACTCCCGGCATTCTGACCAACAAGCATGCCCCTCCCTCTCCCTCCTCCACCTCCCTCCTTCAACTCCACACACACCCAGATTCTACTTTTCCCCTCCCACCATCCACACACCCCATCCCCGTCCACTGTCTGAATGTGAACAGTTCTCGAGCTGTGAAAGTGAAGCATTGCCTTGGCACCTGAGCTTTATTGCTTCACAGGTTGCAGTGCATAATGCGTTTTGTCATAATGTCCTTGTTGGCGCTGGCCATTTATTTTTAACAAATGCTGTATTACAATGAGTTAATTCGCAAAACCATTATTTTGCAGATCCATGGTCTTGTTCCCCCTAGTCGGCCCCTATCCCCCCAAACCACATCACGATATGTATGCATTCATAGTATACAACTATCTTATACCCGCATTGAAATCTAATCTAATCGCACGCACGCACACACACACACACCAGGGCCGGACTACCGGGGGGGTTATGGGGGTTGCGCAACCCCCCCCCCCCAGCCTAAACATGTACCTCACTTATTTAAAACATGTTTTATTATTGTTTATTTTATGCCGTTTCATTCAAGGAGCGACCATTTTCCTATCTCAGAATATGACCTACCCATCGGCTTCAGGGGGCTTCGCCCCCTGACCCCCACTAGGGGCTCTGCCCCTTGACCCCCACTAGGGGCTCTGCCCCTTGACCCCGCCAGGGGGAACATCCCCCTAGACCACCACTGGCAACCCCCCCCCTCCTCTTAGCCTAGTCCGGCCCTGCACACACACACACACACACACACACACACAGTTGTCTTTCTCCTTCCTGTACCTTGTATCCTCATTCTCAGTTCGACGCTATCCTCCCGGCGAGAGACTCAACTCTACTCACTCAGCGTTAACGCTGGTACGGGCACGATCAGTAGCGGGTCCAAGCCCCCTAACCCCGAATCAATCCAAATTACAGGCACAACACACCAGATGGCCCAATGATTGGGCAAATACAGCAAGCACTGTATACATCGATCGGAAATGGCCAGCAGAACTCGGCCAACAACACAAAGTTACATGCTCACCGTGGAAACGATTGTGTAGGGTAGCGAAGAGGAAGGGAGGATCGAAGGGAGGAAGGGAGGGATGGAGACTTAAGTGTGCCCTTTGTTTACTGTGCTGTAAACACACAAGAGTGTGGTGTGTTTAATTCACTGAACGCAAAAGATTTTTTCCTTGGCTGGCTTGGTTGATGAAAAAGTGGAGGGAGAGTGTGACCGTTCAATAACCGATTAATTCCTTCCCTAAACGATCTTGTAAACGACCTGAGGAGTTTGCATGCAATACGTTCTACTTGAACAGACGCCAAAACTTAACAACCTCACGTCTGCAGAGTGGGTTGTGCTTACCTAAATTAGCTTATTGGATGGGCCCCGGCGTGAGTTAAAACATCAAATGTACACAACTCCCACTCCGCACAGGAAGCCGCCAGGCTGTAGCTTGTTGCTATTGGTCCAAATGAAAGCCTGCATGTTTGTTTGCTTGTTTGTTAACGCCCAGCCGACTACGAAGGGCCATATCAGGGCGATGCTGCTTTGACATATAACGTGCGCCACACACAAGACAGAAGTCGCAGCACAGGCTTCATGTCTCACCCAGTCACATTATTCTGACACCGGACCAACCAGTCCTAGCACTAACCCCATAATGCCAGACGCCAGGCGGAGCAGCCACTAGATTGCCAATTTTAAAGTCTTAGGTATGACCCGGACGGGGTTCGAACCCACGACCTCCCGATCACGGGGCGGACGCCTTACCACTAGGCCTGCATGTGTCTTTGGTCCTTGAAAAGAAGTTTACGCGAGATAGAAAGAAATTCAATGAACCAAAAATAACAATGAGCTTAACAGTGTTCGCGTTAATCGAAAATGTCAGGTATTTTAACTGTGTTTATGCAAAATTGCCGGTGACGAAATTGCCAACTGGTCGTTCCTACCGGTATTGAATGCATAGACGTTACTTTATTTCACTTTAAAAAAAAAAGAAGCTATTGTTATGTTACTGAGCTTTGAGTGTTTTTTCTGCAGGATGTTATTATTACCTCTTACAATCTACTACCTAGCACGAGGGTGAGGGTGTATGGCTACATTAAATGAAGGTAAAACCAAAGACTATGTCAGCTTGCTGGCTTTGGAGGGCGACAAACCCAGATGGAGGAAGAGACTGCATGTCGATTTATCTGAGTACAAACGGAAAGTTTCAACACGCAGGTAAAACTGGTAACAAAAAGAGAATGAGGGAGAGTTTGTACATTCATTAACTAAACGATTTAATTCATTTTATGTAATTCTTTTAGACGAAAATAAGGGATGATCAAAATGGACATGGAGAGGTTTGGAGGGAAACAAAAGCCAGATGAGGAACAATCAGAGAAAAATGCGTTCGCTTGAGTTCGTGTCCCTATTGTTTCTCGTTTTATTATTTTATCATGTTTAATTGAATGAAAACTTGTTTAAACCAATCAGAGAAAGATCATGACACATATATACGAAAATGGATAACACAGAAAAAGAAAAACTGCTTACCTCTCATCACATCAAAAGAGCCTCCTAAAAGAGCCTCTTAAAGCAGAGTCAATGCGGCGTTGTTCTACAGTAGACTCTTACAGAACAATATTCCTTCTTGGGCACTATTTGTCTCCCGGACAGAGCTGCGTAAGGTCGTGATTGACGCGGGAACAACCAAGTTCTCGTTACTTCCTTTGTCTTGACAGTGAGAGGGTAGGAAACAAGGTGTATGCCTGCACAGTCAGTGCTGTCGCTGACTTGGCCCCGAAGCCTTGCCCCTCTGTCGCAGAGTGGTGACTGTCACTCCTCTATGGCTTATTTACACACAGCACGTGGTACACACAGTTTTTGTAACACCGTTGCTTGCGGCGTTCCGTCAGTGACGACCGACTTCTCTGAACCCCAATCTCAATTTCTGTCACAGAGGTGTATGGGCAGGCTCGACGATTGCATCAGTAGATGACAGAGCTGACAAGAGAGGCATCAGGTCATTGTACGGCTCGAGGGTCAGGTCAATCGCACAGACCATCTTTAGACTCAGTCACTGACCACCAAATCGAGAAAATTGAGATTCCAAAGAAGAATCGTACCACGCAAGTCTACAAGAAACTATGAGATTGCTCGAATATAATATGTTATCCTTTTTCACCGGCTCAACCCGCAGTGAATGATGTCCACAAGAGTCAACTCAAAGGTCAGATTTTTTCACACACACACTCCAGTCTGTCACTAGCTCACGTCGAATACAGGCGTGGCTGGTAACACTGGTGGCTTTCAGTCAAAGACATTCGCTACTCCGCTCAGTCCATCGAATGAGGAGACTGTTGAAAGCTATTACCACAACCACCTCACTGCTCAGTCTGTGCCACAGGCGACAGATATGGCCTGGAAATAAAACGTTCGCACGTGTTACTCGGCGCAGTGACTGAGGGCAAAACGGGCAGACACTCAGTCACAGAGACACATGTGGCAGAGCCCGTGACAGAGACACATGTGGCAGAGACTGACCGAGACAGAAACACATGTGGCAGAGACTGACCGAGACAGAAACACATGTAGCAGACCCCGTGACAGAGACACATGTGGCAGGGACAGAGATAGAGACACAAGGGCGGCTGAGTAGTGTTAATAGCCGCTAGCAGCACTAATCACCATACCGACGTCAGCCCTCTAGTCGCTAATGTCCACCCTACTACTACCGCTAATCACCATCAGTTGCCTGGGCAACCAGAACAAATCAAGCCAAAGTACCAAACAGCGAAGAGCATCATTTTGTGTTCATTAATCACGCAGCCACTTAGTGTACATTTACCACACACGGGCGAGGGTCCTTTTCAGTGCGTATTTGCTTATATTTCCCAAGCGTATTTCTCTTAGCCAGCAGAAACGATCATCGTTCATCAAACGCACACATCTTTTTTCGCTGACGCCGGACAACTCGGTTCGATCTGTGTGCTTCTCTCTCCTACGCGTGTCCCGTCAGTATACGGTCAAAACTGCTGCATGCAGTCAGTGAGTTGTGAACGTAGTTGTCTCTCTTGCTCAGTTGAGCTGTGAGAGAGTGCCAGCAAGCATAGCGGTAGAATATCTGTGGTTCCAGTGAGAGCAGGTCCAGAGACTAGTAGAACACGGGTGTCTGGTCACAGCATGCAAGTGACAGAAAGGGGTTCACTACGATAGCAAGCACCGCAGCCATTGCACACAACCCAAACCGCTGACACTCAGGGAGTAAGGCAGCATAAAAGCATGAAACTCAGACCCTCGTTTATAATTTGTAAACAGACACAGAGTAGAGAATGCACGGAGAACAGGGTGTGTGGTCACAGTCAACTCGCAGACAGGGGCCTACTTCCGACACCACCGTAGCACTGTCACACTCTAGCACCAGTAAAACAGAAACAGGCAAGACACACCGAGGCCGGCATTAACGCCGCATAGGTGATGACGACTCAACGACGTTCCTCACACTCACTCCCAAGACAAATCACAGCTTTTTCAACACCATCCGCTCTACTCGTGGTTTGGCAGGCGTCTGTCTCTCGGTTACCGCCATACGACAAGAAATCCATCGACACGCGACACACTATAACACACACTCCACCGCGTTGTGTATGTGTGATGGTGGGGGCTGAGGGAGGGGAAGGTGTTGTTTTTACTGCTACGACGACGACGACATCACGGCCACTTTGCCGCCATTTCACACACGCACACACACACTCAAACACAGCTCAGTGCCAGCAGGGAAGAGGAACTGGAGACGGTGCAGGAAGGTGAGACTCCATCATGGAATGAAGACAGCTATAAAAGAGGGAAGGGAAGAGAAGGGAAAGAGAGGGCATCCATCAAGCAGCAGCAAGAGAAAAGCTAGTCTTGTGGAGTGCAGAGAAGACAGGGAGTTCAAGTTAGCAGCGACAGAGTGAAAGGCGTATTGACAGTGTCACCACGTGCTACTCGGCATTTCACCTTTGCCTCTACAGCCCTAGGACTCTGCCAACTCTCTTCTCTCTGGCTGTCCTCTGTACCTCCTGCATAATCTACAAAAAGTCCCAAACTCGGCAGCATGCCTCATTCTGAAAGCACAAAAACGAGATCACGCAACACCACTTCTTCACACACTGCATTGGTTACCTAGTCAAGCCCGCATTGACTACAAATTGTCCACCCTCTGCTTTAACTTCTCTGGCTCGTCTCCTGCTTACTTCTCTGAACTCCTCACCGTCTATTCTCCAGCAAGACAATTACGTGCCTCTTCTGACTGTCGCATCCTCACAATTCCACACACCAAAACCAAAGCATACGGACAACGCACTTTTATTGTCTGCGCACCCACACAATGGAATTCTCTCCCCTTTCACATCCGCCACTCTCAGTCACCCCAAGCATTCAAACGAGCACTTAAAACGCACCTCTTCAAGAAATACAACCCCTGATTTTGTTTTCTCAGTCCATCAGTAGGCTACATGTAGTGTATTTGTTGTTTTAGTGATAATGTGATAATGTATATAAACATCTAGGGCTGTTTTCAGTATTGTTGATACATGTTCTGTTTGATTAAGGGTATTCAGCTGGTATTTCCTTGTTTTCACTACCTATTTTATTCATGTTTTTATTACTTAGTTAGTGGAAGAATCTTTTGTATGTATGTTTGATGGTGTATGCTTTTAATTAAGCGTTGCTGACTATGAATGTAGATGTAAATGCTTGTATAACTGTGTTTTAATTTTGAATGTGTCAAGCGCAAAGAGCATAACTGTAAAGTTATGATGTTGCGCTATATAAATGCTCATTTATTATTATTATTATTAAGACCAAAGGTAGGGTGGATGGTTATGGAAAAAGGTGAGGGAAGGCGGTATGCTTACTGTGCTGTAGTCAAAGAACCACGACGGCCGCTCAGGCGCATCAGTCCTAAACTAAACATTGCATTCTCGATTCTGAATTTTAAAAACAAATGCACCGTTCTTTATTCTGAACGATCTTCCCGATTTGTTTTTCCTTCACCACCGTGGGAGTTCAACGACTGACGATGATGTCGCCAAGTACATTCTGATTCAAGGAGTGCTAACGGTAGTCTTATTAGGACTGTTTGTCCGTAGAGCTCTGTTGCTGTCTTCGGCTAGTGCACTGCCTGTTGCTTTTGTCACAGATTAAAGTGAAAGAGAGAGAAAAAACTGTCGTCGTGAAAATTGTCAAATTCGGGTGAAACACTTCTCAGACAAAAACATGATTGTATCCGGGATTAGACCAGAATGGACAAAAGTAGGTCACGTGGTCATGGAATCATAAAACAATGGACAAGTCGTGTTGGAGAAATATGGATCCGTTTCCTTCACTCCTTGCCCACACTCAGGGAACCACGTGACCGTTTCTACATCAGTCCTTTTTTTATGTGAACGCATCAAATACAGCTGTAAAGTGTAAATCACTACCTCGCCTAAGTTATGCAAAGTTGTGCTGGTAATATTATTTTACAAGAAACACCTTTTTCGTGCTTGTTTTGGGCGTTTAGAATATATCTAGACATTCTGCGCTCACTTATCGATATCAGCAGAGTTATTATGAAAGTATCTCTGTTTGTACCGGGTTTTTTTACGGCAGTTGACCGTTAGCTTGCATTCTTGTAGTTTCATACACAGGAGCTTGTATCAAAGCGCCGGTTGAATGAAGTATCCTACTCCTTTATCCTTAATGTAATATTACTGATCTCTATTATTATAGCAATACTATATAGTATTAGTAAGGATAAAGGAGTAGGATGCTACGATCGACCGGCGCTTTGATACAAGCTCCTGTGGTGTCACCAACTTTTACTATCGCAAAACACTCTTTTATTTTAATTTCATGTCTTTCTTTCAAGTTGAAAATGGAAGGGTACAAGAAGTGTTCAGGTTAATGTGTTCAGGTATTACAACGATACCCAGCAGTGTAAAGGGAAACAGGTAGGGCCCGATTAAAACCGGTAGAACAAGTTAACGACAGTACTCATTTTGACGATCAATACTGCTTAGATTTCAGTCTTTCCTCAAAAGGGAAGGGACAGAATAATCCGACGATTGGGAAAGAGTTCACTGAACTTGGCAGAAGAGCGATGCACGTCATTATCACCCCTGCCTCCAGCGCAACAATTAGACACTCACTTGAAGGCCAGCTCGCTTTCCTGTGTGAAGACAGGTCACTGCACTGTTTGTGGGGTGATTGATTCCACCGTTTTTGTTCGTCCGAGGGGGGAGCATATCGTCATCTGTTTCATCTTTATTGACCCAGACCAAAGTTGATGAGGATGTCACAGGAGGCGATATGCTCCCCGAGGACCACCAGAAAAATGCTGGTCTGGCAACAAGCCACCAAACATCGTTTTGGTCATCATTTTGGTAGTGCAAAAGTACGCACAATCACGGACAGGGAGCCTAATTTCTAGAATGCATGTCAAGGTCCCAAAACGCGTCAGAAGTTCAAACGATCGCGTCGTATTTGTATGTGACGTCAAACATAAACTTTGCGTCGATTTTCTGCGAGTCTAAAAATTAACAGAGCTGCCATCATATTTGCGAGGTCAGTCAATTTTTAGCATGTAATTTTTCTTTTTAGTGCTTTAAAGACTTTTCGTTACGTAATTTGCGATTGCACAGCTTAGTTGCAAATTGACCATGAGACGTCGCGTTAATTTTCAACATTGATTGAGTCTTGAGAGTAAATGTTTCGAGTCGTCGTCCTCGGAAACACGAATCCCAAACCGCGATGATTCCACATATAAAATAAACAGCCTGATTGGCTTTTACTTTCAAAATAACGGGCGCAGTGGCGTGGTGGTAAGACGTCGGACTCGTAATCGGGGGGTCGTGAGTTCGAATCCCGGTCGCTGCCGCCTGGTGGGTTAAGAGTGGAGATTTTTCCGATCTCCCATGTGCAGACCTGCTAGTGACACACGTTAGCACAAGACCAAGTACGCACGGAAAATATCATGTAATCCATGTCGGAGTTCGGTGGGTTATGGAAACACGAAAATATCTAGCATGCCAACTCAACGAAAGCGGAGTGAGCTGACTATGCTCTCAGAGTATAGTGTGGGGAACCCAAATGGGCAAACGAGCTTACACGTAACCAGAACATTCTGGAACGCCGAAGAAGAAGAACTTTGACAATCCACGTTTCACCTGAATCTCAAGCACATTCATTACCTCGATTTGTCACATATGAACATTGGTGTTTTGTTACGGTTACCCTGCTGGTTATGAATAAAAACTCGTGAAAATGATGACAAATTTAGTTCTCTATCTTGTATCGTCTTTGACATAATTCTACTGTTTATGAAATATACGTATTTAAGAAGTTTTGTCCGTCAGTTCTCAGTGTTTTCCGTGTGAACGAGTCCACTCACCATCTCAGATCTGGCTAGACTTTAGCAAGGGTTAAGGGTATCCCTCCACCTGGACATTTTCATCAAATCAACAGCCTGGCTGCTTCTGTGCAAAGTGGGAATGTTTAGCTTGAACAGATAGTCAGCAGAACTCTTCTGACGGGATGGACTGTGCCTTTAAAAGTGGACCAGGGAACCGGAAGATCGTGAGCCAAGCATCCGACAGGGATGACATTTTTCGTAGCACGCTGGGAATATACAATTATAACGTCATGCCAGTTTTTACCCCCCCCCCCTCCCCCACCCTCTCTGTCTCTCTGTCTGTCTGTCTGTCTGTCTGTCTGTCTGTCTGTCTGTCTCTCTCTCTCTCTCTGAGCTTTACGTCATAAATACGGTTTCCGGAGCATCGGTAATTCAAAAACCAAAACATAATAGAAAAGAAGCAACAGCGGAAATAAAAATGAAATGAGGTTAAAATGAAACAAAATAAAAACCCGTTATTACACCAAAACATTGAAATAAAATCAACTGACATAATAGAAAAGTAATCTAACTTAAATCTATTCCTAATTATTTCAACAACAAAAAGGGAGAAAGAGAGAGAGAGAGAGGCAGATTGGGCTAATCTTTCTGCAAATATGATTATTGTCCATTTAAAACCTTTCGCCGCAAAGAAATCGGCTTAAATGCACTTCTGACTTCATTTCACCCAACAAAAAAGACGCGGCTTAACTTTTGTTCATGTTTTGGTCATAATTCAAAGCCATACGACGCAGAACTTGTACGTTTTCTGACATATCCAAACTTTATTAACCGGAACCCAAAACTAACCTGGTAAACCTGAAGGTCCACACCAAAAGAAGAAAAAAGTGAACCACGTTCGATGAAAACCCCACGCCTGTGATGAATGCCAAGATTTGCGGTAATAGTGAGGGAGTCTGCCAAGGACTCAAATCATGCTCTGCAGCAGTCCGGGTCTGCCAAGACCCACGTGGGTTGTGAAAAGAATATTCATTTGCGACAGCCATTGTAACTGTTTAGTGTGGGGGTTGCCAAAGATGGACCGGGTTTGATACTACACTACCTCCCGAAGCAACGAGACGAATTCAAAGAAAGACCAAAACATTCATTTCAGCTACAACTAGTTCCAGATGAAAATACAATGACCGTACAATGTTTTGTGTTGTTGTTGTTGTTGTTGTTGTTGTTGTTGTTGTTGTTGTTCTGCGTGCCGGTCAAAAGTGAAGATCTGATTCATACACCAGCGTAAAATTACCCATCAAGTAACAGAAAATTGTGATACACCATTGATACAAAAGTCCAGGCAACAAAAAAGGGAAACAAATCCTTCAACCAAATCCTAAAAATACGATTTTGCCATTCGTCCTTTTAAAATCTGTTATTTCAGTGTTATTATTGTTGTTTTTTTATAAAAAAAAAACGACGACCAAAAACACTGTTTTCTGAAAATGGAATGTGATTCCCTGCGTCTGACTCTTGCCATCTCTATACAGAGGAGACATCACACTATTCAGTACTTTTGATCGTCTCATCATTATTTGAATGTCCGTCCACTGCAAATACCACTAGGTCCATGTACCAGTGAATGATTCGTTTAGTCTATACTCAAACGTAATCATTCTTGTTGATGGGGGACATTTTTATTTTTTTAATTTATATTTGTTGTTGTTACCCTCCGTCCAAAAACCAGATGCTAGCACCAAAGCCGACAAAAAGAATGGAGGATGGTAACAGCCAAACAGAGACGTGAAAAGAGAGTGGACGTACAGCGCGAGAGCCCCCGGCGTGTGTCTATATGTTGTAAGCGCACGTGTGAGTTTGGAAAAGCCGGTCCTCCACAAGATCGATATGGTGCCAGCTACAGCAACTAACACTCACTCTCACTCTCTCTCTCTCTCTCTCTCTCTCTCTCTCTCTCTCTCTCTCTCTCTCTCTCTTGAATTCTCTCCCGGAGTCTGTTTGAGTCCCAACGAGTCTCAATACTTTCAAAAAATACCTTTCATTATATGTAATGTCATATTACGAAAGGTCACAGTGATGGAAGACTTCGTTTATGATTTATAAGACATATTGATTAATATATATTTGTCCATAGCATCAGTGTTTCATCATACAAAAACTCTCAGATTTGATAACACAATCAAATGTTGTTCAAAAATGTATGCCCACTTTTGTACATGACATACGTGTAATGCCTGTAATGTGTACATAGTCCTGTGAATCCTGTTTTTCTGCCTTTTTCTCATTATTTTAATTTTATTTTATGAATTAACCTGTATATATATATATATATATATATAATTAGAGTAGTCCCTAGGCCCTCTCTGGGCGAGGGCTGGCTGAAAAAAAGCTCGTTTGTATTGCTTGTATTGTAAAATACAATTTGATTTGATTTGATATCTCTCTCTCTCTCTCTCTCTCTCTCTCTCTCTCTCTCTCTCTCTCCCTCTCTCTCTCTCTCTCTCTTTCTCTCTCTCTCTCTCTCTCTCTCTCTCTCTCTCTCTCTCTCTCTCTCTCTCTCTCTCTCGTCTTTTTTTCGTAGTTTTACATCAGACTATACGAAAGATTTGTCTAAATGTAGTGTTCGTCTGTCTTTTTATGCGTTTGTATAAGGGACATGTTGGAAGATTAGGCTTTGCCTAAAACCTTTAGCCTTCTGTAGTAAAGTTCAGTATTTGTTTGTTTATTTCTCTCTGTCTCCCTGTCTCTGTCTCTCTCTGTTTCTGTCTGTCTCTCTGTCTCTCTCTCTGTCTCTCTGTCTCTGTCTCTCTCTCTCTCTCTCTCTCTCTCTCTGTCTCTCTCTCTCAGAACGTCGGGGTCGATAGCCATGTAGACATCGGCGCGCCACCCAAAGGCGGTGACAACAAGACAGTTACACGGACAGAGATGGATATGGACGCTGAGGGGGGACCCCATGGGGGCCAAGGCTGGGGGAGATGCTGATGAACGGAGAGAGATTGGTTTGTGCTTGGATGGGGGGGGGAGGGAGTGGTGGTTACAGGAGGTGGTAAAAGCAGCACTGACTTCAAAATTAAATGAGACAAGGAAGTAGCAAGGGACCATAACGGGCAGGAGCAGTTAGGGTGATAAAATTAATGGAAACAGGCAGGCTTCAGATTCAAAGACCAATACTGCAAGATGGGAGAAGATGGAATGAGGTTCAGCTTACCTTCCTTCCAAAGGACATTCCACCCTGTGATTTCAGTCTCCTAGCCGGATAGCAGTCGACGACGGAGAATCTCTTCTTTCCAATTACAGGCCACGTCAACATCCAGTTCACATGGATCGCTTTCACGGCAAATTTGCGTTGTTTATCCAGTAAAATATCTCACATTTTCTCGCAACCGGTCATGTATTGGTTGTTATTTTCTTCGTGACAAATGTAAACGTCACATTGTATTTCACGCTTGGTTTGATACGTTGGTGTAAAAGAGACCTCAGAATCTATGAGAGCCAGATTTCCTACAGTCGAATCTGCTATTGCGACCACCTGTCGAAAGAGATTACCTGCCAACTACGACCACCCCAGACGAGTTCTTCTTCTGTACGTGTATACTTCATCTTTCCATAGCGATGACATGTTTATACATCAACGTTTAGTCGGTCCCTTTGCTGGTCGTTATATGCAGGTTCGACTGTACCTGTTAACAAATACCAGTTTGAAAAATGGCTAGCGCGACCAATGCTCGATGACACTGAAATGTACAATGACTTGGGAAGGAACCAAACAAAACATGAACGATGGAGAAGATATGTGATAATAGTCGAGGCGAAGGTGGCATGAAAGAACGAGTCGAAAGACAGGACAACAAAATACAGCCAACCCTGCCTAAAGCGACCACCCAAGGGAGCGACTTAAAGTGGTCGTTGAATAAGGGGGTCGCTATAAAAGGTGAACTATATAAGAACAAACTCGTCGGACGTCGCTTGGGTACGTCGTCGTAAAGGGAAGATGGCCGTTATTAAGAGGTGATAACCAGGACATGTTCCACTGTACAAGATGACTTGGAAGAGGGGAAATCAAAGAACAAACACTGGACGGGCGAAGGTCTGGGATGGAGACAAGGGACAAGAAACAGGGAAGACAGCAAATACGTGAGGTGCATACACTGTCATCATGTACAGTACACGATGTGCATTTTTGTGCAGATTGAAAAGCCGGCAGGACTCATCACGGAAATGGAATTCAGAGCAGGGGAGCAAAACGGAAGCCCCAGACAGACATGGCTGGGAAAGAATAGAACGATGATGCCAGGTGAGTTCCAAATCATTCATGACTGCG
>NC_090253.1:36311870-36319370 GCF_037325665.1 Littorina saxatilis | reverse complement strand
CATGGAGCAAAGGCACACGTTCTCTACGTGAAGCAAACACAATAAAGTATTTGTTTTCAAGCGCCTTTCAGTCTCGTAGTAAATGAGGTCTCTGCCACGTAAAACTCTGGCAGCACAATTGACAAAAAGCGTGTTTGTGGTTTCATTACAAATTTGCCCAGCCAAACAATATTGTCAGGCGCGTCAGGAAGGAATAAATCACGCCAAAATTGACCAGACAGAATAACTCACGCCAAAATTGACGAGACAGAATAACTCACGCCAAAATTGACGAGACAGAATAAATCACGCCAAAATTGACGAGACAGAATAAATCACGCCAAAATTGACGAGACAGAATAAATCACGCCAAAATTGACGAGACAGAATAAATCACGCCAAAATTGACGAGACAGAATAAATCACGCCAAAATTGACGAGACAGAATAAATCAGGTTATAACCAGACAGATTCTCTTTCTCCTTCTCTAGTTTTCTCTCTCTTTGTCTCTATCTCTCAGTCACACACTCTCTCACACACACACACACACACACACACACACACACACACACACTGGAACACACACACACACACAGAAACACACACACACACACACACACACACACTCACACACACACACACACACTGAAACACACACACACACACTGAAACACACACACACACACAGACAAACGCATGCACGCACGCACACACACACTGAAACACACACACACTGAAACACACACACACTGAAACACACACACACACACTCACACACACACAGACACACACACACACACTGAAACACGCACACACACACACACACACACACACACACACACTAAAACGCTCATAGAGAGACAAAGAAACTGTACCACGCACAAAATGCACACAGAATGCACCTGTTTCTGCAGATAATAGAACTGCAACCAGCACAGAAACAGTAAAGTAACGCAGGATCAAATCAGAAAAAAATCGAGAAAGCAAACAAAACTACAAATAAACGATGTTTTAACAGAACCGCTGCAGCACCAATGTAAATTATTGTAACCCCTATCGATCTGTGTTAGATTTACTCCGACAAGAAAAACGATGGATGTGCCTGTTTCGCTAGCACCAGTAATCTCTTTCTGAGCTGATACTGCTTAGGCGAAGTTCTTTCCTTCATGTTCTGCGCAGTAAAGAAACGAAGAAAAAAGTAGTTTGAATTGTGGACACAGAAAGACAAACAGCATACAGGTGGCCACAAACAAATGTGCACGCAAATGCACAAACACACACGCAGGCACGCAGGCACGTGCAGACACACACACACACACACACACACACACACACACACGCACGCACGCACACACACACACACACACGCACGCACGCACGCACGCACGCACGCACACACACACACACACACGCACGCACGCACGCCTAAAATCTCTGTTCTAAAAAATTATACAGATCAATACATCATTTTTTCTCTTTCTCTCTAGGTGGAGATAGGAGTGTGTGTGGGGTGGGTGTGGAGTGGTGGGGGGGGGGGGGGGGGCTGACGAAGAAAAGACAGACCAATAGAAGGCATGAGAGGGGATCAGAGGGAATTAGGTGGGGCTGCTTTCTGTGGAAACAGCTATGAATACCAAGAGGGGAGTCGAGCCTGATTCCTGCTGTTACATCCCCAACAGCCATTACTCTGTCCTCGAATGTCGAAGGTTAATTGGTCTTCCCACCGCTGAATCTTTCATGTGCTATCTCTTCATGCATAAATGTCATCGCGTTATGCATGTTCTGGTTACGAGGGATTTGCTGTTTAGGTTTTTGTTCTGGAAGTATAGATACCTGTTACTGCGGCGTTATCTTCGTGTAAACGTGGCGTGTGTGTGTTTGTGTGTGTGTGTGTGTGTGCGTGTGTGTGGGTGTGTGTGTCTATGTGTGTGTATGAGCGTGTGTGTGTGTGTTTGTGTGCCCGAATGCACAAAAAACAAGCTGGGGTTGACAGCAACCTGGTAAGAAAACAATCCCTCTCACAGACCACCGAAACTACAACAAATATTTACCGCAGAACTTGAAACAAAACAACCTTCATACGCAGTACCTGTGCCTCATAAAACCACAGTGCAACAAATGACTTCGTCAGGAGCAAGCGACAAGCCTAGCACAAGCTCTGCCGGCACTGAAGAAAATCGAACAAAAATCCCCTTACTATCGATTTGAAAACACGAAGGACAGACGGGAAAAAGAAGAGGGGAGGGGTACGTACAGGGGTAAGGGATAAGGGAGGGGGGAGGGGAGTGTAGGATGATGAGTGAGGAAAGGGGAGGGAGGAGGAGAAGCGGTAGGAAGGAGGAGGAGAAGCGGTAGGAGGGAGGAGGAGAAGCGGTAGGAGGGAGGAGGAGAAGCGGTAGGGGGGAGGGGGGGGGGGGTGCGTGGGGTGTGAACCGTTATTTTTCTTCGGCGTTGGCGTTGGGAGGAGGAATGTAACGCGGAATGATAACCTTGTTACTGAGAGGGCATCCTGTCTTTTGATTCGCTTCTCACGATAAGTTTCTCTGTCAAAAAGAGGGAGGAAATGACAGAGGAATGAAGAAGAGAAGGGGGGGGGGGGGAGCGGCGGAGGTACGTTGCAATTCTAGAGCAAGGTGGCCGCGATGCGGGTTTTGGACACACACACACAGACACATACACAGACACACACACCCCGCTACCACCACCACCACTGACCAACTACAACAACAACAACACAGACACACGCAGACAAAGACAAAGACCCACTGACGCTCACTGACACACACACACACACACACACACACACACACACACACACACACACACACACACACACAAACACACACACACACACACACACACACACACACACAAACACAAACACACTCGCACTGACTGAGAGGGAGACACAGACATACAGACTGACAGACAGACAGAAAAACAGCAACAAAATAAACCGAGCGATAAGGAGATACGTGATTAGTGATTTGAAACATCATTTAGTTATCTGTCATTTAAGTAACGATAGTGAATGTGAATGCGGCACTGGTGCAGAAACAGTTGACCACTATTTTTTTGAATGCCCAACTTATTTGCAAGATCGCCAGGATACCATTTATACGCTTCACAATCGTTTTATCAATATTGTTACTTTATTAGAAGGGGATGTGAACGAAAGTCATTTTGAAAATACTGACCGGTTTGGAAATAATTAGACAAACACAGATTCTCTCTCTCTCTCTCTCTCTCTCTCTCTCTCTCTCTCTCTCTCTCTCTCTCTCTCTCTCTCTCTCTCTCTCTCTCTCTCTCTCTCTCTCTCTCTCTCTCTCTCTATTCCACCTCTCCCCCTCCCCCGGTCTGAATACTTGTCCCCAAATATTTGTTCTTGATTTGTTTAATCACCGATTATTATCCTTTACGCATTCTTCTGGTTAGATGTGTATGTGTGTTTACTTTATTTTCTTTGGTGTTTTCTCACCTTCTTTTCGTCTTTTCTTTTCTCTCCTAAATGTGGTAAATATTTTGAGTAAAATTTACGGATTGTTTTTATTTACTGTGTAAGGGCTTGTCTGCCATGTTCTTATTGTAAATGTGTTTGAAGACACCACCATAAGCCGTAGGCTTGTTGTTGTCTTCACCCTATGTCGATGTACATTTCCTGAACATGTAAATATGAATAAACATTGTTTAAACCATAAGGAGATGCAGACACGTATACACACAAATATACGGACGAACAGGTCGACACAGAGAGCGACGGATAGAAACACACACACACACACACACACACACACACACACACACACACACAAGAGAACGAAGAGAAGTGTGACGGGAAGAGAGATAACTCGTACCTCTTTGGTCTTGCTGTGGGCGAGTTGCTGCTCCAGTTGTAGTCTTTCCTTGGCTGCCTGCTTCACTATGTTCACCAGCTCCTCTTTCTCTTCGTACAGATGAACGTTCTGCGGGGCGAAATATTAATTGCAGTCAGGTTTGTTTGAGATTTAGCAATCGCACGTTCAAAGAACTCACACGTACACGCATACATACATGCTAAAACACAAGTGTACGTACGTGCGTACAAACACACGTGCGCGCATTCAAACACTCAATCACACACGAACGCGCACACGACAGCACACACACTCACAGACAGACACACACGCGCGCACACACACACTAACACAGACTCATGAACGCGCACATGCACGCACGCACACACATTCACACACACACATACCCCCCCCCCTCCACACACACACACAAACAGTATAAAAACCTACAAAACATTTCTACGTGTAATCACGTCACTGTAAACGCTCATACACCTTCTGAGTTGCTGTATTTTTACACACAAAAATGCACGGTCTTTAAAAGCAAATAGCGTTAGGGATTTTTTGTTTAAAGGCACAGTACGCCTCCCGTAAACCATCACAGATACTGTC
This sequence comes from Littorina saxatilis, assembly GCF_037325665.1. Classification (NCBI taxonomy): domain Eukaryota; kingdom Metazoa; phylum Mollusca; class Gastropoda; order Littorinimorpha; family Littorinidae; genus Littorina; species Littorina saxatilis. The sequence goes on along the minus strand of NC_090253.1, from coordinate 36,314,946 downwards.
AGGCTTTTACACACAGTACAAACACCCTTCCATTTGAACGCTCACCAAACGGGAACATCCTAGGTGCCCTACGTAAAGAGCGAGCAATTTTCAAAGAATTTATTTTTGCGTGGTTTATCTTACTCCTGAGCCATCGTGAACCCGTGTGATCCAGTTTCCCTTTTTCACAATGCAGTCGTCAGTTTGTAATTTGAATGGGGCTCGCTGTGAGCTTATCTGCAATAGCACGTTATGTACCTCTGACTTTTCACGAAAAAAACGAATGTGATTCATAAGAACTCTAGCGATGGCTTTTGACTGCCTATAAACCGTCGTCTGCTATGAAAATCACGACCTTGCGTGACCCTGCTTTCGGGCTTTTCAAACTTTCAAAACTTCGAATTGTACTGATCTTGTCTTGATGAAAAAAGAATTCTTTTATTATTTAAGAATGTTTGTGTAACAAGCTGAGAATTTATTATTTAGATTTTAAAAGTTAGGTCTAGCGCCAAAACGCACCACGGTCCGAATCATTCTGATAATCATCGCTCCACGGCTATCGCCAGTTGAAGGGAAGTAACTCATTTTTGACCTGAGTTCAGGATGGGTCCGATTGAGATGGAGACAATCCGAAAAATTATTTCTTTGAAAATTGCTCGCTCTTTACGTAGGGAACCTAGGATGTTCCCTTTCGGTGAGTGTTCAAATGGAAGCGTGTTTGTACTGTGTGTAAAAGCCTGACAGTATCTGTGATGGTTTACGGGAGGCTTACTGCCCGGGCGTGATTTCCGGTATCATAACAGCCGTCCAGCACCAAAACGAGGCGCCATTGTTGTAGCAGGCCAAGTCCACGAAAATAAATTCTTTGAAAATTTCTCACGCTCGACAGAAAGACGCTCGGGGAGCTCTGTGATGGTTTACGGGAGGCTTACTGTGCCTTTAAGTGCTAGCTAGGTCTTCCATATCAAAATGTGCTCGGACTTTAAGAGAGTGCTCGGGCTTTAAAAAGATCTCAGGCCTACAACAGGCCAGCACACTCTGCAGTCAGTCAACACAAGAAAGTCGAAGCAAAAAAAAACTACAAGCTAAAACCCGTAAAAGAGTAAAGTCATGATGGATTAATTTATTATCTTAATCCATCATGACTTAACTTAGGTCTTAAAATAATGATCAAAATGAACTTGCAGTGATGTTGATTGGTAGTATTGTTGCTGTGCATGCAAGGAACTTCACGGTTTGACGTTCTTACGTGTTATGTTGTATGTTGTCTGATGGTGTGCTCTATGTATACACTAAACCTGAATTTATCTTATTACATTTAGTCAAGTTTTGACTAAATGTTTTAACATAGAGGGGGAATCGAGACGAGGGTCGTGGTGTGTGTGTGTGTGTGTGTGTGTGTGTGTGTGTGTGTGTGTGTGTGTGTGTGTGTGTGTGTGTGTGTGTGTGTAGGTGGTTTTACCGACAAATGGGGACGATTGTCACTGGAGAGCAGTCAAATGGGGACGCTTCCGACAAACGGGGACGTCCCCATTTGTCGGCCCGTGCGACCCCATTTGACTGGATTTGAGCAGATTGAGCGACCCCATTTGACTGCTTCCTAGCATCCCTGTGGACAAACGGACTGGATTTTCACACAGATTCATACACATATTTTAGCTCTGCACTTTTTGGTCTGCTCAACTAAACCATGTGATTTTTATCATGTGACTTCAAATGACTTTACAGTAACTGCTTTCATCAGAATTCAGTTTCTATTCAAATGCAGTCAAACTAAAACATTTATTTGAATTAAAAAAAAACAAAAGTTATTGCATTTAATATATTTTATTCAGAATATTTTGAAAGAGTTCTGATTATTTGATCACGGTTTTTTTTGTATTAAAACAAAAACAAACACAGAAACATATACATTCCTGTAAAAAAAAAAATGATTACAATTATTTTGTTATGAGATTTATTTTAGGTTAATTCGAAGTGTTGTGTCTTTGTCATTTGTTGGTTTGTGCAGTGCAGTTGTTTTGTCAGTTATTCTTCTCTTCATTTGTTCTATCGTCTTTCTTCTTCTTTTTTGTGTGTGTATTTTTGTGTTTTTGTGCCTGAAGAAGACCCTTAGGTCGAAACGTCGCTGTTATTCGTTCCGTGTTCGTCATTTTAACGTGAGTACATTGCTTTTTGGTCTCTTTATTGTTCCCTCTCACGTCCAGTCGCCATTGTTTAATACATGTTTTAATGTGTTTTGTATAATCCGGAAGCAGGAGTTTAAAACCTATGTATATATTAAGGGAAAAGTCTGGGTTGTGGCACTCGATCACTAGGTGGGGCACTGCCCTTCGCTCCCTGTTACCCGAGTTCCAATCCTCGTGGTAAGGCGTCCGCCCCGTGATCGGGAGGTCGTGGGTTCGAACCCCGGCCGGGTCATACCTAAGACTTTAAAATTGGCAATCTAGTGGCTGCTCCGCCTGGCGTCTGGCATTATGGGGTTAGTGCTAGGACTGGTTGGTCAGGTGTCAGAATAATGTGACTGGGTGAGACATGAAGCCTGTGCTGCGACTTCTGTCTTGTGTGTGGCGCACGTTATATGTCAAAAGCAGCACCGCCCTGATATGGCCCTTCGTGGTCGGCTGGGCGTTAAGCAAACAAACAAACAAACCCGAGTGCCAACAACAATAGGATGAGCATCAGAAGCGAAGATAAAGAGGGAATTTTTTTCTCTGCGCGCGCGCCAGCAAGCAGGATGTCTCAGAACTGAAGCGGTAATAGTATGATCTAATTACAGGCGATGGGTTTATGGGTCACGTGATTATATATATGAAGTCTTCTATCGCGCGCGTATCTCCAGACTCGGACTCAAGGCGCAGGAATCTATTTATGCCGTGTGAGATGGAATTTTTTACACAATACATCATGCATTCACATCGACCAGCAGATCGCAGCCATTTCGGCGCATATCCTACTTTTCACGGCCTATTATTCCAAGTCACACGGGTATTTTGGTGGACATTGTTTTATCTATGCCTATACAATTTTGCCAGGAAAGACCCTTTTGTCAATCGTGGGATCTTTAACGTGCACACCCCAATGTAGTGTACACGAA
>NC_090253.1:36306870-36309370 GCF_037325665.1 Littorina saxatilis | reverse complement strand
TGGGGTGCGCTCAAGCGCAGAAGACAACGTGATTGCATTCGGCTAACTCAGAGCCGTCCCGCCCGGCTGGTACGTTTAGCAGTCGGTATAACGAGATGGTAGTGTATGAATTTTATTTATTGGTGATGTAGAGATAGTACAATGTCATTAAAAAAAATAAATTCAAAACAAACATGAGTTTAAAGGTTGTGAAAGACAGGTTGTGAACGTTAGTTTGACCGAAACTGGCAGCCGCAAACACATAATAACAAACAATCAATATTATGATAGATTCTGGATAAATAATGTATTATAATGTGCATCTTGTAGGTGATTGTGCTTTTAATAATTTTCAGATTTGTTTTCCCTGTTAATGCTGATGCCACAGTACTAGTTGATTTTTATAGGGAGAAAATGGTTTTGTTTTAAAATGTTCATTATGTACATTGCTTTGTAATTTTGTTAACACATTAATTTTGTGAAACGCCCAGAACCATGTCAGGATTTGCAATACATAACAAAACTTTATTATTGTTTTATCTTTTTATATTTAGTCAAGTTTTGACTAAATATTTTAACATCGAGGGGGAATCGAAACGAGGGTCGTGGTGTATGTGCGTGTGTGCATGTGTGTGTGTGTGTAGAGCGATTCAGACTAAACTACTGGACCGATCTTTATGAAATTTGACATGAGAGTTCCTGGGTATGAAATCCCCGAACATTTTTTTCATTTTTTTGATAAATGTCTCTGATGACGTCATATCCGGCTTTTTGTGAAAGTTGAGGCGGCACTGTCACGCCCTCATTTTTCAACCAAATTGGTTGACATTTTGGTCAAGTAATCTTCGACCAAGCCCGGACTTCGGTATTGCATTTCAGCTTGGTGGCTTAAAAATTAATTAATGACTTTGGTCATTAAAAATCGGAAAATTGTAAAAAAAAATAAAAATGTATAAAACGATCCAAATTAACGTTCATCTTATTCTCCATCATTTGCTGATTCCAAAAACATATAAATATGTTATATTCGGATTAAAAACAAGCTCTGAAAAATAAATATATAAAAATTATTATCAAAATTAAATTGTCCAAATCAAATTAAAAATACTTTCATCTTATTCCTTGTCGGTTCCTGATTCCAAAAACATATAGATATGATATGTTTGGATTAAAAACACGCTCAGAAAGTTAAAACAAAGAGAGGTACAGAAAAGCGTGCTATCTTTCTTAGCGCAACTACTACCCCGCTCTTCTTGTCAATTTCACTGCCTTTGCCATGAGCGGTGGACTGACGATGCTACGAGTATACGGTCTTGCTGAAAAATGGCATTGCGTTTAGTTTCATTCTGTGAGTTCGACAGCTACTTGACTAAATATTGTATTTTCGCCTTACGCGACTTGTTTATGATTACTATTACCATTATCAGTATATAAGAGGGACCACGGTTATACCGAAACTGCAATTTAAACAAAATTAATGTTGAAGAAATCAAAAATACATCGAACACATTTCACGCTTTGATTTAACTTATGTTTCCAGCTCGTCACAGACACAGCCTAAGTGCGAAGGCCTGTCTTGACGCAGAAACGCTTTTGGTGTTCTAGTCGCTTCACACTTTAAGTCAAGTGTCATTCAGTCCGTCTCTCACAATATCACACCTATCCGCGAAAATAGGCAATAGGCCATGATGGGCCATATGTCAGGGAACAGAAGTAGCTCGCTGACTGTCTGATTTTTTTTCCCGAGATTTTATTACCTCTCTGGGCCATAAGATGTGGACTACCTTGGGATGGGACAATAAAGTAATGAGAGAGAAAAATCTAATATATTCCTTGACTTTGGGGTAGCGCGACTCTGTTGCAGCTAACTTTCATGTGGGAGAAATAGGCCCTGTCGGAGAACAGAAGTAGCTCGCTGAGTGTCTGATTTTTTCCGAGCTTTTATTACCTCTCTGGGCCATACGATGTGGACTACCTTGTGGTTTGTTTGTTGTTTGTTACGTGTAAGGATTACCCACATGACAAGCAAACAATACATAATTCGTTTGATCTTATCGAGGTTATCGTTCCGAATAAGTTGTTGTATATACTGTAAACATTCCACTTTTAAACACATTTTTAAAACACCTGTTGTGAACACTGAATGAATTACTCTTTTACAAAAATAACACATGAATAACACACACTAAATAATGTTTACCATTTGTGCTACTTTTACCAGTTGAATTAAACAAACTTCACCAACAAAGTATTGCGACAAATTACGCACCCGAATTAAGGCATTAATTCCCATGTCATTTTGTTCAATTTGTCTATGCTACTACCCGTAGTACATGTAGTATGTAGTCAAAATAGTCGGAAAGTTTCAAAGCAAACTAACAAGTCCTTGCTGACATACAGCGCTTTTTCGCATAATGCCCCTCGTAATTAACGCAAAAAACTCCCGTTTTTGACCGCACATACGATCGACACCTGCATCAGAAGGAATAGCATAGAACACAAAATATGCGAGCGTGTGAAA
>NC_090253.1:36274184-36306670 GCF_037325665.1 Littorina saxatilis | reverse complement strand
CTCTCTCTCTCTTGAATTCTCTCCCGGAGTCTGTTTGAGTCCCAACGAGTCTCAATACTTTCAAAAAATACCTTTCATTATATGTAATGTCATATTACGAAAAGTCACAGTGATGGAAGACTTCGTTTATGATTTATAAGACATATTGATTAATATATATTTGTCCATAGCATCGTGTTTCATCATACAAAAACTCTCAGATTTGATAACACAATCAAATGTTGTTCAAAAATGTATGCCCACTTTTGTACATGATATACGTGTAATGCCTGTAATGTGTACATAGTCCTGTGAATCCTGTTTTTCTGCCTTTTTCTCATTATTTTAATTTTATTTTATGAATTAACCTGTATATATATCTATATATAATTAGAGTAGTCCCTCTCTGGGCGAGGGCTGGCTGAAAAAAAGCTCGTTTGTATTGCTTGTATTGTAAAATACAATTTGATTTGATTTGATTTGATTTGATTTGATTTGATTCGCTCTCTCTCTCTCTCTCTATCTCTCTCTCTCTCTCTATCTCTCTCTCTCTCTCTCTCTCTCTCTCTCTCTCTCTCTCTCTCCCCCTCCTTATATAGATATATACATATATCTCTCTCTCTTATCTCTCTCTCTCTCCCTCTGTATGCACCCATTGCACACCGGTACGACCGAACTAAGGTAACGTTAAATTACTGTTGTGCAGCGGGTTGAAAGAATACCCTATACCTCGGAGATATACCTTCACTCGGTCTCAACGACGTCACGTGACATGTTATATGGTGGAAGAGAATGCTGTCGCTTATTTTCCTTTTGAGGATGAGGGTTTAACATGGATCGGGAACTTACAGGACAACCGCGGCTGTGCTTGCAAGTTTGGATAGTTCTTTCCGTGACTGAGCATCGTTTCAGTCTTACCGAACTGAGGGTGGAAAATAAGCGACAGCATTCTCTTCCACCATATAACATGTCACGTGCGTGACGTCGTTGAGACCGAGTGAAGGTATAACTCCGAGGTATAGGGTATTCTTTTAACCCGTTGCACAACAGTAATTTATTGATACCTTAGTTCGGTCGTACCGGTGTGTAATACCTACCTCTCTGTCTCTGTCTCTGTCTCTGTCTCTGTCTCTCTCTCTCTCTCTCTCTCTCTCTCTCTCTCTCTCTCTGTCTCTCTCTCTCTCTCTCTCTCTCTCTCTCTCTCGTCTTTTTTTCGTAGTTTTACATCAGACTATACGAAAGATTTGTCTAAATGTAGTGTTCGTCTGTCTTTTTAAGCGTTTGTTTAAGGGACATGTTGGAAGATTAGGCTTTGCCTAAAACCTTTAGCCTTCTGTAGTAAAGTTCAGTATTTGTTTGTTTATTTCTTTCTGTCTCCCTGTCTCTGTCTCTCTCTGTTTCTGTCTGTCTCTCTCTGTCTCTGTCTCTCTGTCTCTCTCTCTCTCTGTCTCTCTCTCTCTGTCTCTGTCTCTCTCTCTCTCTCTCTCTCTCTCTCTCTCTCTCTCTCTCTCTCAGAACGTCGGGGTCGATAGCCATGTAGACATCGGCGCGCCACCCAAAGGCGGTGACAACAAGACAGTTACACGGACAGAGATGGATATGGACGCTGAGGGAGGACCCCATGGGGGCCAAGGCTGGGGGAGATGCTGATGAACGGAGAGAGATTGGTTTGTGCTTGGATGGGGGGGGGGGGGGTGGTTACAGGAGGTGGTAAAAGCAGCACTGACTTCAAAATTAAATGAGACAAGGAAGTAGCAAGGGACCATAACGGGCAGGAGCAGTTAGGGTGATCAAATTAATGGAAACAGGCAGGCTTCAGATTCAAAGACCAATACTGCAAGATGGGAGAAGATGGAATGAGGTTCAGCTTACCTTCCTTCCAAAGGACATTCCACCCTGTGATTTCAGTCTCCTTGATAGCAGTCGACGACGGAGAATATCTTCCTTCCAATTACAGGCCACGTCAACATCCAGTTCACATGGATCGCTTTCACGGCAAATTTGCGTTGTTTATCCAGTAAAATATCTCACATTTTCTCGCAACCGGTCATGTATCGGTTGTTATTTTCTTCGTGACAAATGTAAACGTCACATTGTATTTCAGGCTTGGTTTGATACGTTGGTGTAAAAGAGACCTCAGAATCTATGAGAGCCAGATTTCCTACAGTCGAATCTGCTATTGCGACCACCTGTCGAAAGAGATTACCTGCCAACTACGACCACCCCAGACGAGTTCTTCTTCTGTACGTGTATACTTCATCTTTCCATAGCGATGACATGTTTATACATCAACGTTTAGTCGGTCCCTTTGCTGGTCGTTATATGCAGGTTCGACTGTACCTGTTAACAAATACCAGTTTGAAAAATGGCTAGCGCGACCAATGCTCGATGACACTGAAATGTACAATGACTTGGGAAGGAACCAAACAAAACATGAACGATGGAGAAGATTTGTGATAATAGTCGAGGCGAAGGTGGCATGAAAGAACGAGTCGAAAGACAGGACAACAAAATACAGCCAACCCTGCCTAAAGCGACCACCCAAGGGAGCGACTTAATGTGGTCGTTGAATAAGGGGGTCGCTATAAAAGGTGAACTATATAAGAACAAGAAATTCCTCCGATAGGAAAAACACCCCCGTCAAAGGGAAATAACCTTCTCAGTTGGTGGCAGTGAGAATGGTTATTTCCCTTTGACCAACGGGGGTGTCCCTCTATAAGTCCTTGTATAATTTTAATCCACCAATAACTCCCTAACCGTGTGTTTGACTGGTCCCAATTTTTGTAAGGACCGTCTCAGGAATGTATAGAACCTGTTCACCAAGTTTGGTGACGATCGGTCCGTTCATTCTTGAGATCTACTTGCGAATACAAACATACAAACACATCGACCGAATCCTATACACACCCCTATACCGGGGGTGTAACAAACTCGTCGGACGTCGCTTGGGTACGTCGTCGTAAAGGGAAGATGGCCGTTATTAAGAGGTGATAACCAGGACATGTTCCACTGTACAAGATGACTTGGAGGAGGGGAAATCAAAGAACAAACACTGGACGGGCGAAGGTCTGGGATGGAGACAAGGGACAAGAAACAGGGAAGACAGCAAATACGTGAGGTGCATACACTGTCATCATGCACAGTACACGATGTGCATTTTTGTGCAGATTGAAAAGCCGGCAGGACTCATCACGGAAATGGAATTCAGAGCAGGGTAGCAAAACGGAAGCCCCAGACAGACATGGCTGGGAAAGAATAGAACGATGATGCCAGGTGAGTTCCAAATCATTCATGACTGCGTCAACAGTTTAACAGTCAAATTCTCCAGTGCTATAGCCTCCAATACTTACTCAGAAGGGCACTATGCGTGTGATTTTGACATGGTCAAGGTTTGGCTTGAAGGCAAGGACTACTACACACAGTAATACGAGTGTCTTAGCTGCAACTGCTGCCAAATTATTGTTCGTTCAACTGTCTGCTCGTTCTGAGCTTTCTGTGCATCTGACTTGCTTGTGTGACATCCACTATCTCACAAGAACTGAACTCTGTGTCAATTAAAAAGAGCAGCCAAGTCAAAAGCCACGGAGTAGGCCTATCATTTTTAATGCTGTTGGTGGTGTCTGTGTGCGTGCGCGCGTATGTGTGTGTGTGTGTGTGTGTGTGTGTGTGTGTGTTTACGCCACACCCTTGGCCCTCACAGCGTAATAGTTCATAACCAAGCACCTAAAAGCCAGCGAGTCTTGAAGTCATGGCACCCACTGCCAAACTGACGGTCCCGTGGGGACGGGTAAAGAATTACCTTGACCGCAAGCAGCCCGCTTCACGCTGTTTCACAGACAGATCAATCACAGTACTATTTCCTATATTTTCGCCTAAAAGTCTTCCTTCTGGGGTGAGGGAAGAGAAAGTGATACCCACCATAACTCCACCAGGATACAGAATAGACTATTTTATAGCTCCCAGTTTTCGGGGAAATCGTCAAAGCGTTGAAGATAAAAAGGCGCACTTATTTTTTATATTTATTTATTGCTGTTTACTCTTGTTCGTTTGTTCACAAAAATAAAAGTTGGATTTAAACATAGAAACTGTACTGCAACAGGATAACATATTTCAGTCCCTTCTCCTGAGGTACCTCTCCCCGGATTAATCCCGTTTCTCCCAACTGGGTCTTGTCTTGTCTTGTCTTGTCTTGTCTTGTCTTGTCTTGTCTTGTCTTGTCTTGTCTTGTCTTGTCTTGTCTTGTCTTGTCTTGTCTTGTCTTGTCTTGTCTTGTCTTGTCTTGTCTTGTCTTGTCTTGTCTTGTCTTGTCTTGTCTTGTCTTGTCTTGTCTTGTCTTGTCTTGTCTTGTCTTGTCTTGTCTTGTCTTGTCTTGTCTTGTCTTGTCTTGTCTTGTCTTGTCTTGTCTTGTCTTGTCTTGTCTTGTCTTGTCTTGTCTTGTCTTGTCTTGTCTTGTCTTGTCTTGTCTTGTCTTGTCTTGTCTTGTCTTGTCTTGTCTTGTCTTGTCTTGTCTTGTCTTGTCTTGTCTTGTCTTGTCTTGTCTTGTCTTGTCTTGTCTTGTCTTGTCTTGTCTTGTCTTGTCTTGTCTTGTCTTGTCTTGTCTTGTCTGGCCTGGTCTCTCTCTCTCTCTTTCTCTCTCTCTCTCTCTCTCTCTCTCTCTCTCTCTCTCTCTCTCTCTCTCTCTCTCTCTCTCTCTTCGTCTGGTTCGCACCCTGGGCTGGACCAGTAAAAGTCCCACCAAATTAGACTTTGACAGACGCAGCACTAAGGGTCCCCACGATCACCCACAGCGATCACCCACAACTAAACGCTCTGTATTGGGACGGGTGAAGAAGCGACACCGCAAGACGCCCGGTACCTATTACCTTACAGACAGATCGATCACGGGCCAGTACCCCATGAACGCCCCCCCCCCCCCCCAAGTCTTCTCCCGGGAGGACTTTACCCATTACCCACTGTAACTGCCCCGCTGGCTTTTCCGGACATACGCTGCTTCATTTTAATTTTCAAGAAAAAGTCACAATAGATTTTTGCTGCTTAGCCAAATGACCGCCTACGTCTGTGATGAGGACTGTGGTCATTGACGTTTTGCCACCCAAAGTTGTAATGACTGAAGTCGTCAAGAAGACGCCCAAAGAGTTGGTGAAGCCAAGACACCGAGAAAATATCAGACTTGCGACCGATTTTCATCCATCAATATTACATAACATTTCAACAGTTGGACTGAGCGATGGCCAATTTGCGATCGACTTTTGGACGTCCGAAAATTTCAGAAATTGCCATCGACGTCTTCAGGTCGCAGCTAAAATGAGCTCTTGTTTGCCCTTCCATGGTATCACTTGGCATCAACTTCCTACAGTGCTGAGAACCCCGTGAAACAAGCTTAGCGGGTTAGCCGCGTTCTATGTAACAAAGTTCCATACATTTACACCCTCGTTCACAGGACACGATTCGTTCAGCATTTTGTTTTTAATCTAAAAACGTTTCAAAAACCTTTAAAGACCCCCATAACAACAGTTAAAATTGCATGCAACCGTGAACAATGTGTGTGGGCACAGACGACGTTTGAGGACACTGGAAGCAGCAGGTGCAACACGGAATGTTACACAGCGCAGTTTACAAACCGGGATGTATCGCCGGGGCCAGACCTGCCGGCATTCACGTCGCTCATCAACATTCTGCCAACGCCTACATCTGTCCCAGGTACACGACACGGTGGTGCTGAAGAAACCACAGGAACATGGTCGCTACTTATCAACATGTCTTGAGTACAGTGGCGATCAAACGATTAATGCGAGATGGAAAGGCTCTTTGAGCCACGATAATATCGCGCACATGTATCAAAACGCACTGTTAATGTGTCTAAGCCTAACACACACACACTCACACACACACACACACACACACACACACACTCACACTCACTCACGCGCGCGCACACACACACACACACACACACACACACACACACTCACACTCACTCACGCGCACACACACACACACACACACACACACACACACACACACACACACACTAATGCTTGATTAATGGAAGGTAGTTTACTCCCTAACAGCACCACACATTCCCAAATGAGAGGACATTGAAGACAGGAGGCGAAACTCACACATATTTCACAGCTATGAAAGTTCCCCGACATTGTGTCCAAGCCTGTTTGGTGTTTCCGAGATCTCACCATCTCAGATCTGGCAAGGCTTTTACACGGGATAAGACCAGCCCTCCACTTGGTCACATACAATCAATCAATCAATCAATATGAGGCTTATATCGCGCGTATTCCGTGGGTACAGTTCTAAGCGCAGGGATTTTTATTTTATGCAATTTATTTTATGCAATTTATATCGCGCACATAATCAAGGCGCAGGGATTTATTTATGCCGTGTGAGATGGAATTGTTTTACACAATACATCACGCATTCACATCGGCCGGCAGATCGCAGCCATTTCGGCGCATATCCTACTTTTCACGGCCTATTATTCCAAGTCACACGGGTATTTTGGTGGACATTTTTATCTATGCCTATACAATTTTGCCAGGAAAGACCCTTTTGTCAATCGTGGGATCTTTAACGTGCACACCCCAAATATAGTGTACACGAAGGGACCTCGGTTTTTCGTCTCATCCGAAAGACTAGCACTTGAACCCACCACCTAGGTTAGGAAAGGGGGGAGAAAATTGCTAACGCCCTGACCCAGGGTCGAACTCGCAACCTCTCGCTTCCGAGCGCAAGTGCGTTACCACTCGGCCACCCATACCATTAATGAACAGCCTGGGTGCTCTCTGTGAATTTTTAGATGACTCAGTTTCGTAAAATTTACTGTTGGCTTTTAAAGAAATCAATTCATGAAAAAAACACTCCAAACCAGCACAGCCAGCACCCAAGGTGTTTGTTTTTGTATGTGACCAAGTGGTTAGATGGTCTTATACCTTGTGGAAAAGCTGGCCACACCTCAGTGAGTGGGCCGAAGGGGTGCGTCTTTAAACAAAGGCTAACAGATTTTCCTTAAAACAAATCTAAGCATGGAGCAAAGGCACACGTTCTCTACGTGAAGCAAACACAATAAAGTATTTGTTTTCAAGCGCCTTTCAGTCTCGTAGTAAATGAGGTCTCTGCCACGTAAAACTCTGGCAGCACAATTGACAAAAAGCGTGTTTGTGGTTTCATTACAAATTTGCCCAGCCAAACAATATTGTCAGGCGCGTCAGGAAGGAATAAATCACGCCAAAATTGACGAGACAGAATAAATCACGCCAAAATTGACGAGACAGAATAAATCAGGTTATAACCAGACAGATTGTCTTTCTCCTTCTCTATTTTTCTCTCTTTCTCTCTCTTTGTCTCTATCTCTCAGTCACACACACACACACACACACACACACACACACACACACACACACACACACACACACACACACACACACACACACACACACACACACACACACACTGAAACACACACACACACACACACACACTGAAACACACACACACACACTGAAACACACACACACAGACAAACGCACACTAAAACGCTCATAGAGAGACAAAGAAACTGTACCACGCACAAAATGCACACAGAATGCACCTGTAACTGCAGATAATAGAACTGCAACCAGCACAGAAACAGTAAAGTAACGCAGGATGAAATCAGAAAAAAAATCGAGAAAGCAAACAAAACTACAAATAAACGATGTTTTAACAGAACCGCTGCAGCACCAATGTAAATTATTGTAACCCCTATCGATCTGTGTTAGATTTACTCCGACAAGAAAAACGATGGATGTGCCTGTTTCTCTAGCACCAGTAATCTCTTTCTGAGCTGAAATCCTTTTGTCGAACAAGCAACAATACTGCTTAGGCAAAGTTCTTTCCTTCATGTTCTGCGCAGTAAAGAAACGAAGAAAAAAGTAGTTTGAATAGTGGACACAGAAAGACAAACAACATACAGGTGGCCACAAACAAATGTGCACGCAAATGCACAAACACACACGCACACATGCACACACGCACACACACACACACACACACGCACACACACACACACACACACACACACACACACACACACACACACACACACACACACACACACACGGCGCGCAAGGTGACTTCAGCCTAAAATCTTTGTTCTAAAAAATTATACAGATCAATACATCATTTTTTTCTCTTTCTCTCATGGTGGAGACAGGAGTGTGTGTGTGGGGTGGGTGTGTAGTGGTGGGGGGGGGGGGGCTGACGAAGAAAAGACAGACCAATAGAAGGCATGAGAGGGGATCAGAGGGAATTAGGTGGGGCTGCTTTCTGTGGAAACAGCTATGAATACCAAGAGGGGAGTCGATCCTGATTCCTGCTGTTACATCCCCAACAGCCATTACTTTGTCCTCGAATGTCGAAGGTTAATTGGTCTTCCCACCGCTGAATCTTTCATGTGCTATCTCTTCATGCATAAATGTCATCGCGTTATGCATGTTCTGGTCACGAGGGATTTGCTGTTTAGGTTTTTGTTCTGGAAGTAGATATCTGTTACTGCAGCGTTATCTTCGTGTAAACCGCCGTGGTGTGTGTGTTTGTGTGTGTGTGTGTGTGTGTGTGTGTGTGTGTGTGTGTGCGTGTGTGTGCGTGTGCGTGTGCGTGTGTGTGTGTGTCTATGTGTGTGTATGAGCGTGTGTGTGTTTGTGTGCCCGAATGCACAAAAAACAAGCTGGGGTTGACGGCAACCTGGTAAGAAAACAATCCCTCTCACAGACCACCGAAACTACACAAACATTTACCGCAGAACTTAAAACAAAACAACCTTCATACGCAGTACCTGTGCCTCATAAAACCACAGTGCAACAAATGACTTCGTCAGGAGCAAGCGACAAGCCTAGCACAAGCTCTGCCAGCACTGAAGAAAATCGAACAAAAATCCCCTTACTATCGATTTGAAAACACGAAGGACAGACGGGAAAAAGAAGAGGGGAGGGGTACGTACAGGGGTAAGGGATAAGGGAGGGGGGAGGGGAGTGTAGGATGATGAGTGAGGAAAGGGGAGGGAGGAGGAGAAGCGGTAGGGGGGTGCGTGGGGTGTGAACCGTTATTTTTCTTCGGCGTTGGCGTTGAGAGGAGGAATGTAACGCGGAATAATAACCTTGTTACTGAGAGGGCATCCTGTCTTTTGATTAGCTTCTCACGATAAGTTTCTCTGTCAAAAAGAGGGAGGAAATGACAGAGGAATGAAGAAGAGAAGGGGGGGGGGAGCGGCGGAGGTACGTTGCAATTCTAGAGCAAGGTGGCCGCGATCCGGCTTTTGGACACACACACACAGACACATACACAGACACATACACAGACACACACGCCCCGCTACCACCACCACCACTGACCAACCTCAACAACAACAACACAGACACACGCAGACAAAGACAAAGACCCACTGACGCTCACTGACACACACACACACACACACACACACACACACACACACACACACACACACACACACACAAACACACACACACACACACACACAAACACACTCGCACTGACTGAGAGGGAGACACAGACATACAGACTGACAGACCGACAGAAAAACAGCAACAAAATAAACCGAGCGATAAGGAGATGCGTGATTAGTGATTTGAAACATCATTTAGTTATCTGTCATTTAAGTAACGATAGTGAATGTGAATGCGGCACTGGTGCAGAAACAGTTGACCACTATTTTTTTGAATGCCCAACTTATTTGCAAGATCGCCAGGATACCATTTATACGCTTCACAATCGTTTTATTAACATTGTTACTTTATTAGAAGTGGATGTGAACGAAAGTCATTTTGAAAATATTAATATATTTAAAACTGTTCAGGAATTCATCAGACGTACTGGCCGGTTTGGTAATAATTAGACAAACACAGATTCTCTCTCTCTCTCTCTCTCTCTCTCTCTCTCTCTCTCTCTCTCTCTCTCTCTCTCTCTCTCTCTCTCTCTCTCTCTCCCTCTCTCCCTCTCTCCCTCCCTCCCTCCCTCCCTCCCTCCCTCCCTCCCTGTGTGTGTGTGTGTGTGTGTGTGTGTGTGTGTGTGTGTGTGTGTGTCTGTGTTTGTGTGTGTGTAGAGCGATTCAGAGTAAACTACTGGACCGATCTTTATGAAATTTGACATGAGAGTTCCTGGGTATGATATCCCCAGACGTTTTTTTCATTTTTTGGATGAATGTCTTTGATGACGTCATATCCGGCTTTTTGTAAAAGTTGAGGCGGCACTTAATCAAATTGATTGAAATGTTGGCCAAGCAATCCTCGACGAAGGCCGGACTTTGGTATTGCATTTCAGCTTGGAGGCTTACAAATTAATTAATGACTTTGGTCATTACAAATCTGAAAATTGTAATTAAAAAAAAAATTATAAAACGATCCATCTTATTCTTTATCATTTTCTGATTCCAAGAACATATACATATGTTATATTCAGATTAAAAACAAGCTCTGAAAATTAAAAATATAAAAAATTATGATTAAAATAAAATTTTCGAAATCGATTTAAAAACAATTTTCTTGTCGGTTCCTGATTCCAAAAACATATAGATATGATATGTTTGGATTACAAACACGCTCAGAAAGTTAAAACGAAGAGAGGTACAGAAAAGCGTGCTGTGCAGCACAGCGCAACCACCCCCGCACTAAACAGGCTCATTAATTTCACTGCCTTTTGCACGAGCGGTGGATTACGGTCATTGTGAAAAAATGCAGTGCGTTCAGTTTCATTCTGTGAGTTCCACAGCTTGACTAAATGTAGTAATTTCGCCTTACGCGACTTGTTATTTACTGTGTAAGGGCTTGTCTGCCATGTTCTTATTGTAAATGTGTTTGAAGACACCACCATAAGCCGTAGGCTTGTTGTTGTCTTCACCCTATGTCCATGTACATTTCCTGAACATGTAAATATGAATAAACATTGTTTAAACCATAAGGAGATGCAGACATACACACAAATATACGGACGAACAGGTCGACACAGAGAGCGACGGATAGAAACACACACACACACAAGAGAACGAAGAGAAGTGTGACAGGAAGAGAGATAACTCGTACCTCTTTGGTCTTGCTGTGGGCGAGTTGCTGCTCCAGTTGTAGTCTTTCCTTGGCTGCCTGCTTCACTATGTTCACCAGCTCCTCTTTCTCCTCGTACAGATGAACGTTCTGCGGGGCGAAATATTAATTGCAGTCAGGTTTGTTTGAGATTTAGCAATCGCACGTTCAAAGAACTCACACGTACACGCATACATACATGCTAAAACACAAGTGCACGTACGTACACGCACACACACAAACAGTATAAAAACCTACAAAACATTTCTACGTGTAATCACGTCACTGTAAACGCTCATACTGACATACACCGTCTGAGTTGCTGGTTTTTTACACACAAAAATGCACGGGCTTTAAAAACAAAAAGCGTTAGGGATTTTTTGTTTAAGTGCTAGCTAGGTCTTCCATATCAAAATGTGCTCGGACTTTAAGAGAGTGCTCGGGCGTTAAAAAGATCTGAGGCCTACAACAGGCAAGCCCACTCTGCAGTCAGTCAACACAAGAAAGTCGAAGCAAAAAGAACTACAAGCTAAAACCCGTAAAAGAGTAAAGTCATGATGGATTTATTTATTATCTTAATCCATCATGACTTAACTTAGGTCTTAAATAATGAGCACCAGGAAGTTGCAGTGATGTTTAGTGGTAGTATTGTTGCAGTGATGTTTAGTGGTAGTATTGTTGCAGTGATGTTTAGTGGTAGTATTGTTGCAGTGATGTTTAGTGGTAGTATTGTTGCAGTGATGTTTAGTGGTAGTATTGTTGCAGTGATGTTTAGTGGTAGTATTGTTGCAGTGATGTTTAGTGGTAGTATTGTTGCAGTGATGTTTAGTGGTAGTATTGTTGCTGTGATGTTTAGCGGTAGTATTGTTGCAGTGATGTTTAGTGGTAGTATTGTTGCAGTGATGTTTAGTGGTAGTATTGTTGCAGTGATGTTTAGTGGTAGTATTGTTGCAGTGATGTTTAGTGGTAGTATTGTTGCAGTAATGTTTAGTGGTAGTATTCTTGCAGTAATGTTTAGTGGTAGTATTGTTGCTGTGATGTTTAGTGGTAGTATTGTTGCTGTGAGGTTTAGTGGTAGTATTGTTGCTGTGTATGTTTAGTGGTAGTATTGTTGCAGTGATGTTTAGTGGTAGTATTGTTGCTGTGATGTTTAGTGGTAGTATTGTTGCAGTGATGTTTAGTGGTAGTATTGTTGCTGTGAGGTTTAGTGGTAGTATTGTTGCAGTGATGTTTAGTGGTAGTATTGTTGCTGTGATGTTTAGTGGTAGTATTGTTGCAGTGATGTTTAGTGGTAGTATTGTTGCAGTGATGTTTAGTGGTAGTAAGTGAGGTTTAATGGTAGTATTGTTGCAGTGATGTTTAGTGGCAGTATTGTTGCTGTGATGTTTAGTGGTAGTATTGTTGCTGTGATGTTTAGTGGTAGTACTGTTGCTGTGATGTTTAATGGTAGTATTGTTGCTGTGATGTTTAGTGGTAGTATTGTTGCAGTGATGTTTAGTGGTAGTATTGTTGCTGTGTATGTTTAGTGGTAGTATTGTTGCAGTGATGTTTAGTGGTAGTATTGTTGCTGTGATGTTTAGTTGTAGTATTGTTGCAGTGATGTTTAGTGGTAGTATTGTTGCAGTGATGTTTAGTGGTAGTATTGTTGTAGTGATGTTTAGTGGTAGTATTGTTGCTGTGATGTTTAGTGGTAGTATTGTTGCAGTGATGTTTAGTGGTAGTATTGTTGCTGTGATGTTTAGTGGTAGTATTGTTGCAGTGATGTTTAGTGGTGGTATTGTTGCAGTGATGTTTAGTGGTAGTATTGTTGCAGTGATGTTTAGTGGTAGTATTGTTGCTGTGATGTTTAGTGGTAGTATTGTTGCTGTGATGTTTAGTGGTAGTATTGTTGCAGTGATGTTTAGTGGTAGTATTGTTGCTGTGATGTTTAGTGGTAGTATTGTTGCAGTGATGTTTAGTGGTAGTATTGTTGCTGTGATGTTTAGTGGTAGTATTGTTGCAGAGATGTTTAGTGGTAGTATTGTTGCTGTGATGTTTAGTGGTAGTATTGTTGCTGTGATGTTTAGGGGTAGTATTGTTGCTGTGATGTTTAGTGGTAGTATTGTTGCTGTGATGTTTAGTGGTAGTATTGTTGCAGAGATGTTTAGTGGTAGTATTGTTGCTGTGATGTTTAGTGGTAGTATTGTTGCTGTGATGTTTAGGGGTAGTATTGTTGCTGTGATGTTTAGTGGTAGTATTGTTGCTGTGAGGTTTAGTGGTAGTATTGTTGCAGTGATATTTAGTGGTAGTATTTTTGCTGTGATGTTTAGTGGCAGTATTGTTGCTGTGATGTTTAGTGGTAGTATTGTTGCTGTGATGTTTAGTGGTAGTATTGTTGCTGTGATGTTTAGTGGTAGTATTGTTGCAGAGATATTTAGTGGTAGTATTGTTGCAGTGATGTTTAGTGGCAGTATTGTTGCTGTGATGTTTAGTGGTAGTATTGTTGCTGTGATGTTTAGTGGTAGTATTGTTGCTGTGATGTTTAGTGGTAGTATTGTTGCAGAGATGTTTAGTGGTAGTATTGTTGCTGTGATGTTTAGTGGTAGTATTGTTGCTGTGATGTTTAGTGGAAGTATTGTTGCAGTGATGTTTAGTGGCAGTATTGTTGCTGTGATGTTTAGTGGTAGTATTGTTGCTGTGATGTTTAGTGGTAGTATTGTTGCTGTGATGTTTAGTGGTAGTATTGTTGCTGTGATGTTTAGTGGTAGTATTGTTGCAGTGATGTTTAGTGGTAGTATTGTTGCAGTGATGTTTAGTAGTAGTATTGTTGCAGTGATGTTTAGTGGTAGTATTGTTGCAGTGATGTTTAGTGGTAGGCTAGTAATGTCGCTGTGCATGCAAAGCACTTTACGGTGTGACATTCTTACGTGTTGTGTTGTGTGTTGTCTGATGGTGTGCTTTATGTATACACTAAACCTCAATTTATCTTTTTTAGATAATAAAGTTGTTAATGTCTATGTCTATGTCTAGCTTCTGACCTCAGGCGCCATGACGTCACCGTTGCTGAGAGCGTCAGCCAGCTCCTGACACTTGGTCCTGAGCTCCTCGATCTCGCGGTCCTTGGCCAGCATGCTCTTAGCGTGCTCCGCCAGGTCCTTGGCGCGCTGCCTGGCGAACATCCTCTTCAGGTGCTCGCCGTCCGCCGTCCCCAGCCCTTCACCTTTCGTTTTCTGAATCAAGAACAAGCGTAGTTTAATACATGTCCAGGGATCTGTTTATAGGTGAAACAGTAAATATACGGTACACCATGTTCTTGTCTCGCTGTCTGGCGAAAATCCTCTTCAGGGGTTCTCCGTCCGCCTTACCTTCTTCTTTCGTTTTCTGTGTCAAGAACAAGCTTAGTTTAATGCATGTCCAGTGATCAGTCTATCAGTAAAACATGACATAAAAGCTCGTTTTGTGCATGAAGAAAAGGACCAGTTTTAAGTACGTCCAGTGATCAGTCTATCAGTATCAGAAAAGGACCAGTTTGAAGCACGTCCAGTGATCAGTCTATCAGTCTATCAGTCTATCAGTATCAGTATCAGAAAAGGACCAGTTTTAAGCACGTCCAGTGATCAGTCTATCAGTATCAGAAAAGGACCAGTTTTAAGCACGTCCAGTGATCAGTCTATCAGTATCAGAAAAGGACCAGTTTTAAGCACGTCCAGTGATCAGTCTATCAGTATCAGAAAAGGACCAGTTTTAAGCACGTCCAATAATGAGTGAAAGAGTCACTACACGGCACACAATGTTGTTGGTGTGTTGTAAGTGAGGGCCGGGAAGGGTTCAGTATGAAAGGTACATTTAAACTTCCGTCCCCCCTCCCTTTCAGGACCCCCTGATGTAAGACTCTTTCCTTTTAAAGACCGTGTTCTTTGATGCTTTCTCTTCAAACGCGCTGTAAATGTACCCCCACTTTCATTTCACATTTTGAAGACCTGACTTTCTCAGATGTGTGGAAGGTCTGATCGGGAGGAGGGGATAGCGATGTGGGGGCCTCTGTTTAGAGGTTGCATATTTCACAGTCAAGGAGAACTTAGATGTCTTTCCTTTGGTTCATTTTTTTGAATTCTCAAGCCTCTGGTCATTTGAGTTCTGTTGTTGATGATCTTTTTAAGGAAAGGCGTATCAGCGGGAGACATCAGCGGGGGACATTGGTAGAGCAGATGCACACGCACACGTGCACACACACTGCATGGGAGAGTGTCCAGGGTAGTCAAATGTGAACTGAAGCTGCATTGTGCCCCGTCTTTCTTTCAAAAGCCAATTTATTAGATTTATCGGTACTCTTTGGCTTGAAGCATCTTTCATTCTAAATAAGTTCGATCATCTTCAGCAGCAGCAGCAGCAGCATGTCTGTCTTTCTCTTTCTCTCACTCTTTCTCTTTCTTTTTCTCTTTCTTTCCATCTTTCCCTCCCTCGCCCTCCCTCCCTTCCTCCCCACAGTCCCTTCCTCCCCTCCCTCCCCCTCCCTCCTCTCCCTCCCCCTCCCCTCCCCTCCCCTCCCCCTCCCCTCCTCTCCCTCTCCCCTCCCCTCCCCTCCCCTCCCCCTCCCTCTCCCTCCCCCTCCCTCTCCCTCTCCCTCTCCCTCTCCCTCTGCCTCTCCCTCCCTCCCTTTGCACCCTCCCTCTGCTCACCGTTTTGTTCTTGGCATTTTCCTGTTGCAGTGCCTTTGCTTTCTCCTCTAAGCGGCGAGCGATGGTGGCGAGCTCTGCGTTCCGTTTCTTCAGCACCTTGATCTTCTCCTCCAGCGGCTTCTGGTCCTCCTGCTTCTTTTTCTGTTCAGGAAAACAATACCAGTAACGATGATGAGCGGCCAGCCATAATTTTTGTGTATAGACACAACACACATGAACTAGCTTTCACAGACAGGCAGAGAGACACAGACACAGAAACAGACACGCGCAGGCACAGACGTAGACAAACACACAGACAAAAACATAGACCCAGACAAACACACGTCGACACAAGCTTTCTAGACAATCCCCAGCCCCACCCCTTAGCTGACACCGACACACACAGACGAAGACACACAGACACACAGACACACACATACACACACAGACACACACACACACACACACACACACACACGCGCGCGCGCGCGAACAAACTCATTTGTCCTTTCTTACACCTCAATTCAATCATACTAGCGGACCGGATGCAGGGCCACTGTAAACTTTAATCAAGAAGCCTTTCAAAAAAATTCCGGATTCAGAGATGGAAATCAGTACCTTTACCTTATTGTTGTGAGCATAAACAAACTAAAAATGTTCCAATCATTTGCTAGAGTTTCCTCCGATGCACTTTATCCTTCTTTCAGACTGGACAAGTCTTGAAGTAATATAGTTATTACAAACAATAACTAGGGAAATGCGTGATGGTACCTAAACATTTGTGTGAATATCCTGAAATGGTCATATGTGATGATTAGTGAGGAAGCAGGCTTGAGGTTTAGAACAAGTAGCTGTAATATTGCCAAACTTGGACACTAAACTTGAATATAACCACAAGAAAGAGTTATGCAAATGGCGTCTGGTCACAATCTGGGACACTGAATTGTAATATTACCAATGGACGTTTAATGCAAAAGGAGGACATACCAGAGTGTCATTCTCTGTTTTGAGCAGCATGATGCGTCGCTCCAGTCGCTGAGTCTGTGTCTGCAACTCGCCGATCTTCTTCTGCAGAGTCTTCTCCCTTTCTCGCTCATCGCGTTTCGACTGCAACACACAATCAGCATACATACAGTTTTGACATTATTATGTTGTGAGTAATGTGGTAGCATTTATCCAGAGGACAAACAGCCAATCACTGGTCATAAAAACAAATCACTATTGCTGTTACACACAAGCAGTGTGCAGACGAAACGTCGAAGGTTGAACACTGATGGCAAAAACAGATAACTACTTACAGTGTCCAAACAACGTGACAGAGGATACAAAGACATGGTAGACTGGTCATAATGGTAGCTGTGCTGTCAATTTTAACAGAACCAGTACACCCAGGTCACTCGCTGGTCACGCCAAGGCAGAGCTGACACTTAACAGCGTGATCAGTCACTGGTTACGGACAAATGGGCGAATGGCTTGCATACATGCATAGACAAATCGACATGCACAAGACGGAAGGACTGATGGAGTTAAGACTTGAGACATAAGACATAAGATTGTATTACAGTCACGTGCAATACACAGGAATGTTGCT
The DNA here is from genome assembly GCF_037325665.1 of Littorina saxatilis. Lineage (NCBI taxonomy): Eukaryota > Metazoa > Mollusca > Gastropoda > Littorinimorpha > Littorinidae > Littorina > Littorina saxatilis. The sequence continues at coordinate 36,289,379 of NC_090253.1, read as the reverse complement.
TGGCTTTAGTACATTCGCACATTTAAACACAACAAAGTACAAAGAGCGTATAGTGAAGGGACAAACGGCTAACACACCCTCGAACGAACAGACACACGGATAGGCTGAAAGACAGACTGAAGAGTGGATGGACGAACGGACAGATGGACGGATAGGACGACAGACAGATGAACAGGAGACTAATGGACAGACAGACGAGTGAGTGGAAGGATGCACGGATGGGTGAATATGCGAACAAATAGACTGACTAATGGACATCCGGACGAATGGACAGACACATGGACAGGTCAGTAGACGGACGTCTGGATGAGCAGAAAACCGTGGATGTGTTCTCAAACGTATGAAAGAGTAATTGAACGAATAAATGAATTAATGGATGAGTGAGTGAGTGAGTGAGTGAGTGAGTGAGTGAGTGAGTGAGTGAGTGAGTGAGTGAGTGAGTGAGTGAGTGAGTGAGTGAGTGAGTGAGTGAATGAATGAGTGAGTGATTAAGAGACTGACTGATTGACTGAATGAATTAATTAATGAATGAGTTCGAAGTGTCTATTACTTTATCACGGAAGACATAATTCAGAGTTTAACCCCGGCACATTTTCTTACTACGGTACAAAACATATCGCACACATAGGTTGACAGATGCACATTTAGCCTCTTGACAGGAGGGGGCCAAGGCAAGCAAGTGTCGGGCCATGAGTTGCACAAGTTGACACCAACAACGCGACTCAATTAATCCATGACTCGCAAATGCTGATCAAAGACGCGCTAAGCTCCGATCATCGACCACACGGGTAAGGTATCCAGAATCAATCAGAGGGATGAATACCTGGGATTAGTGGTTCTGATGAGATCAATAAGTGGATACAACACACACCTACGTTGTGTTCACGCATTCCTTGAGGGTGTGATAACAACCTGCTCGCTGCTGGCTTAGCTAAGAAACGGCTTGTCAATCATATGTTGAGCAGCGTTTGATGTGTAAGAGTGGGTGTAACACCAGACGAAAACAAAATGACGTGACTGTAAGTAGTTCGAGAAAATAAGAAGGACCACAGACATAGTGTATCTTAAGCTATGGGAAATCGGCATGCTCTGTATGACATACGCCTCTGGGGCAATTTCTTCTATGTTTAACAGTGCGTTGCAGTCCGAATATAAAAGACCACGCTACTTTTTTTTTGGGGGGGGGCAAACCATGGCATTATCGTAACTGTTCAAAAAATGGTTGACTTTGCTTTGTTTCGTTTTGTGTTGGCTTTTTTGGTGAACATAACTTTTCTAGAAGCGTATTGTTGTTTTTTCAAACACAGACAATAAGAAACAACACAAAAACGGGTAACTTCAAAACAGGCAATAACTGTCATTGATTGGGGATGAAAGACGTTGCACCAAATTGGGTTAGGCCTTTCCAAGTGCATGACTACTGACCCAAATAGCAAAGAGCAGGTTTGCGAGGAAAAGAGAGATCAATAATAGCGACGTAAAGGCGACAGCTGTGAAGAAAACACAACACACACAGTGGATCAGTGAGCCTGGATTCTTTGCCATCAATTATCCCCTTATCCCCGTCAACATCAACCCTGCCTCAACTCCCCCCCCCCCCCCCCCCCCCCCAACAAACCCCATCCCTTCTCTGCAAGTGAACAGGTCGAGACGAGTTTGTTTCATGACGTATGGATAGGTTTTGTATAGAGGCAGTTTCATAAAAACCTACTACATAGGCATTATTTTGCATTATAAAAAAAAGGACACACGTTTCTTTTTACATCCAACGAGTTACGCGCGTTTGATAAAATAAAAGTTATTCGGTGCATGCATATGTACTCTCTGTTGCCGTTTATATGTTCGTTTCCTTCTTTGCTCGCTCTTTCGTCGGGTTGTTGTTGTTGTTGTTGTTGTTGATGTTGGTGTTGGTGTTGGTGTTGTTGTTAAATCTACCCTTGACGCAAGAAAATGGGTAGATTGAAATGTATTTTAGGACGGACGATTAGATTGTGTACTCCAGTATATATATATAGCAAGTGACAAGCGTTTGTTTTCACACCCAAAGAATTACAAGCGTTTGTTTTCACACCCAAAGAATTACCAGCGTTTGTTTTCACATCCAAAGAATTACCAGCGTTTGTTTTCACACCCAAAGAATTACACGCGTTTGTTTTCACACCCAAAGAATTACACGCGTTAGTTTTCACACCCAAAGAATTACACGCGTTAGTTTTCACACCCAAAGAATTACACGCGTTTGTTTTCACACCCAAAGAATTACCAGCGTTTGTTTTCACATCCAAAGAATTACCAGCGTTTGTTTTCACACCCAAAGAATTACCAGCGTTTGTTTTCACACCCAAAGAATTACACGCGTTTGTTTTCACACCCAAAGAATGACCAGCGTTTGTTTTCAAAAGGACACATTTACATGCAATCGCTCAATTGCTGTTTTATGTTTGTTTTGTTGTTAGATGGCTTGCTATTTTGTACGCTTATTTGCCGCTCGTTGTTGTTATTGCTCTTGTTGTCGTCAATTCTCCCCCTTCTGCTAGTGAAGCGGTCGATACAAAACGTGTTGTATGACGCACGAGTGGTTTACGCGGGTAGAGATTTGCAAGGTTTGTTTTCATATGTACAAAGTGCACGCGTATGCTTTTCAAAGCATGCAGGGATTAACTTTCCAAAGCTGCTTTTCGTTTGTTTGTTTGTTTGTTTGTTGGTTGGTTGGTTGGTTGGTTGATTGGTTGTTTTGTCCGTCCGCCCGTCCGTCCGTTTGTTCGTTCGTTCGTTCGTTCATTCGGCCGTTTGTTCGTTCCTTCGGACGTTTGTTCGTTCGTTCGTTCGTTTGTTCGTAGGTTCGTTCGTTCGTTCACCTGTACTCCAACACTTGAAGCCGCTGCCGTTGCTTCACCTGCTGCTGTTGATTACCAAGCAGCTCTTTTCCCACAACCCTAAGAATATTCAATAGTACTGCGCATAATTATAGGTCAAGAGGGGTCTATAACACTAACGTCTAATAACTCAAGTCGCTGATATTGCTTCTCCTGCTGTTAATCGTGCAACAAATCTTTCTCCAAAAAGCCGTGGCCCCTAAAAGAATGGTCTATAGTGTGTATGCCTGAGGTCCAATAGTGGTCTATAACACTAACGCCCAATACCTGAAGTCGCTGCTGCTCCTTCTCCTCCTCTTGATGGTCCAGCAAGTCCTCCTCCAGGAAGTCGTGGTCGTCGTCATGGTCATGGTTGGTGACGTCACTAGAGGCCATAGTCCAATGGCCGCTCTCACCGCTCGTGTTGTTGGGCAGGCACCCGCTCATGGCCATCTCGCTCCACGACGACGGCATCGGGGTACACTGGGTGGGCGACGGGGGGCTTCTTCGGGGTAGGTCCTCTTGGCATCCGTGGGTGGGCAACGGTTAGCTTATTACTCAGGGTATGAACGGAAAAAGATTCGGAGTGGGGTATTCTTGCTTTCGTGTGGATTACACCGTCAGGACAAAGGATGGCTTCTTCGGGATAGACGCTCTTACCATCCACGTGGAGTACGTTCCGAGGAAATGGCTGATGTATTACTCCTGTGGTTTGGCGCTCTTGGTATCCGTAGCTGGACAAAAGCTGGCTTTTTCGAGATAGACACACTTTAAATCCGTGGGTGGTTAACGGGTGTCGTATTCCAGGTGGATATTCTTTGCGTACGTCTATGGTAGACTAACATGGCAACTGTTGACTCTATTTCAGGTGAAGAGGCTCGCTTGAGTATCCGTGTGTGAGCGACGGCTATTTAGGTTAGATACTCTTTGCCTTCTGTGTAAGTTAAACTAGGACGGCAACGCATGGCTCATCGTTCAAGAGAGATATTCCTGATACCGTCGTGGGCCTAGAAGGACAACCGCTGGGGCATACAGGTTAGATACTCTTTGCATTCAGTGTGAAAGGTCGTGAGATTATTCGGGCTTTCCCAAACAAGACTGACAAGATGGCGATTCAGTCGTGCAAAGTTTTAGCCAGGGATCTTGTGATATTCCATGACTGCAGTTTTATGGTATTTAAAGAAAGCTAGAAACTTCCAGACGATTTTTAGGAATATCTGAAGTGGGGTCATCCTTCAGACACGTTGTATCGCTTTGGAGAACAGTTTTCCAGTCAACACTTGGACAAGTCGTCAGGTAAAATCCACCGCAGCATGTACTCCGTTGTGACGTGCGTCATTCTGTAAACGTATGCTTTTGTGTTACCGACAACACGTCGTAGCGTACATGTCAGCCTTCACATATAAACTCCACTGTGACGCATACGCTTTTGTAACTTATCACTGCACTCCAACGAACACTCCAGTGTAAAATCAAATCAGCCGCAAATCACACAACACATTATTTCTCCAAGAGAACGTGGTACGAATAATCCAAATCGCTGTCTAAATTCCTGTATCACAAATCAACTTTTGTCAGCCGTCTGTTGGACTGCAGTTGGTACTCCATGGATATTCAAGACAATTTCAACTTCTCAACACTTCCTTTAAACACGAAGAAGATGTATAATCCAAGCACAATGATATGAGAAGGAAAGCAAGATCTAGACCAAGGGGTAATACGAATTTAAAACTGGTACGCAGAATAACGGGAGCATACGGTAAATTTTTCTTCTCACTTTTAAAAAGATCCGAACTCATTTTCCGAGGACAAAATCAGTCAAATCACCGTCGTCACCATCATCATCAACAACAACAACAGCAGCAGTATAAATGATTGTGTTTGTGTGATAATTATATTATTTGTTCTTGTCCATACTCTCGCGCTCTCGTGTTGCCTTGCGCATATACGCTGTCGACAGACAGCACACTTGCATCTAACCAGAATCACACAATAGGCCTCGGTATCACACGGGCACAGCCAGCAAATAGTATTGCTATTTCATATGTTACGTGGATTTCCATTGGTCAATTGGGCAAAACTGAGCTCAGTGCAAAAGTGATATCGACGACATTTCCGTCGATATCAGTTTTGATATCGACGACCTCTTTATTGCTTCCCCACTTCAAAAACAAAAACACCTAAATTTAAAAACAAACAAATATATATGAAAATGTAATGATCCCAGAATTAAGTTGAGCAAGTGACTAAAGATTTTTTGAAAGAAAAGACATTTGAAAATACTGAAAAGTACAAGAAAAGAGTTAACAACAAGTCGCGTAATGCGAAAATACAACATTAATTTTAGTCAAGCTCAGTCGAACTCACAAAATGAAACTGAACGCATTGCATTTTTTCCGCAAGACCGTACACTCGTAGCATCGTCTGTCCACCGCTCGTGGCAAAAGCAGTGAAATTAACAATCCAGAAAAGCGCGGTAGCGGTTGCGCTGAGGAGGATAGCACGCTTTTCTATATCTCTATTCTTTTTAACTTTCTGAACGTGTTTTTAATCCAAACATATCATATCTATATGTTTTTGGAATCTGGAACGGACAAGGAATAAGATGAAATTGTTTTTAAATCGATTTTGGAAATTTAATTTTAATCATAATCTTTATATTTTTAATTTTCAGAGCTTGTTTTTAATCCGAATATAACATATTTATATGTTTTTGGAATCAGAAAATGATGAAGAATAAGATAAACGTAGTTTTGGATCGTTTTATAAAAAAATAATTTTAATTACAATTTTCAGATTTTTAATGACCAAAGTCATTAATTAATTTGTAAGCCACCAGGCTGAAATGCAATACCGAAGTCCGGCCTTCGTCGAAGATTGCTTTACAAAAATTTCAATCAATTTTATTAAAAGATGAGGGTGTGACAGTGCCGCCTCAACTTTTACAAAAAGCCGGATATGACGTCATCAAAGACATTTATCGAAACAATGAAAAAAACGTCTGGGGATATCATACCCAGGAACTCTCATGTCAAATTTCATAAAGATCGGTCCAGTAGTTTACTCTGAATCGCTCTACACACACACACGCACAGACAGACAGACAGACAGACAGACAGACAGACAGACAGACAGACAGACAGACAGACAGACAGACAGACAGACAGACAGACAGACAGACAGACAGACAGACACACACACACACACACACACACACACACACACACATACACCACGACCCTCGTCTTGATTCCCCCTCTATGTTAAAACATTTAGTCAAAACTTGACTAAATGTAAAAAGAAATAATAATCAGAGGGAGGGATATGGAACAGCCAAAACTGAGACAAATACTTTTGTAATTTCTTTACAGTAAATACAACATGTCCAGAGAATTAGCATTATATCTAACATTGACTGACTGTGTGATGATATCTTCTGCTATTGGTCTGTTTCGACAGTGATATCAAAATCTCGACCTCCGGTCTCGATTTTGATATCACTGTCTCAACAGACCATAGCAATAGATAGTCATCACAGAGTCCTCAATATTGGGTACTATATGTTTCGATGACTCAGTGGCTTTTATAGAAAACACACTCACCATTTTACTGAAACATGTGTATTCCTTCAAAAGAGACAGCGCATAACACACAACCTGGTACACAGTAAAATGTACGGCGGTTTATATATATAGTGTACACTTTACCTACACTCTCACCATCCCCCAGTATCACTTCCACGCCCCCCCCCCCCCCGCCCACCCCCCAACTTCTTTCAACACTCCCTCTTGTATGGCAACAGATGGCATTTAGGCATGATAGAGAGAGATAGATTTAGAGGAAAGCAGTAACATTTAATTTGATGCAAATATACAACGCATACGCTAAGTGAATCCGCTCTCTCTCTAGGTATGTCATTGTCGCCCCTTTTGCTGTTTGAACGTTGGACAGCAGCTGTGACAGTCATAAAACGTTTTCACTCACTTCAATTCGGCCCCACTTTATAAATCCTACCTACAGTAGCAAGGTCAAGGTCAAGCCTCACCAGATAATACAATTCAACACTCTAAACACCACTCTTGTTTTATACAGCCCGGCGGTCAAATCAACGCTTGAACAATACCTGTGTTTTCAATACGTTTTATGTGAACTTTTGTGTGTGTGTGTGTGTGTGTGTGTGTGTGTGTGTGTGTGTGTGTGTGTGTGTGTGTGTGTGTGTGTGTCGTGTGTGTATGACTGCCAGACAGCATATTGCCACCAAGAAAGCGTTGTATGGCTCATCCGGGTTAGTGCATCTAGCACATGACGTAACTCCAGTTTTACAAATTTAATGTTTTCCTTTTATTAGTTCTACAAAAAGAAGGTTATCATGATTTTGATTCTGCCCCCTAATTCCACAAAGTCAGAGTTTCTCACTGCGTAATATTGCAACTGACGCAGCAGCCTATGAATACCATTTTCGGAGTATGACCTAAAACAAAATATTGTCAAAATATTGGCGAGCCCCTTTAAACGAGTCGATTCGACGCGACGCGAAAACAGCGTGAAATTTAGCAAAACAATGGATACAGCTTTATTGTACCTAGCGATATCATAGTCATTCGTCGCAGCACAAAATATGAGTTAGCATTCAAATAACAAATGAAGCTGGCCTATTTACCACAGCCGACAAGAGAGAAAACAATTGTCAACCACTTATGTAGGCAACGTCAGGTAGGGGATAATGCAAACAGCGCTTGCAACAGGTGGCTGTCTCGTTCAGAAGCTGACATGGGAAGCTTTTCAGATGGCTCTTTTGACAATACTGTGTCCTGAAGATTTTTAAACATCGAAAGCAAGGCTTACTTAACGGTCAATTAATTTACAACTGAATCGTCCAACGAGTATCTACATTTTATTTTACGTACAGCCAAAATACTCGGTACGTATGTAAACTTGTGGCAGAAATACGGATCGAAAACAGAAACAGTCATCATACTGCTTGTTTCTAAATCAGAGAACGATAGAAAACGATTGAATAAAGAACTCAAAATTACTGAGAATGTATGATGGTCAGGAAAAGAAACAAACTCAGTGTTGTCATGTAAATTGGTAGAGCAATACCTGCTATGTTTGCAAGACTCAGAATGACGGTTTAAATGTATTGAACTTCAAGTCTTGACGATAGAGCAATCAAACACAGACTTAAAAGCCGTTAATGGAAACTACACAAAATGGACAGGTGCTCCTGTTTACCCAAGATAATTCAATAAGCACTAAGTAAACTGACACCTATTACACACAGGATGTGTGAAACACGTAATTTTAAGTACATATCTATATATCAAACAAGATGCATTCTTCTGAACTAAGGGTAGAGCTAACTGCTGGTGTTCAGAACAAAGGTAATATTTAGATTGTTGACCCAAAAAGCGCTTAAGCCTGGCGCATTCAACAAAAATGAGCTGTCTAAAAATGAGTCCAACACAACAAGGTGCAGAATTGGCAGTGTCAAAAGTAATTAGAAATGAGGGAGGGGGAAGGGCAGTCGTTGAGCGGAGTTCAAGGGGAGAGGGGGAGGGGGGGAATGGGCAGAGACAGTGACAAACAGAGAGTAAGACAGCCAGACAGACAAACAAAGAGAAAGAGGGGGTGAGGGGGGGTGGGGGCGGCAGACTGAAAGAAAGAGAGAGAGAGAGAGAGAGAGAGAAAGAGAGAGAGAGAGAGACAAACAGAGAGAGACAGAGATAGAGACAGACAGAAAAAGACAGCGAGAGAAATTCTGAAAGAGACAGAGAAAGAGAAATATAAAAGAACTACTCACGAAGATTTTGTCATTTTAACGCAACAATTAAATATAATGCACTTTCACCCGACCGTCGCTGAATTGACTATAATTCTTTGTCACAACGAAAGCTTCCCATCGACGTCCTCCATACAGTCAACGTCCCCTCTTATCTTCCTATCAACGTACTGTAGCGTATGAATGAAATGTTCAACTCAACAATAAAATGTTCAACTCAACAATTAAATGGACAATACAGTGCCCAACAGAGAGGTGAGAGTGTCCGCTGTTTTACTGTCCGACAGCTGCGTTTGACAAGAATATAATAAGAGCCACACATATTTACAGTCAGTGTACTCTACATGTGTGTGTGTGTGTGTGTGTGTGTTCGTACGCCTGCGTGTGCTTGCGAGAGAGAGAGAGAGAGAGAGAGAGAGAGAGAGAGAGAGAGAGAGAGAGAGAGAGAGAGAAGAGGGAGAGAGACAGAGACAGAGAGAGAGGGAGAGAGAGAGAGGGAGAGAGAGAGAGAGACAGAGAGAGAGAGAGAAAGAGAGTGAGAGAGAAGGGGGACGAAAGGAGGGGGGGTCGAGTCAAGAGGGAGAGAAGTGTTAAGCGATTTAGGGGGGGTGAGGGAAGGTGTTTTGGGGATGGGGGAGGATGTTGAGGGAAAGGAGGTAGGCAACAGACGGGTTGTTTGCATAGCGACACTGAATCCAATCAAGCAATTGTTGTCAGTGCACGAGATGTGCGTGTCCAGATAACGACAGCAGCCGGGCAGCATGTTGCGGCCTATCAGTACAAATGCTGAATGCTTTCTGTAAACATGCATTACTCATCGCCATATAGTTCACGCTTTAACTGCGTGTCACACAAAGTTCACACCTCATTTCTTCGTCGTTATCATTCTAATAGTGCATGACGTCTTCAATGTCAGTGTCTTCATCAAGTGTTGCTTTATGACAATCAGCGCTACAATTCATTCTGTATTACAGGTCGTTAAAAGAGCAAAATCAAACGAGATGAGTGTCTATTCAAAGCAGATCATGCGAATCAATTGTAATGGAGGGAGTGTTAAACAAAAAGAAAAGGCCACTGTACTAACTTCAGTAATATACCCCCAAAACGCCAAACCTACCCAAGACGTCTGTACTTCAAGTAGAAGAAGAAGGAGGAAAAGAAGGAGGAAAAGAAGGACAGGAGAAGAATGAAAAGCAGATGACATTTTGCCTCTTTATGTACTAAATTGACAGAATAGACAACCAACAAAGATGTTGGTTTTAAAAACCACCGGCCGCACCCAAAGGCTGAATTTCGTCGTACGTGATCATCGGTGCGGTAACACTGGCAAAACAACAACACCTGTGCAAATAAAACAGCTCTCTTTTGTACATCTTTCTCGATAGGTTAGTGTTGAACAATATCCCAAAAAGTGATGGGAGATATGATCACATTAACTGAAAAATTACAGTCCAAGCAAGGGGTCAGTGAATGCATGAATGTACGTGATGCAATTACTGCGGGGCTACGTCATATATGGCGCTGTCATGCCGCCAGGCGGTGCTTCTAGACTACTTCTACTTTCCAACACCGGAGAGAAGCAGCGCCCTGAGGCGCATTCACTCACTTTTATTTAATCAATTACCATATTTGTGGTGCGTTTTGGAGCAAATCGTGCCGTGTGCGTCTAGATTAAGGTACAGTGGGTTTCCCACATTCTTCACATTCGTCACATTCGCCAGAAACTCCCCCCCAAGAATCGCTCAAATGGCAGAGAGAACTACCCTAAGTGCGGATGGACCTCAGTTCATGTCTTATGGCCAGGTGGAGCAGACTAATTAACAAGCCTTTTCCTCGGTTTTTTCTCTGACTCGGATTGACAGCTTACTCAAACGACTGACAGCTACCCTTCACAGTCGAACAAACTGCTGACCGAGCACAGCTTATGCTTGTGACCTCAACTCCGCAAACTTGACATCGACAGCATAACAATCTGCGTCTACAGTGGAACACCCCCCTTTAAGACCTCGACAAATCGGAGAAAATTAGGTTTTAAAAAGGTAGGAGGCTTAAATTGGGGGTAAATTTACAGAGGTTTTACATAAAAAGTCTGAGAAAACAGCGGGGTCTTTAAAGGGAGTGAGTCTTAAAGGGTGGTGGGGGGGGGGGGTTGGGGGTGTCTTGAAAGAGAGGTTCAACTGTATTATTGCCCCTCGCATACCGGCATCTGTTCAAACTGATCAAACACACTGTGCAGGGAGCATATTGCAAAACGATCCATGAGTCATACTCACACCCACGCCTTCACCTCCTTATGCAGTGCTTTAATTGCCTGTTAGTGCAGCATCTGATCCCATCACATGGCCACGATGTGTATATGACGGTTTCAACAAGGGGATTATTCTCGTGCTTTAAGACTCTTTCGCTAGATACTATATTCCAAATCAAATGCATTTTACTGCAAGATCGTATTACTTGTGTGCGTTACAGTCAATAAACAGTGACGATTTCGCATGACATAGATTTGTGTGGTGCCTTTACTTGCTGTTTTGATCGATTATAATTTCAAAATCAAGTTCATTCAACTGCAAGATCGTATTACTTTGCACGTTAAAGCGCACCTACATCTAACAGTTATAATGCAGTGTTGAGTTTGCGAGAAGCTTTGGACATGGACATTAGAATTTTCCTGGGGGCTGCACTAATATTGTATTTCAAATGAACATCACTTCACTGCAAGATCGTATTCTTTGCGCATTACTGCGCGGTTGAAGCGAACATTCAATAAATTAAAATAATGACGATTTTGCATGACGGTATGGACAGGGAGATATTCCTGGTGGTTTTAGGCTGCTTTGCTGGCTCTGAATGTCCAAATCAAGTTCATTCAACTGCAACATCTTAGTACTTTGCATTCGACTTTTTCTGAACCGAACAGTCAAAATGCAAAAAGTGCCGATTTTTCATGACGAGTTGGACATGGACACTGAGATTTTCTGGGCCGGATTGCTAGAGTTTATATATATTCCAACTTAAGATCATTTCACTAACTGCAATATCTAATTAATTTGCACAAAACGGTACTCCAGAATCGAACAGTAAATATACAGCGACGAGCTTGCATTACTGTTTGAACATGGGGATTTCCCCGGTGCTTTACGTACGCTTTGCGAGAGATTGTATTCCCAATCAAAATCATTAAATAACGGCAAGATTATATTACTTTGCACATTGCCCACCTGGACGGAAAAGTCAACACGCAGTGAAGTGCGGCGTATCGCTGGAAATACTTCCCTGCTTTCGTGTGCAGACCTAATACAACCACAGAAGACTTATGTTCCGACTTTATGTTCGCGGTTAGGTCCGGTTATTTGTTGGTAAGAAACAATAGTCTGCAAACATCAGTTTCAGAGCTAACATGACCACAACGAATTTATTCTGTTCATTGAGATTTGAGGTTGAGGTTCCTTTTTACATTTAGTCACGTTATGACTAAATGTTTTAACATAGATACGGGGAATCGAGACGAGGGTCGTGGTGTGTGTGTGTGTGTGTGTGTGTGTATAGATCGGTTCCGAGAAAACTACTGAACCGATCTTCTTGAAACTCAACATGAGAGTTCCTGAGTATAATATCCCCAGACGTTTTTTTCATTTTTTTTGATAAATTTATGTCTTTGATGACGTCATATCCGGCTTTTTGTGAAAGTCACGCTCTCATTTTCCAACCAATTTTGTTGAAATTTTGGTCAAGCAATCTTCGACGAAGCCCGGACTTTGGTATTGCATTTCAGTTTGGAGGCTTAAAAATTAATTAATGAGTTTGCGCATTAAAGTTGTCATTAAAATCGATTTTTCAGAAACAGATTAAAAAATGATTGCATTGTATTCCTCATCTTCTCCTGAATTCAAAATATATAGATATGTCATGTTTACTCTAAAAATGTGCTCAGAATGAAAGAAAATAGGTTCATTAAGTACCACGGAAGCGTGCTTCGCGGAGGGGAGCGTGTCCCGTCTCGGTCTTCGGTACGGTTAGCCGAGACTATCTGAATGTAGTCTCGGCAATGACTTGTTTGTGGTGTTGATCTTGACTAAATGTTTCTATATCGCTTCACGCGACTTGTTTTATTTCACGCAGCTGCTCGTAACAGATAATGGTCACAGTAGGATACAAATAATATCCAGTGACCGAACTTCAATTTCGTCCCGTGCCCTTTTCCACCAACTGAACTTCTCACAAATGGGAAGATTACAAGTCAAACAAGCAGCGCAGGTCTTCGGGCAAAGCGACAACCAGGAAGTACTCTCCCCTATACAAAAAAAAGGAAGAAAACAAACAAGAGGGGGTTATCCCAAATCGACGCAAACGCTGTCACTAGAAACACGGGGCAGGTAAACAAGACTTGTTTGACTTCAAAAGCACCGGCGTTCCTTCCCCCTTCACAACACACTGCAAACACCTGTAACCCAATCCACTTACACCCTTTCTTCCTAATGACCGTCTCTTGCCTTCAAGCTTTTCACCTGACGCTAACTTTTACAAGCGAAGACTGTTCAATTTCCCACCTACACCCTTGTCTTGGAGGTAACGTGCGACGTCTTGAACGGAGGAGATGGCCTGAGTACAAAGTTTAAAGAGCACTTGGAAGGCAGTGTACGGAAAATGGAGTCTACTCCTATACTCACTTGTACGGCCGGTGTAACACGAAATTTTTACTACACGAAAAATTTACTCCGGAGTAAAAATTTCGTACGAAATTCTTACTCCGAGTAAATTTTTCGTACGAGAAAAGAACTCCCCAAGGCACGAAAAAATGACTCCCTCCACTAAATTTTTACTCCCCATTTTTACATTTAGTCAAGTTTTGACTAAATGTTTTAACGTAGAGGGGGGAATCGAGACGAGGGTCGTGGTGTATGTGCGTGCGTGTGTGTGTGTGTGTGTGTGTGTGTGTGTGTGTGTGTGTGTGTGTGTGTGTCTGTCTGTGTGTGTGTGTAGAGCGATTCAGACTAAACTACTGGACCGATCTTTATGAAATTTGACATGAGAGTTCCTGGGTATGAAATCCCCATACGTTTTTTTCATTTTTTTGATAAATGTCTTTGATGACGTCATATCCGGCTTTTCGTGAAAGTTGAGGCGGCACTGTCACGCTCTCATTTTTCAACCAAATTGGTTGAAATTTTGGTCAAGTAATCTTCGACAAAGCCCGGACTTCGGTATTGCATTTCAGCTTGGTGGCTTAAAAATTAATTAATGACTTTGGTCATTAAAAATCTGAACATTGTAAAAAAAAAAAAAATTATAAAACGATCCAAATTTACGTTCATCTTATTCTCCATCATTTTCTGATTCAAAAAACATATAAATATGTTATATTTGGATTAAAAACAAGCTCTGAAAATTAAATATATAAAAATTATTATCAAAATTAAATTGTCGAAATCAATTTAAAAACACTTTCATCTTATTCCTTGTCGGTTCCTGATTCCAAAAACATATAGATATGATATGTTTGGATTAAAAACACGCTCAGAAAGTTAAAACAAAGAGAGGTACAGAAAAGCGTGCTATCCTTCTTAGCGCAACTACTACCCCGCTCTTCTTGTCAATTGCACTGCCTTTGCCATGAGCGGTGGACACGGTCTTGCTGAAAAATGGCATTGCGTTCAGTTTCATTCTGTGAGTTCGACAGCTACTTGACTAAATGTTGTATTTTCGCCTTACGCGACTTGTTTTTACTTCCAGTACAAATTTCGTAGGCGAAAATGGGATACGGGCAAAGGGATAATGCCAATATGTGATCTCGCGCAAACGAATGTCGCGCTACCCTCCCTCCACCCCTTCCACCACCAAGACTAACAGGGGACAAGGGAGTATAAATTTCGTAAATCTGGCATGGGAAGTTAAATTGCTCGTGTTAGGGTGAAGTAGGGGAGTAACATTTGTGTACGAAATGTTTACTCGGAATTTACCTGTCGTGGGGAGTGACTTTCTCGTGTAATTGGGGAGTGCTTTTTTTTCGTAAAGGGAGTAACATTTTCGTACGAAATTTTTACTCCGGAGTAAAAATCTCGTGGAAGTAATTTTCTCGTGTTACACCGGTTTATCGGAAAATCATCACAACCTTACTGTATAAACAGGTTTGAACTGCACCACGGAACATACTCCAAGGGAGAACTCGAGGTAAATGCTTAGAAAAGAAAGGTAATGTACTTGTTCCACCTTGACCCCAACAGCTACATTTCGGCCTAAAAGTCAAGAAACGTGAAAGGCGGGAAGGATTAGTGATAGGACAGAAAGACGACCAAACGCAACAGACAGACAGACGCACGGGTGCACACAAGCAAACAAGCACGGTCGCACGCCACACACACACACACACACACACACACACACACACACACACACACACACAAACACACACGAGAGAGAGAGAGAGAGAGAGAGAGAGAGAGAGAGAGAGAGAGAGAGAGAGAGAGAGAGAGAGAGAGAGAGAGAGAGAGAGAGAGAGAGAGAGAGCTTTCATCCGCTTGACTGACCGATTACTGAGAAAATCGTAGCAGTTGTCCTAAC
>NC_090253.1:36231738-36273984 GCF_037325665.1 Littorina saxatilis | reverse complement strand
GAGAGAGAGAGAGAGAGAGAGAGAGCTTTTATCCGCTTGACTGACCGATTACAGAGAAAATCGTAGCAGTTGTCCTAACAGTAACATCGATCGACACACTTGGAAAAGACGGAAATATTAGTGTTCTTCCCAACGTATCATACATAACTTCTTATTCAGTCAAGTTGTGGTTCAGAATAAATTGGCCAAGACCGAAAACAAATTACAGGTCATCAATATATAATTATATAACACTGATATGCTTCCACTTGCAATGTCGAGGTCATCGAGGAGGGTGGGGGAGGGCCAACTCGTAGCCCCACGGATCACATCAGGGGGGCTTCAGTTAGGCTTTGATAAGGCGCCAATTTCCCGATAATGATCGTTTCAAATGGAAGCGTTGCGTTGGAAGTGTTTGGCTTTCAATAATTGTCTCCCGAAACATGGTTCTCTTTTAAACAAAACCAATGATCAGACAATGCAAAACTTTCTAGAGTACGACTCTTAGACTGCATGCTTCCCATCCTCTCTAATGATGTGTCACGGTATCGGCATGCACGAAATGTGTGCACGTTATCACAACACAATCATAATGATGCCTCGAGGCGTACTCACAGCAGAAAGCACTCATGTTTACGCCACACACACACAAACAAAAAATCTAACATTTTGATGCGTCATTTTCACGCCGATCTCTCAACATGCCTTCAAGCCACTGGAATACGCAATTTTTTTGTTTGTTTGTTCATGGGCTGAAACTCCCACGGCTTTTACGTGTATGACCGTTTTTACCCCGCCATTTAGGCAGCCATACGCCGCTTTCGGAGGAAGCATGCTGGGTATTTTCGTGTTTCTATAACCCACCGAACCCACCACCTGGATTACAGGATCTTTTTCGTGCGCACTTGGTCTTGTGCTTGCGTGTACACACGGGGGTGTTCGGACACCGAGGAGAGTCTGCACACAAAGTTGACTCTGAGAAATAAATCTCTCGCCGAACGTGGGGACGAACTCACGCTGACAGCGGCCAACTGGATACAAATCCAGCGCGCTACCGACTGAGCTACATCCCCGCCCGGAATACGCAATGATCCCCCACAGTTAATCAACACATTGCAGTTGTAAGCATATCGCTCCTTTCGACCTGCCTTCAGCTTCAACAACGCTAATAAAGCGATAATGTCCGCCTATAAATCTGTTTCGTTCGTCTTAGCATAATGTTCCAGCTGTTCTTGACAACAACAAATGTGCTTAGGGTATAAAAGTAAGCCTCGTCCAGAACAATTCTTCCAAAGTAAGCCTGTAAGTCTAGAACAATCCTTAGATTCGGTTGTTTCCTTTTCTACTTCTTTTATCATAAACAGTGCCGTTTTGCAGAGAAATGTTGGAATACCAAATTGTTGGACTTTATGTAATCAATCAATCAATCAATGAGGCTTATATCGCGCATATTCCGTGGGTACAGTTCTAGGCGCTCTGCAGTGATGCCGTGTGAGATGAAATTTTATACGGCCAGTAGATTGCAGCCATTTCGGCGCATATTTACCTTTCGCGGCCTATTATTCCAAGTCACACGGGTATAGGTAGACAATTATTAACTGTGCCTAAGCAATTTTGCCAGGAAAGACCCTTTTGTCAATCGTGGGATCTTTAACGTGCACACCCTATGTAGTGTACACGGGGGGAGGGTTCGGACACCGAAGAGAGTCTGCACACAAAGTTGACTCTGAAATAAATTTCCGCCGAACCTGGGATCGAACTCACGCTGACAGCGGCCAACTGAATACAAATCCAGCGCGCTACCAACTGAGCTATATCCCCGCCCCATGCACTATACTGACAATGTTGCTTTAATCCATAGCAAATGAAGGTATGAAAAAGTGTGTCCTGGTGATACAGAAGCTCTTGATCGCGAAAGAATGTCAAATGACTCGCAAGAAACATGGATTTTAAATCTCTAAGAGAGCGGTGTAGTTATTGGGCAAAGGAAAGTTGATCTTTTTACAGACCCACAACAATGTGCTTGGCAAATCAATAAAAAAAATCTGTTTTGGTGAATGTGTACAAAAAATGTTTCATTTTTAAACGAAGACACCACGTGTACGTCTTGTACGTGTACGTCTTGACTGAAGCAATGCAATTTGCGGGGTGAAAAAACTGAGAAAAAAATATGAATCATATTATATATAGTGGGTGTTTCTTGATTTTAAAACACGCGATCATTTTTTTTCCGTAGAGGTATCTACTTCAAAACTGCATTGCAGAAGTTTTATACACAAAAGGGACGGATTTATGTAACCATTAAAAAAAACTGCACGCCCGATTTACAATAGACCTTACTGTTGTGTTCTTGTTCGTATGAAATAACACTTTTTGTGGCATCCTTGATGCGTAGATAATAAACAATCCATATTCTGATCTATTGTCGCTGCCCTACTCGCCACCAGGCGTGAAAGGCAGTAAGTAAGTAAGTTACTGTTGTGTTCTTGTTCGTATGAAATAACACTTTTTGTGGCATCCTTGATGCGTAGATAATAAACAATCCATATTCTGATCTATTGTCGCTGCCCTACACGCCACCAGGCGTGAAAGGCAGTAAGTAAGTAAGTTACTGTTGTGTTCTTGTTCGTATGAAATAACACTTTTTGTGGCATCCTTGATGCGTAGATAATAAACAATCCATATTCTGATCTATCAGGTTAGGTTAGGTTCATTGTACGTACCACACTTGGAATAAAATAATTTTGTCGTGTGACTAATCAATCTATCTATATAATATATATATCTCAGTGCTGTTGTTGCTGCTGCTAAAGATGTTGTTCTCACTCTTCATTCACAAGCATTTTCTTTGGGGTCAGCATTCGGCGAAAAGTTTACAGTTCTTTCAAATCGCAGATACCTTTGCCGTCATTTCGGACCATCTGGTGATCATTTTCATGGCGAGGGAAACGTGGGACGAAGAATTGTCTTAATTTCCAAAAAGGTTCGCAACTTTTAAGGCCATTGCGGCAAATTTGCCGAAATAATACATCCTTGCAACATCCCTAGATATATATGGTCTATCATGAATCACCACTCCTAGTGCTCCATCACACACACACACACAGTCATCACTGCTCTCCACTAATTTGTGTTGTTGCTGTTGTCGTTGTTGATGACGATGATAATAACGATGACATGGTAATGACCAAAGCCAGACACAATCACTTCAATAAGATAAACTCGAAAGAACACTTCACACCTGATTACTCACTCCATATGAAAGAAAAACACAACTCCCACATATATCGACACGCGGCAACAGAAGGGCGTCGTTACCACTTCACAAACACCACAACACTCCATCCCACTCCATCAATATATTACTCCTCCTGCCACCACAATCACAAGAAAAACAGAAGAAAAACGACGAATAAGCAGCAGCAGCCCTGCACACCTCCACGGGTAAAAGTAAAGGTGGTGCCAGCTAAGAGGGCAAGAAGCTAACAAGAGAAGGTAAGAAGACGACAGCATGAACCGCGTCCAACAAGTTGTGCCGTCAGTGTCGCGGACGGTTTAACAAGCGCCACAACGCGGGCCGCACGACTCGAGGTGACGGACTGTATACCTCCATCGCGTGCAACTGGGACCTTTCGGGATCGATAGCTCGCCGGTACAGGGAGGAAAAGCACGAGACCCTATCCCCCCCATACCCCCACCTCTTTCCCGCAGCTTGTCACAGTCATTGAGGCAACAGCTGGCAGCATGTCGAGCTACATATATATACACGAAGAGTGTATGAGCTATGAGTGTTCTGATAAGTTTATCCTTGTCTGAAAACTTACCTGGTACTAGAATCTCTTAGCCAACAATAGGCCACTTACTGACTTGAGGGCGTGTGAAAAGATGAGAACTAGAAGCAACATCTAAATACAATGTCATCTGGTAGATCTGACAGATTACGTGCTGAAGACGAAGTTTGGTTGTTGTTGGTGTTGTTCTGTGTTGGTTTTTGTGTGTGTGTGTTGTTGTTTTTCTTCCGTATTACCAATGCCAGCAGGTCAAACATCAGATATTATTGATTTCCGTTATCATTACCTCTGTAATCAACGCGTTTCTTAAGGCGCTGTAAATCGCGAAGATAACAAGGAAATATTCCTTTTCGACTACTTCCTTTGCTCGTTTGTTTCCAACAAAAAATGTTCTATTTAATCTTTAATCATCTACTTGGTCAACACATAATTAACATTTAAAGACTTAACAGCAAGCCATTCACACGCTTAGAATGGTGATCCGAAAAGACATACACAATTGATAATTGTTCTACATTTTTTTCTCACAAATACACACACGTACACAAGAAAATTATCTTATAATTAAAAACAACCACTTGTCTGTGTCTACCTGCAGACAGTAGCTACAGACCGACAAGTGCATTCAGGCGTTCCAGCAGACATGACAAACCGCATGCAACCACTACAGTCAAAGTCCGTCAAAGATCACCACTCTTCTGCCATGAGCTCTTCCTATACGCAAAACAGCAGTAACCTATTAAGTATACATATATATATATGTAGATATAAAACATGTCGGACTGTTCGTGACAACACTGTGACAGTTATCTTTACAACGCCCCTATACCATGCAGAGCAATACGAAGAACTATCAGACTGTGCACATCCGGGCCATCAAGCATCGACTACAACAATCAGGTGTTTTCATTGCAGTACTTTCCTTTTTTTCAACAGAGTGGCTCCTCGGCACAAGCATTGATGCAGGCGCTCACTGACTCAAACCATTTCTGCTTTATACAAAACTGTTAGAGTATAAACACAAAAGCAATCGTGGAGGTTTGCTGAAAAAGACATAATTTGATCAAAAACTCATAGCGACTTCCCGATCTGTATTCATGTTCGTAAGAATAAAATAAAAAGATGTGATAAAAGTGCTCACAGAACGAAAATTTGCAACGAAGATTAAAACAACGACCGAAAAGATAAATGCCCAAGGTCCTAAAGAGTTGTTGCATTCATTTGCCCCTTACATGTTACAGTCGGTCAAGACTTTTCTTCGCAACAATCGAAGGAAAGAGGCAACAAAAGTGACAGGAAAGTAACAGGTAAGTAGCGGCAAAGTAACAGGGGAAAAAGTTGAGGATTCCCCGGAATATAATCCCGAATTTCCTTGAGGGAATTTACGAAGGACAATAAGATACCACGAAAAATACCACGAAAAACAATGCACTATACACAAGTCTAATAATGAACACAATACGCTTCGTAGTCGCATGTTTTTCACAACCGAGAAAATAACAGACACAAAACTGATTGTTCTATGTTTCCTTTTGCAGTGCAATCTTTTGCTAAATATATATGTCAACTGATAATGGCTTGTCTAACAACTTCCACTGTTTAAGTTGTTGGTGTTTATTCCATTTCTTCAGAATATGATAAGAGACAGAGGCCATGCTATTATTTCAACGTTATATATTTCAACCCAATTTTACACAAACTAGTTTGGAAGTAAAAAAAAATAAATACTTGAAAAAGATCGCGTGTATAATTCAAAGTATCAAATGTTATCCGGTTTCGTTGACCGTGTCTGCAGCTACATCGGTGTCACCTGAGGTTCCCCATATCAATCACTCCGATAACCTCCCGTCTACTGCATCTCCAAAGCTTACGTGAACCGCACGCATGAAAGAAGATTTGACTACCGATTAATTCGTTAATTACCAGCCCGACTTTCGCTGACAACGTTAAATATTAATCAACTAGAAATGATCGAAATTACCGACTTCAGTTTGTGAACAGGACAGAACCACAACCAAGATCCAGTGATCACAGGTTTTAATGACCACGCTGTGGTACAAGACGCCAATGGTAAGTTATAAACATTCATTCCAGTCATGTGCAAGTGCATGCTTAAACCTGTATGGGTCTAATGACCTGAAAACTCAAACACTAAAGTAGGCATCAAAGTAATTGAGACTGAGAGTGGATTGCCTTAAGACTATTTCATGTTGTTGAGGTTAATAACCTGGATACAAATTCTAAGACATTTTGGGTGTTAATGGGTTGATTGAATGATACAATGTTTGCGTGAAGACGTTTACGAATACTGTACATTTTAGTTCGTTTGGCATTGTCCTGTTTGTCCTTTTTCGCTTTCTTCTGTCTTTTGTACGTTTGTGTGTTCAATGTCTGTGATGTCTATAATGGATAGGTTAGATTGTTTGTTTATTTGTTGCTTAACGTCCAGCCGACTACGCAGAGCCATATCAGGACGAGGAAGGGGGGGATGAAGGGGGCCACTTGTCAAGCGATTCCTGTTTACAAATGCACTAACCCATTACTTGTGTCCCAGCAGGCTTTAGTAAAACTAAATTAATACCTACTGGAAGATTACCAGTTTCCAGTATGTTAAAATAGGCTTAACCTATCTACTGCTGGACTTACATCAGAACACTAACAGATTAAACTACACATGAATCGCGAGACAAGCAGCAAGAGAAGAGATTTTTGGAAAAAATACAGGTGAATGAGCAAGAAGGCAGAAAAAAGAAAAGAATTCATGAAGAAAAAGAGAGCATGACAGGAAAGAGGAACCAAAAATCTACCTAACAGCAAACTAGAAAGCTCCTGCGGTTCCAAAAACAGGAGGGGCCTTTAATTTCATAACCGCAGTGCCCCACTGCGGGAATAGGTTAGATTAGTCCTTGGTTTTTCGCGCTTATTGGTCTGAAAAGGCACTATATTACGCTTACCTAATTACAATCGAAAACAAACAATGCTCTCTCTCTCTCTCTCTCTCTCTCTCTCTCTCTCTCTCTCTCTCTCTCTCTCTCTCTCTCTCTCTCTCTCTCTCTCTCTCTCTCTCTCTCTCTGTGAGCTTCAAAGGTTAGTTAAATGTCGACGACACCCCAGGTTAGTGTATACAGCCGCTCGGATCCCCTCCTACTAATTAGACCCACTTACTTGCATTTCGTTTTGCTCTCTTTTCTTTTTGAAATCAGTGAAAGTCCAAAACTCCTTGTTCCAAATACCATATTTGTTTAAAACAACCTCTACCTTTGCTGAATCTTCCATTCAACGCAGATAAAAACAGCCTTTTTCCACCACTATTTTATGTCTTTCCTTTTCTGTTGTCTTTGTCGAAAAGTAAACACAAACATCAGAGCTACGCCACGAAATTTGCTAATTATGGACATTAACGCGGAGGCATGGGGGACATGCTTGTATCTGGCTGTCGGTTTTTAGGCAGCAGTGTGATACAATAACAAGTCGCGTAAGGCGAAAATACAATATTTAGTCAAGTAGCTGCTATTTTTCAGCAAGACCGTATACTCGTAGCATCGTCAGTCCACCGCTCATGGCAAAGGCAGTGAAATTGACAAGAAGAGCGGGGTAGTAGTTGCGCTAAGAAGGATAGCACGCTTTTCTGTACCTCTCTTTGTTTTAACTTTCTGAGCGTGTTTTTAATCCAAACATATCATATCTATATGTTTTTGGAATCAGGAACCGACAAGGAATAAGATGAAAGTGTTTTTAAATTGATTTGGACAATTTAATTTTGATAATAATTTTTATATATTTAATTTTCAGAGCTTGTTTTTAATCCGAATATAACATATTTATATGTTTTTGGAATCAGCAAATGATGGAGAATAAGATAAACGTAAATTTGGATCGTTTTATAAATTTTTATTTGTTTTTACAATTTTCAGATTTTTAATGACCAAAGTCATTAATTAATTTTTAAGCCACCAAGCTGAAATGCAATACCGAACCCCGGGCTTTGTCGAAGATTACTTGACCAAAATTTGAACCAATTTGGTTGAAAAATGAGGGCGTGACAGTGCCGCCTCAACTTTCACGAAAAGCCGGATATGACGTCATCAAAGACTATTATCAAAAAAATGAAAAAAACGTTCGGGGATTTCATACCCAGGAACTCTCATGTCAAATTTCATAAAGATCGGTCCAGTAGTTTAGTCTGAATCGCTCTACACACACACACACACACACACACACAGACACACACACACACACACACACACACACACAGACACACACACACACGCACATACACCACGACCCTCGTTTCGATTCCCCCTCGATGTTAAAATATTTAGTCAAAACTTGACTAAATATAAAAAGGACTTAATTGCATAAGGTGTGTGTGATAAGAGACTGTGGCTATACCCTTACACATATCGCGACCGCGCATATATTCAAAGTCCATCATTCTTCGACTGCATCCTTGCGTCCTTTATTCTGTGTGAAGGAGGATCTGTCTTTCACTGTGTGATTAACTGTTGATCAATCTCCAATCTACGTCATCGCCACTGCTGACGTCACGGCCACTATTCTACTAGCGTCGCCTCGGCCTGGCGTTCCTTTGTTTCTTGGCAACCCCTTGAAAAGACTTCTTCACGTTGGCTCTAAAAATTCAAGGAATACCGATCAAGATTTCGTGCTAATGAATATTTGCCTCAGTCTGCGTCAGGAACAAGACGGCATAACACGAAGGCTCAGCTGCTTCAAAATCTGTATAGTCTCTCCACAAGAAAAGACTTCTGTTGGACGACCGGAAAGCATGCAGGCATAGGAAAACAAGTCAAAATAGCGACACAATGAATGGCTAAGAAAGAAACAATACTGATATAGAACGCAGGTGTATAAGTGTCTAGCAGATGCCTCCCTTTGTCAGGAACTGTCCTGAATGCCAACGAATACAAAACACATGACCAGCGCACACCCACACACACTCATCCCCTCTGCACACACACACACACACCACACACACACCACACACACGCACACACATTACACACACACACACACACACACACACACACACACACACAGGGGGGTGGGGGTAGTAGACAGAGAGACGAAAGGCCGTCGGTTGAGATGATTTATACGGTGCTGAAGAAAACAAAACATGCAGTTAACTCCAACACTTCCTAAAAACAACGCCTGTCACTAGGAATCGTACAGCGCATTTTACCAGCACACAACAACACACAACACTAAACGGTCGTTTCCAACCCACTGATAAGCAAGCTCTCCTGTCATTTGTTCCTGCACCCTCAATACCTTGCCCGCTTTACGATTTAAGCCGTCGCCATTATCTTAAACTCCTTATATCCTTTCCTTATCGCAAATATTCATGTTATCCTAGCTCCTTCTTGCTTCAAGTGTAGTCAGGGTGAATGAGAGTGACAAAGTGGTGTCCAGCGACAGCGATCAAATGTGTGGGAGAGCGTACACTGTTAAGGTGGGAGGGTGTCGAGCGTGTCCCTCTGGTACCATCACAAGATCGAACATTCCATAGACATACGGTACATTTTCTCTGCCGAAGTAAGGATCTAATGTTTGGAAGAGGAGAGAAAGAAAGAGTAGAGAGACGGGAGTGAGAAGAAAGACGTAAAGAGAGAGGGGGGGGGAGGAAGAGAGTGAGAGAGAGAGAGAAATCACTCAAGCGAAAAAGTACCATAGCTTACTATAGTAAAAGTATTCTAGTATACTATAGTTTACTATAGTAACGGTACTAAATGTAGTAGGACTTCAAGAGTATGGTTTTACTTGGGATCAGGAGAGAGATACTCCACAAAATATCGTCTCGAACTGTGTCACAACAGTAACAACAGATTCAGTGGCAACAGTAGGAGTTCTTGCACGAAGACATAGTTAGCTCCAGGAAGGTGCACTTAAACAACGACAACGACGTTCGTGATTACAAAATAAGGAGAAGTATGTAACTGATTCGACCAAAATGACGACGACACAGATGTTGATGATGAGATGGGGGAAACCGATCGCTAGATATATATGTCATTGAGGCGAGTAAAACAAAATCCTCCGTTACAATGACCGACGGCGATGTCATCCTGAGCGAGAGCGGTGATAACGATGCTTGGAAGCTCTGAAGAAAGAGTAAGACGACAAAGATGACGATAGTGATGTTTTTGTCAACAATACAAGATATGACGCAAGAGGAAACAACAGCTAACGATGCACAAAAGAACATGCAGTTTCAACAGACGTGCGTGTCTCGTCCAACATTGTCCACAGATTAACGTCGACCGCAAAGCCAACTGTCTCCGGCCAGCTAATCGCATTGCTGCACCTCACGTGTCATGCAATGAACGCAACACTCGCACGCCAACTGGTCAATTTTCATTTGAGGAGCGCGTCTAATGTTCCTCGCAATGTTGCCTCCTCATTTAGAATAGCCCTCAGTTCATCTTGCATGAGGCAACGAAACTTGGCCAATGCGTTGTGGATGTCAAAGTGAGTAGGATATCTGGGATGCTAGAAAGATTCTTTCTTCTTCGGTAAATTTGCCAAAATGGCCATTCAACATCCAGGCAATTGTTAGAAGGTTTAAGCAATCCTTAAGTGCGACATTTCTACAAAAATGACGGCATTATTATTTTTTTTATTTTTAGTTGGGGGGGGGGGTGCAATTTGCATTTCAAAAGACAAAAAAACCTGGGTTTTAGATAAGAATAATACCAAAAACCGGGCCTGCATTGTACTAATCGTGATGCCTACAGTCATATAAACAAACAGAGGTCAAAGTTATGCAAACACCAACACAGCTCTACTATGCATCATCAGTGACAAGTGCATGTCACCGTGGATTTATCTACATGCATGAAAGTGGTAGGGACAGATTTGTACGACTGCTTTTATGTTGGGAATAAGGATTTATCTCTTGTCAAAAAGTGCCTGTGTATGTACGTATATCTGCCAGTCAGTCTGTCTGTCTGTTTGTCTATCTGTTTTCCTTACTGCCTGTACGTCCGTCCGCCTGTCCGTCGTCCTGTCTGTCCATTTCTCTGTTCGTCCATCTGTCCAACTTTGTGTCGAGTCTGTGGTTGTTTGTTAGTCGGTCCCCATCCCATGCATGTCTCGGTTTGTTTCTGTTTGTTTAATCGACGGCAGACGTCAACACTGAGGAACGTGCTTGTCTGTGTCGTAGCGATACTGGCAGGTGCGAGCATAATTACTTCGCATTAAAATGTTCATGTCAATCAATCAATATGAGGCTTATATCGCGCGTATTCCGTGGGTACAAGTTCTAAGCGCAAGGATTTCTTTTTAAAAAAAAATTATGCAATTTATATCGCGCACATATTCAAGGCGCAGGGATTTATTTCTGCCGTGTGAGATGCATTTTTTTTTTTACACAATACATCACGCATTCACATCGGCCAGCAGATCGCAGCCATTTCGGCGCATATCCTACTTTTCACGGCCTATTATTCCAAGTCACACGGGTATTTTGGTGGACATTTTTATCTATGCCTATACAATTTTGCCAGGAAAGACCCTTTTGTCAATCGTGGGATCTTTAACGTGCACACCCCAATGTAGTGTACACGAAGGGACCTCGGTTTTTCGTCTCATCCGAAAGACTAGCACTTGAACCCACCACCTAGGTTAGGAAAGGGGGGAGAAAATTGCTGACGCCCTGACCCAGGGTCGAACTCGCAACCTCTCGCTTCCGAGCGCAAGTGCGTTACCACTCGGCCACCCAGTCCAGTGCGATAACGTCTTCGATCTCCTCCGTTGTCAGTATTTTTTTGTAACATTGGACATTGCACCAAATCAAAACAGCCTTCCATCACTTCATTTTAAACCCCGCAAAATAAAAACATCTATTTCTGCATTCAGACTTTCCCCCATTGTGACGGTGACCTTGGGGGTCAAAGCCAAACCGAAAGGTCACGACGAAGGAAGTGCAGAAGGAGCAAGTGATAGTAAGACGGGGATCAACAGTATAATCCCTGTCTTTTGCACAACACAATCTAAAACTTGACCGACACAGACGGACTTCCTCCTCAAACACCCCCTCCCCCCCCCCCCCCCCCCCCCAGTGGGGTCAAGCTTTAGTCCAGTGCAGCATGTCCAGGGTACAAACAAACAAACAAAGACTACGGAAAGATGGTGGCATACAAAGTTATCAACCAACTAACCCACAGCCTGACACAGCCACCAACAACAAAAAACATAACAGTTTAAAACTAACTTCAAACCAAATGCTATTGCCACAGTATTGTTTAAACTGACTGTGAGATGAACAGCTGAAATCGACTTCAGCTCCCTTAAAAGTCCCTACACACGAGTCTCTGACATAAATGATAACAAACATATAATTATAACTGAGGCAGTGGACGGAATACTGTTCTCACGCTTCTCTCGGTGACTGAACAAGCAAAGGTCTTACTCCTCTCCCCCTGCTTTGTGTGTACCATTTATCCTCCCTCCCTCTACCTGTCTCCACTTAACAAGACTTAACCCCGTACAGGTAAGTGGCCAGGTGTACGGTCAGTTGGGCAAGGTAACAAGTAGATGTCAGGTAAAACCTCATCTCACCTGGAAGACGATCTGACGAGGGCGTCGTTCCTCCTCATACTCCTCCTCCTCTTCCTCCTCCACCTCCTCGCTGTAGGTACGGGAAGGTTTCTCCAGTAGCATATCCATTGTGAGTTAAGTGCACTTAATTTCACACACATGCAGGCACAGAAACTAAGGACACTCCTTGTGCTTGCTTGGAAATCGAACCTTCATCACAAGTTCGCAGCACTTTCACATAAATCCAAAGCCGCAGACATTGATAATACTTATTTTCTTTTTTGGAAGCCCAAGTATCATCGCCAGTAACACTTCTAAAATGACATTAACCAGCAAACTCTATGGAGAGCTCTTGTGTTTGTTTGAAAAGCGAATGTTCATCACTTTGACGTCATTCACACAGCCTCACAAACCAAAGACACATTTTGTGTTTGTTTCAATTGTAAATGTTTATCACCAGTTAATCGCACTTCCGTTCCACAGCAAGACAGCTAGAAATACTAAGGATAATCCTTGCGGTTGTTTGGGCGCATAACTTTGTAGCGAGCTTGTACAGTACCATGTCATTACACTTACAGAGAGTCAGTCTGGGAGAAGTCAAAGAGACTTCTGGCGCTCTGTTGGGTAGCAGCTCTTCATCGTGATATATATATAATAACAGGCTGCCAGCAAACAGTCAAAGATACCTCTCAAAATTACACTGGAATCCCACTCCTCATCGTCACATTGTAGCACATCCGTATAAAATGAGCTCTAGCTTTGTTGTGATGGTGTTGACACTATATTTTGCCCAATTGAGTCTAACTACCTGATGGCTAATCTACTGTGATACCTGTGATAACTGATGATGATTACTGTTATTGGTTTTTATGTGTTTGGTTGGTCTCTTCCTTGGTAGTGCAATAGCGTTAATTATGGATTGTTGTTATCATCATTTACATAAAAACTTATCTGTTAATCCAAACAATGATATAATTACTGTGATGTTCTTAACTACACTTTAACATGGAATGTATGTATGTATGTATGTATGTATGTATGTATGTATGTAGGTATGTATGTAGGTATGTATGTAGGTATGTATGTAGGTATGTATGTAGGCATGTATGCATGTGTATTGGTGTGTCGGTGTGTCAGGTGTGCAAGAAAAAAGGGTATTTTTATATCATGGGTTTTATGAATTTTCTTCTTTTATTCTTTTATAGTTATTAATTAATGACCTATATGTGCTGATGACTAAATTAATTTCCTTTGTTGGATCAATAAAATGTTATGAGTTATGAGTTATGAGTTATGAGTTACACACTTACTCCTGCAAATCAACGACAATGACACTACGTGCGCTTTTAAAAGACACTGTTATGTTCACTCTACTGCTGCCAATAAGCACGCGGAATGAAAAAGCATCTTTAAGTGCATCATTTATATTTCTCTTGTGGTCGAATAGCACACGGGTACACAGTCTGCTTTGTGAAAATCAAGAACTGACGTGGTACCACCTCCTGGCCTCTGACTGGTTTGAAATCTTGCAAAGAGCTGTGACGTAATGAGTGGATGTAATCTTCAACAGTTCAGGGCCAGGATTGGGGGCTACTCCGGTGTCGCACTCAAACTATCGACGCATAAACTTTATTTTATGAATATCAGAAATGTTAATTCATGTCTAGTTCTTTTGTTGTACGGGTCAAGAGGCTTGTCGCTAGCCCTCTTATTGTTCTTGATATTAAACGATGCCAGTTTTTCACACCATTTGAGTCGTCGAAGTCGATGTTGTAATAACGGTTTGAAAAATAAGACGAACTTTTCTAATGTCCTCGTCAGTACATTGATGTTTGTGAACATGCTTTTCTGTTTCATATGTTTGTGTTTGTTGCTGCTTTGTGGGGATGTGGAACCAAACCCTGGACCAGTTCTTGATAGAGAACAAGGCATATCTATTGTTCATATTAATGTGCGAAGCCTTAAGAACAAAATATTTCATTTGCAGGCCGAATTAGGACGTTTCGATATTATTACTGTATCAGAAACGTGGTTGTCCACAGATGTTGATAATGAAGATATTAATCTGAATGGTTTTCATCCACCAATAAGATGCGATAGGCCTGGTGATGCTCATGGGGGTGTGGCGGTGTATGTGAAGAGTGATTTGATATGCAAACCCAGATACGATTTGAGCATACCTTCTCTAGAGGCGGTATGGGTGGAAACCAAAATCGACCAGGAGACCCTTCTTGTTGGTACTTTTTATAGACCACCAGATGCTAATGTAAATTATTGGGACTTGATTGATGAATCATTTCAGTCAGCATCAAGGACACCACAGAAATTGATAATACTTGGCGATTTTAATGCTGATTGTATGAACAACCCTCCGCCTCACCTTCAACGATTATTAAATGTTAATAGTTTGTTTCAAATCGTGACAGAACCAACACGAATTACAGAACATTCATCCACTCTTATTGACTTGATATTAACCCCATGTCCAGACATGATAGATGCAGTTGATATTTTCCCTCCAGTTTGCAGTGACCATTCGTGCCCGTATGTTAAAATAAAGAAAACAGTTAATTTAAAACGTTCATTCAAGCGCACCATTTATAATTATTCAAAACTCAATATTGGGAAATTTGTAGATGATTTGCTAAATCTAGATTGGCCTGAGGTTGTTAACTTAGAACCACTGGATGCAGCAGTCGAATCATTTACGGATATACTAATGACTACTGCCAAGCACTGTATGCCTGTAAAAACAGTTGTGATAAATGAACGAGATGCCCCATGGATAACCGAGGGAATTAAAAAGTTGATAAGGAAAAAACAAATAATACACAGTTTAGCTAAACGTTTAGATTCTATGTGGTGTTGGGCGTTATTCAGACGCATTCGAAACATTTTAGTAGACAAAATTCGTAAAAGAAAAGAAGAATATGATATTGAATTGGATGATAGAATAAATTCGCAAATACATTTTGGTAACAAAGATTGGTGGAAGTTAGTAAATAAATTCATGACCAAGAAAGGCCTATCACAGTCAGAAATTCCACCAATTGACAATAACGGAATTATTTGTTATTCTGATGAGGAGAAAGCAGAAGTATTTAATACATTTTTTGTTAACCAATCTTGTGTTGATGATGAAGATGATCCTTTTCCAACCCTGCCAGAGCACCCAGGATCCGCTCCTCCACTTATTATTACTACTGACATGGTTTCTGGAATTATTAAATCCCTTGACCAAAACAAGGCAGTTGGTCCCGATCTTGTTCATAACAAGATTCTTAAAGCAGCCGTAGACGTTGTCTCTGATCCACTTTCAAAACTGTTTAGTAGATCATTAGCCGAAGGTAAATTTCCAAAGGCTTGGAAAGTGGCACATGTTACCCCAGTTTACAAGAAAGGCGAGAAGTCACTATGCACAAATTATCGCCCAATATCCTTATTAAGCTGTATCGGTAAAGTAATGGAAAAATGTATTCAAACTCATATGTTTACGTATTTGACAGATCATAATTTATTGACAGTATCTCAGTCAGGATTTATTCCAGGTGACTCAACTGTCTTTCAACTTCTTGGTATATATGACGATTTGTGTCAATCTTTGGACAAACAATGTACATCACAAGCAATATTTTTTGATATTTCCAAAGCGTTCGATAGAGTATGGCATCGTGGTCTGATTTATAAATTATACGCAATAGGTATAAGAGATATGTTATTAGAATGGATTAAAGATTATTTGTCTGATAGAACTCAAGCTGTAGTTATAAAAGGTTGCATGTCAAATTACCGCTGTGTTCATTCTGGTGTCCCTCAAGGGTCAGTCTTGGGGCCACTTCTGTTTCTTGTTTATATTAATGACATTGTTGTTGATATTAAATCAATAATTAAATTATTTGCCGACGACACGAGTATGTACGTGTCCCTCGATAATACACTTGAACGCACTGAAATTTTGAATTCTGATGCACAACAGATAATGCAATGGGCAAAAAATTGGAAAGTTAATTTTAATCAGTCCAAAACTGAATTATTGACTGTCTCTACTAGAAGACAACCGGAAACATTGCCGCTAAAATTTGGCGAAGAGATATTAATTGAAACCACTGTTCATAAACATTTGGGCGTGTATCTGCAAAATGACTGTAAATGGAATCATCATGTACACTCTATAGTTGTTAAAGCTCGTATTTTAGTTGCATGTTTGCGTTCCTATAAATATCGGCTCAGTCGCAAGGCACTAGAAATGATGTATAAGGCTTTTATTCTTCCTCATTTTGACTATGCAGATGTAATATGGGATAATTGCAATGCAATGTTGGCAGTTGAACTTGAAAAAATGCACCTAGATGCTATTAGAACTATTATCGGAGCTGTTCGTGGAACAAGCCATCAAAAACTTTACAATGAGTCAGGTTTTACAACACTGCAAGAACGGCGCAGAAAACATAAATTGATCGTTTATTTTAAATTAGTTAATGGTCTAGCGCCAGTTTACTTACTTGATTACTTACCATCTCTCATTTCAGCAGTAAATCCGTACCACCGACGCAAACCATATGATAGGCAAATGTTTCGATGTAGAACTGAATTATATAAGCATTCCTTTTTTCCTTCTGCAACATCTTTATGGAATGAATTACCTGATCATATAAAACAAACGAATTCAATTGGTTGTTTTAAAAGATTTTTGTCCAGAGATGACCCTCTAATTCCCCCGTATGTCTACTCTAAAGTTCGAAAAGCAGAAATCATTCATTGTAAATTAAGATTAGAGATAAGCGATTTAAATGCAGATATGTTTAAAAGACATTTGACAAATGATGTTTTCTGCAGGTGTGGTTTTCATGTTGAAAATTGTGAACACTTTTTATTTGACTGTCCATTGTACACGAATGTTAGAGCAACCACTATTGATACTCTACCAGATAATAATAATATTACTGTTTTGTGTGCTATGTACGGTAATAGTGACAATTCCTTGGCTGAAAACACAGCGCTGTTTTATCAGATTCAGAAATTTATATTAGACAGCAAACGTTTTTGTTAACACCATATGTTTAGTCATTTTGTTACTAGAGCATTGAATTGATCTATAGTGGATGCAATATCTCTCTCTCTCTCTCTCTCTCTCTCTCTCTCTCTCTCTCTCTCTTTCTCTCTCTCTCTTTCTCTCTCTCTATCTCTCTCTCTCTATCTCTCTCTCTCTCTCTCTCTCTCTCTCCCTCTCTCTCTCTCTCCCTGTATCTGATTGTCCTCTGTGTCTCTATGTGTGTGTCTCTATGTGTGTGTGTGTGTGTGTGTGTGTGTGTGTGTGTTTTTGTGTGTGTGC
The DNA here is from genome assembly GCF_037325665.1 of Littorina saxatilis. NCBI lineage: Eukaryota > Metazoa > Mollusca > Gastropoda > Littorinimorpha > Littorinidae > Littorina > Littorina saxatilis. Next base: position 36,256,326 of record NC_090253.1, on the reverse strand, counting down.
ACGTGTGTGTGTGCACGTGTGTGTGTGCGAGTGTGCGTTGTGTGTGTGTGAGATTTCCGTACCACTGTTGCTATAGTTATCGTTGTTGTTGTTTTTGTTTTCATTTGTTTAAATATCATGCATTTACAATATTGTCCGCCACATTACTCGTTTGTTTCTAAGAGCACATTTATAAGTTTATCTTGTTGTGCTCCCTTAATTACAATTTTCAATTACGGCTTTGTATTTATGCAACTGAATAAAACTGTTTAAACCAAAAACAAAAACAATTTGTGCGCCCCGTTGAAGGAAAGAAGGAAGATTCTTCGTCTACTTGGTTTCTGCTGAGCGAACATCACTTGCAGCTAACCTAGAGATGTCGCGCTCTTCCCGTTAATGGCCTCTTTACCGCCTCGCAAACACACGCCTGGAAAGCTCAGGGTAGATTTAAGAATACTCAGATACTCCTTCAAAAAACGACATCTCTTTAGTTCACCCTATTCCTGATTCTTTGCGTACTTGCTGCACATCAAGGAGCATCTAAAACTCCTCATTTCCATCCGTTTACACGAACCTGTCCGTAAACAGTTTGCTTTGAAACGCATCAAGAACTACTTACACTGTTTCAGCATCTCCTGTTTTTATTTCTTTGCCTCTTACATCGGTTTACCTACATTCATCCTAACAGCAGTAATCATACACCTTTGTATTTCTGCTTTCATTTGCACGAGTATAAGTACATGCATATTTCCCGTCAAAGCGTATCAACAACATTCCTTAAACTTTGTGTGCATCTGTTTATTCTTTTCCCTGAAACATATATTCATTTAGGTTTGCCTACATGCCATAATGCAGAGACACTCATCATACGCTTTTGAAGACAACTTCTTTATCGTCACAGAGTGTAAAGTCCACTTTCACTGCCTAGTAACACTACAATTTTATCAACGTTACACTCCTTCAAAAACATGCATCTGTGTGCTTCTGCAGCAATGTGTCCAAACATACCTGAAGCCAAACATTCAACTTGCAGACCTGAAAAACTCGTTTCAATACTGAATCTCTCTCCGGCTGTCGTTTTCCTAACTTACACCAAACTGCTTGAATCTTCGCTTGCGATTTAGCACAGTCAGTAAAGACTTTACTTGACTCAAGAAACCTTTGTTAAACACCTTTTCCAATGCAATGGTCGTTCCTGGGTACAAATCACTTAACACATTCCTTAGAAAAATTGAACCCATAGCTATAATTTTCCTCGTCTCATAGTATGAGTCATACAATCGAACACAGCTTAAACGCACGACCGCTAACAAAAAAAGCACGTATTGTATGTAGGTGGCTCTTCGGAACAAGGGCTGATTGAACACTTATGATTATAAATGACACTGGTCGTAATCCTACGTAGCGACAAAATAAATTATATCGATGATTTTTCTCATGCCCACAACGGCCGCGCTAACTTTGAAAAAAAAGTAAATCCTTATTGACTTTGCGTAACAACTCATCAGAAAGCATTTCTTTGTCTGCGTAAGATGCAGAATTCTACTCGTGTTACTCAATGCGTCATTACTAGACTGCTGATTGGTATACGCTGATGGCTTATGATGTGCACGTTATTTTAAGTCACGAAAGATAATCAGCAGTCATTTTATCTCATCACTCGACTGCCCCTGCCACTAACGGCTGACCTATCAGTCCCATCCCAACACACACATATATATATATATATATATATATATATATATATATATATATATATATATATATATATAATGATCATCGCCATTTACAACAGCCCCCTCAATCACTCGATCTGCAACCCAATTAATTTGTTTTTTCGTGTATAATTCTAAGCATACACGGACACGGGTTTAAAGTGCAATCGCGCCGATAAGCAGACTCCATTCCGCTGTGTGTCATCAAAACACTTCACCTGTTCGTTTGTGTGAATAAAACAACAGCTGGTTTGGTAAGAAAACACACACTCCTCGGTCAAGGCTGCTTAGACTGACTCACTGGCACAGAAAGGACTAATAGTCAAATACTTCTACTATCATCACACCGCCGAGATCCGATACAGAAATTGACACACTAACTAAAGACTCGCTACACAGATCGACCGGTAAGGTCTCTGCCGACAGGTAAACAGGAAATAAATCACTTTCAGTCAGTAACTACTAACCTCGTGACAAATGTCACCACTGACCTGTACCAACACACACGGAGGCAAATACCTCACTTCCTCAATCTTTTCAGAAAGAGTCACCTCGAATGGGTTAATACTATAAATCATAATCTTGTGACTAATTTCACCACCGTCCCGAAGCATGCACACACGGAGGCATACACCCCACTTCCTCGAGTCTTTTGTAGAAATCACAGTCACTGAATCTCTGTTGTTGAGAAACACACACCCCGCTAAATGCGAGGCTTATCATCTCCCGCCTTGAATTTAGTCAGTCTGTCTTCCAAGTAACACACTATCTCTATCTTCCTCTCGTTCACTGTAATGTCTCCGCGCCGAAAAGGTAAAATGAGTGAGGTGGGGAAGAAGAAAAAGAAGAAGATAATTCACCACTATCGCACATTCCTCTAGCGATGACAACCGTAGATACAGACCGCTTAGGTGCCTGGTGTGACACACTGTTCGCAGGTGCACACACACACACATAGACACACACACCTGACGCAGGTATAAAACTAAATACACCTGTCGTTGTGGGCACACATACACACACTGGCGGCAGGCCTACACAGAGAGTGTGGACTATCGTGCTGTGTGTGTCACTACAGGGTCGCACCGACGACACACTCAGGACGCGGCGATCACACGTGTGTACACACAGACACACAAGCCGGGTTATTTTTTGGGGGAAACCTACAGATTATACATAGCGCGCGACATCTAATGGGGGTCTCCCCGAACGTCGGACGGTTAGATGGGAGAGGGGGGGGTGGAGGTATGTAGGAGGGAGGAACAGGTGTTGGCTACAATCAGGAACACGAGGTGAGGCGGGTTTTAGCGGTCACTGATCTTTCCACACATGCTTCTCCTTCAAAACTGACTGACTACCAACTCACATACCTTTACCTACTACCGGAGAAGAGCAGACTCAGAAGCGGGTGGGGGTGGGGAATTGTTGCTGAGAGCCGTAGAAGAATTGTCTTCGATTCTTACAAACGCGTTAGGTCAAGTGATGGTACTGATCGCGAGGAGAAGAGTGCAGACGTAGTGAGGGGGCGGAGGAGCAGGAGGGTGGAAGGAGTAAAAGCGGATATTATTTAATTCTATATAAACAAGAGTAATAGAGGAGCGAATAAGTCAGGCTTTTCCCGAAACAAAGACAGGAGAAGCTCTGTCCACAACAGCGCATCCTTCGCCGAGAGAGAGAGAGAGAGAGAGAGAGAGAGAGAGAGAGAGAGAGAGAGAGAGAGAGAGAGAGAGAGAGAGAGAGAGAGAGAGAGAGAGAGAAAGAGAGAGAGGGAGAGAGAGAATGAGAGAGAGAGAGAAAGAGAGAGAGGAAGAGAAAGAGGGAGAGAGAGGGGGGGAGAGTGATAGGGAGTAAGAGGGGGGCAGACAGTGAGGCCGGTGAGTTTTTGAGTTCAACTGAGATTACACACACAACTGAACACACACACACACACACACACACACACACACACAGCCTGAGAGACAACTGAACACACTGACCCACACACTCAATTGAACACACACACACACACACACACACACACACACGCACAAACATACACTGACACAGCCTTCTTCCCCCAATCCCGGCCTACTTAGCAACTACTACTTCTTTTCATACTTTTAAACAAAAAATTCCTTTTCTCTTTTTCTCCGACCGCAACTAGTAATCCATGCGCAAGATTCCTTTCACATGTCCTAAATACGAAGCACAAAGCATTCTTGATTCCGTAAGTCTGGTTTGCGTCTAGATAGCCCTATTGTTTACCCCTTACTTTCCCGTCCATGCAACCTTTCGCATGGCCCCTTGGTTAAAAAGGCGGGAAAGAGCTAGGGAAAGGGCTGAGATGAGGGAGGAGTTGGGAGGGGCGGGGAGGGTGGGGGGGTGGGGCAGAGATCTCGCTTTGGCAGGCCTTCAATATGCGGCTTCGTTTGTTGTTGTTGTTGTTGTTGTTGTTGTTGTTGTTTCTCTCTTCACAGCTTCAAATGGGCTCTATTATAATTATATACGCTGTTTTTGGCTTGTCGCCGTTGAATTGAGAAGAATTCCAAGGGCTTCAGCAAGGAATGTCGTCCCAAGGACCATACAATCCTCAAGCAAAACTTGAGGCCTGCAAAAGCTTCTTCTGACCTACGGTGATCGTATCATACTGTGCTTGCTGTACTTCAACTACTATTTCCTGATCAAACAAAACTGGCACCGGTTTTATAACAAGCTCGTAATATATGCCTAGATTCTACTGTTTGCCTGTCTTTACGTTCAACAGTCTAAAAATCAAGTATGAGCATAACACGCAATTTGTGTTTCTTTGAATCCGTGTTGACGTTTGGAATAATATTTATTAAACTTTTTGTTTTTAACTATTTTCTTTCTCTCTTTTTTTTCAAAAGCGTTTCTGAAGCACTAAAAGAAACAATTTTATAAATTGTATCATCTTCATTGAAACACATTTTCCCTTGAATTAACACAATCGTGTAAGAACTACACCCACAAAACGAATTTCTTTCCATTAAAAATAGAGAACTGGTCCTTAATTTCTTGCGCTTAATTTGGTATAACCAGCAGTTGTTGATTAAAATAATGTTTTAACTATATTGTTTCAATGACTTTTTACAGCTTGAAGAAAACAGCATAAAAAAAGAGAAAGGATCCCAACATGTCGTATTTCCTTATAACATGTATGCTTGAATGCTTAGTTTCTTGCCAAGACCTACTTCAAACCCTAAACGACTGATCTAGCCACACAAACATAGTTTATTTAAAACCCCACAGAACATAAACCCACAGACGTTGCGTTTTTCAAGATCCAATTGAAGATGCTATGTGCATTGTCAGTTGCATTTCAGGTTAGGCCAGCATATAAACGACAGAGAATGGAGCTGCGCTGTTGTTAAGTGTCGTAAGGACACTGGAAAGACAGGTCTTGAGAAAACCTCCTATCTTGACACAGACACAAACTGTTGTGTCCATAGAGACCTTTAAACAAAGGATGGGGGCAAAACACGGGAAAACAGTTCCGACAATAACTTGTCACACTCATATTTGGCTGCGAAGGAGGAAAACTTCCGAGCATTCAGGAATTGAGGAGAAAGAAGTTGCCACGCAAGCAAGCAAATGAACAGGCGAGCGAACGAGCAAGGCAGCGACTGCGTATGGACCATGAAACAAATCTGCATACGATGTGATGTGCCTCTGGCAAGACGTAATTATAAGCTAGGAAAGGTGGAAAGGCTAATCAAGATATGCAAGCCTTGCACCTGTCAGCATGCAGACTATCTCGTCAGCTTAGCTTGAAACACGACGTTACGTCAGTGTGTAATATGCTTGCATAATTGGAATGGAGGTAGAGAAAAGTGCGAGCCGAGATAACAAAACAAAATTAGCTTTCTGTCTGTCTGTCTAAATCTCTGTGCTTTCCAAATGCACTGCTTTCCCTCGAAAGTCTATGCTGTCATACTTTCATAGAATCTGTTTCAGAGAAAATCTTATCTTCGGTATTACAGATAAACATTGACCGTGGCACACACATACGGACAAACACGCCAGCACCAACGTACGCACGGACACACGCACGTACGCACTCATCCCCCAACACACACACTAGAACGCACGCTGGCATTAACACACACACACACACACACACACACACACACTAACACTAACACTAACACTAACACTAACACATAATCCAAAAAGACTTTGCCTCATTACAATACTGTGTCACTAGACCTCCACTGTCAAGAAGATGACTTCCAAACACCTCAACCCCTTGTCGGTGCGGCATTCATGCGTAACAAGACGGTTCTACATCACATGAAATTAAATCCAACAGCGTATCCAATTTCCGTCACTCACCGTATCCCCTATCAGCCCCGGGGGAGCAAGGTTACTCAGCACTTAAACATCTACTCACTGCATCATATGCATACTGTCGTAACATAAATGTATCAGTTTACCGCCTTGTGATCTAGCGTGCTTATCTCTACGCTTCATCAGGTGTGAATTCAACCAGAAATGCAACCCTCGCAGGACGTGTAAAACGGTGAATAAAATCATCGCTTTTGATCGTTTGCTGGGATCAAAGTCACAATGTCCCAGTGCAGTTTCCTGCTCCTCTTCATCATCCAAAAGAATTCAGCAAAGTCACTAGCATTCCACTTCAGTTGAAGATGACATGCGCGCGGGGAGACCCGTGACTATACCAAACCCAATACATGAGGAGTATTCCTAGAGTTGCTTTAGAGATCGACCCAGTGTTGGTCTGGCTTTCATCTCTTTTCGATGCATACCAGTCTGTGACATCTCTGTTTCTCAACAATCTGGAGATGGCTCTTGTCGTATTCAGAAAGAACGAAAAACATTGCATAATTATTTCTTCAACAAATTAACGCTGTCGTCTATAGTCCCTCTGTTCCAACCTCCCATTTTTTGCAACACGTACGCGTTTGCGGTTGTCCTGCAACATTCAGGAACACACACAAAATACGATTTTATATTACGGCAGTAAGAATTTCAGATTTGACATAACGCCTTGTGTAACATGCACTCACACACACACACACACGCACGCACGCACGCATGACTACACACAGACACACACACACACACACACACACACACACACACACACACACACACACACACATAATGATGAATATAAAGGACTCAGCAACAATGGCTGCAGATAAAAATGAGTGATCACACACAGTACACAGACACCAATCAGACTGAAAGGAGAGCATACACATCCTTTGTGTTTCAGACCGCTTTGGGGAAAATCAACACACACCGCCATTCCCAGTGCAAAATAAAGAGAACAGATTCTGATTATGTCTGCTTCATATGCTTCAACACTTCCAACCAACATTCGAATATTTTATTTTTGATAGTTTAACGTATATTTCCTCCTAAGTGTGTTCTTTGATATTCTTCAAATTTGTGAGTGGCCATCCTTTCGGCTCTGTTCGAATCTAATATGACAACCGTATTGCTGTGATACTAGCTAGTACTTCAGTATCCGCGACAACCTCATTTTCTCAGCTGTGCTGTTGGTAGAAAGGCTCTACCATTGAACATTAAAGCCCATCTAGCGATTTGGGGAAAAGTTCCACAATTTATCCGACTTGACTTTACTTCACAGTTGTTGTAAGCACACATAGGCGTCTCAAAGCTCTTCTTGAAACCACACAGAGTCAGAGTCGATTTAATCGTACAAGACAAGCATCCTAGTAATCTAAACACGTCACAACTAACAACCAACCATCCACCGTACTCATATATTGCCAAAGATGACTATTCACACTTAAAGATTTCCACTTTTTCGGCGAAAATCACTTTCACAATTTTCTTGTGCAGACACTCCGAGAACTAACTTAAAAGTCGATTCAAATCCTGGAATACACGTTCACAACTTGTCGACGAGGCACTCTTCAGCACTTCTTCGACATAAATGGAGCAACCAAACTAACTCACTCGGCACTCCTGGGCACTTCTTCGACAGAAATGGAGCGAGAAAACTAACTCCGAGAGCACTTCTTCGACAGTAATGGAGCGAGCAAATTAACTCCGAGAGCACTTCTTCGACAGTAATGGAGCGAGCAAACTCACTCCGAGAGCACTTCTTCGACATAAATGGGGCACCCAAACTAACTCACTCGGCACTCCTGGGCACTTCTTCGACAGAAATGGAGCGAGCAAACTGACTCCGAGAGCACTTCTTCGACAGTAATGGAGCAACCAAACAGACTCACTCGGCACTCCTGAGCACTTCCTTAACACAAATTGGGCGAGGAAATTGATTCCGAGAGCACTTTCTCGCCAGAAATGGTGTGAGGAAACTGACTCCGAGACACAGAGAACAACATGTGGGGGGATCAGACCGCCACTCGCTCAGGTCATCAAGCCGGGAGTGTTGGTCCACAAGTGAAAGCGGCGGTCTCAATGCCGCGGTCTGACTTCTTGTTCTTCGTCAACAAACCCCTCACCTTTCCCCCCGTGTTGTCTTTGGGGATTTCCCCCTTTCACGCCCCAACCTGTGTTCTGTGGGTCAACTCACATCGGTCGGTCTGTGTTGCCCTTCCTGGTCTCATCGTTATTTCTTTTCACTCTTCCTGGTTAATACAGAGATGATGAATTTAGTGTTGTATTTGTGTCTTCTGTCTTCAGTCTGGTTCCTTCATCCTTCCCTCGGTTTGGTCCTAGCTTAACTCGTCTCTCTCTTTCATGTTTACACACACAGATTTGGTTTTATCATGCGTGCGTTCTGTTTCTGTTGTTGTCGGGGGTGGTGGTGGTGTTTTTATGTGTTTGTTGTTCGTATTTTTTAAATCCTATGTTCCGTACGCCTTTTACTTTTCACCTTCTATGTCGATTGTTACTTTCTCACTGCTACTTTTCAGTTACGCTCCTGCCACATAGCAAAAGTGGTTGTCTCTTGAAATCTGAGTAAACTTTGCCGATCTGTATCTGTGACTTCCAAGCGAGACAGAAAGGAAGAGAATGTAGGTTACCTGTGTCTGTTCACGCACAGTGTTATAGGTCCTTCTCGTCTCCTCTTTCTTCCCCCCAACCGCCTTATATGCTTGATCCACCCCAAGCATGCTTTCGGGATCACTGAGTGGGTCGGATTTCTCTACACGTGACTCTGAACAACTGGAGACGACCTCTAAAGACAACTCATGTCATTCGAGACATGGCAAAATTCTGTCTATTCGCAAGGCAATAGGCCCTATTTACATTTATTTCACAGCCTCCCTCCTTCCGGGTCCTAATGAGGAGTATACGATAACGTATGAACACTACAGGAAAGATAAAACTCAAGCAATCACGTATATGACTTAACCAATCTGAGCTGGTGTGAAGAAAAATAAATATATAAAACAACACTTGCTGTACGAAGGTGTTAAACCGGGAAGAATCTACCATTCTCTCCTGTCGACACGAACAATCAACCTTCACAGCAATGACAGGCATCTCCCAGTGCGCCAATGTTGAGCAGTTGGCCTTGGTGCGCGATGTTCATTCACAACACATTCACAGCAAAACCCGGTGTTGATTGACTCTGAGATTCAATGTCAATATGCACAAGGCTCTTTTGTATGTCCCAGATACATACCATTATTCAATACACGCGCACAGTTGAAAGCAGTGTTGTTGGCAAACTCGAGTTATCGCGCTACAAAGCCCGGTTGTATCATCACGTCAGTTACTGTCTTTTGAGTTTTTGCTGTTCAGAGTGTTCATTTACTGAGTAAATCTAACAGGTCCCCAGCAATAGCACGGGCGCTGAAATTAGTTGAACATAACTGCAACCGCATGCACGCAAGCACACACACGCACGACCAAACACACAGACACACAGACACACACATTCTCTCTCTCACACACTCTCTCTCTCACTCCCTCTCTCTCTCGCTCACTCACTCTCTCGCTCACTCACTCACACACAAGCTTTTTCCATGAAAATAAGTGTTATACAGGAGTTCCCTGAAGTTTTGCGCAGGGGCGACCTGGAAAGCCCGACCCCCTATTGGGTGCTGTCTTGTCCTACACTCCAAGGCAAAGAGTAGGCCAGGTAATTGCCTTGTCGGTAAAAAAGGTTTGGCCTGACTGACACAAAGTTACCCTTTGTACTAGGCTTTGTAAATTGGTATTCCACTTTCTGTGCACACTCAGTTCCCGCGCAGTCTGGGACGCCCTCCGACACCCAACCCGGACAAGATTTTGACCTTTTTGTGATGAAGGTCGTAAAACTATTTCGCGAAGGAATTTGGCCTTGTATGACTACAAACATGCACGGTCAATGATATAACCCTTAGAACGTTTATACCCGAAGTCTCAAAGTATGTGTAAAACGTACAGTTCACTTGCAATTGTGTCAATGTTTGAACAGCATTCAATGTAGTCGTTCAACACTTGCTTCGGTTTATGTGATTGTATCAATGTTTGAACGCTGACTGTAAATATACTGCAGTTTCCTTGAGCGCACCAATATTTGAATAATACGTACTTAGTCTATAAACACTGCAGCAGTCTCTGAGATTTTATCCGCGTGTTGAACAAGGTACTGACAGCATAGCCTGGTCCAGTAACACACCAGGGTGTTCACTAGACTGTGTCTACGTTCAGACAAAGTTGAGTCTAGTCAAGTTATTCCATTGCACCACAAATCTCTGTTTGCAATCCTAAGTGATAAGTATTTTGTACTCTGGAACAGCATGTTGTAATGTATACATACACACATGCGCGCACGCAAACACGCACGCACGCACGCACACACACACACACACACACACACACACACACACACACACACACACACACACACACTTACACAAACATGATGCACGCACGCTCTCTCTCTCTCTCTCTCTCTCTCTCTCTCTCTCTCTCTCTCTCTCTCTCTCTCTCTCTCTCTCTCTCTCTCTCTCTCTCTCTCTCTCTCTCTCTCTCTCTCTCTCTCTCTCTCTCTCTCTCTTCTCGCAAAAGACAGGGATTTTAAAGTCTGACATCCTGTTAAATATGTGTTCGTTTTTCTGCAGGCTGTAATGCTTGTTTTCTGCTTAATTAAGTTGTGAACATTGGCTGTTTTCGTAGATATTTATTATGTCATCTGACGCCATTTCGGAACAAAATCGCAGTAATCTACGTTTACCTTGGAGAGCTTTCTTCTTCGCTGTCACTTTCTACATGTTTAACTTATAAAGAAAGTTCACAAACACTAACAGATCATAAGCGGCGTGTGCCTGCGGGGTAAAAACGGTCAGACACTTAAAAAAAAAATCGTGCAAAAAACACGAGTGTATGTGAGAGTTTCAGCCCATGAACGCAGAAGAAGAAGTAGAACGGCACTGAAGACCCCAACAGTATAAAAAGGGTCTTTGACAACACTGATCAAACATTGCCGCGCGAGCACAGAATGTAAAGGCTCATTGACACGATACAAGAGAGATCTTATCAGTGCTGAATGCCTGCACTTTATTTCCATACAATATGTGTGCATATCAACCATGCGACCTTTTGGGTTGCAGTCAATGAGGTATGGTTATGTGCAGTGCTGTTCATGATTGAGTAGAATAAAAAGGGTAAAAACGAAACAGCCATTTTTGATTTCGTCTGTAGGATCTGGAGCGTTTACCTTGTTTTCACGCCTGTTCGGCAAGGGCACACTATTCCGGGATTGTCTCGAATGGGGATTCCGTTGTTGTTGTTGTTGTTGTTGTTGTTGTTGTTGTTGTTGTTGTTATTTATCTGTTTGTTTGCCTGTTTGCTTGTTTGTTTGACAGCAGGTCCACTTACATAAGTATTTTAGCAAAACAATTATGACGCAAACGCAGAAAACACTAACCGATGAGCCAAAGACGTCCACATAAAACAGTCACGATCGAACTGATTGTGTCAATACTTGAACGCTCCAAACAAAAGTGACAGGGGTAATTTACTTCTCATTACTTACCGACACGTTCTGTTTGGAGTTGATGTACGCTGCCGTCAGCCTTGCGTAGGACGCTCGCTCTTGAAACATCGTGGACAGTTCCGTTGAGCCAGACACACAGCTAATTCCACAGAAAATGTAGTCACACCACCACTTTCACCGTTTCCTTTTGGAACACATCACGTTCACATGTCATACATCCTCGGTCCCGAGTCCGCTGGAATAATATATAGGGGTTTTTTTCCAAGAAGAGTCGCAGAAAACAGCCACATAATTTGTCAACTCTACTCATGGTCTGATCCAGTTGTTCAGTACGGTATACTGGCCGAACCAATCTTTTCGAGTTTCCAGAGTCGCACAAAACATCAACATAGCGTGTACGCTCTGTTCGTGACAGCACCGTCTTACTATTTCAGGGACTTTCTTTCAAAGACACTTCCGCACATGCCCTTTTCGCTAAACCCAGGTGTACTGATTCCGACGACAGATAGTCTGCGTTCTTTTCAAGTTGTTTGCCAGTGACATGGATCCTGAAAGCACACGAGTCCATTAACTCCAAGCCAGGACCCACAAATAGTTCTCAGTAATTGAACTGTGTGATTCAAGAAAGAAATGACATCACACATTGCTTACCTCACTCACAAACACTTGCATGCTCGTGGTCGTTTGTTTCTTAAGCTCGTTGTCGAGATGTTCTAATTTATCCTTCAAGAATTAACCCACCTTCAGTACAGCGCTTTCAAAGCTTAGCCTGTCAAAATTTTCAAAATAATTCTTCAAGGGTAGTTACCCTCAGTGCAACATTCTCTAATATAAGTCTGTCAAAATATATAAATATATCCTTCAAGAATTAGACCACCTTCAGTGCAGCATCCTCAAAGCTTAGTCAGTCGAATTGAACAAATCCATACTTCAAGAATTAAACCACCTTCAGTGCAACATTCTCAAAGTTTAATCTGTCGACTTGTAAAAATGTATGCTTCAAGAATTAAACCACCGTCAGTGCGACACCCTCTGAGCTTAGTTTGGTTTAGCCTTTGAACAACAGTACAGCACACATACACACCTGTCTAAATTAGATCATCCCATGGCAGACTGTAACACGACTAGAACACCGGGGACTTGGATCAAGTTAATATTCTGCCCTTGCTTCAGTGTCCAGGGCACTCCCAATATTAGCATTACCACCACTAACCTGACTAAAACCTAAGAGAACAAGAAGTTGCCACAAATGCAAACCCTTGTACGCGACAGTCTAACACTCGACCCTTTTCAAGCTGTACTGGTAGGAATCTATCGTTTGAAAATTTGGTACTTCAATCCTGAGGGCGAGTCAAGAGTTGCTAAAGAGAACATGGATACCTAATTTACCTTGCGTGTACGCTACAGCTAAGTAAACATGACGTGTTCTGACAATCTGGGCTGTGAGAGCTACGGTCACCACGGTGTGATTGCATCAAAAGGAATTTTAAAAACGCTAGACTGCCTGTGTTGACAACCTGGTGTAGCCTACATCTATCCAGCTAACATAAAAAAAAACGATTTTAAAAGGTCATTATAAAACAAAAATAAAATGTACGTAACTAGCAACGGTACCGTCGTTGTTTTCTTTACCTTGTACACAAGTTTTAGCTGGGTCTTGTGCAAATTTCACCGAATCACAGAAAGAATAAAACACTTTTTTCGATCCACATTCTGAAAACAAATTTTTTGAAAAAGCAACACCAGCACGCAAAAGAATAGGAGAAATATATATAACCAAAGAGCTGCCTACATTGTCTGTTACCTGTCTTCATTGAATAAATGCAAATTAATGCACCGTTTGAAGTCGACGAAGAATGCAAATTTGCATGGAAGGCTATTACTGAAGAACAAGATTCAAATGCCACAGTCAGACTGAGTACTGTCTACATTAGATTCCAGTAAGGTAGATTGTTTGTCCCCCTTTTTACATTTAGTCAAGTTTTGACTAAATGTTTTAACATAGAGTGGGAATCGAGACGAGGGTCGTGGTGTATGTGTGTGTGTGTGTGTGTGTGTGTGTGTGTGTGTGTGTGTGTGTGTGTGTGTGTGTGTGTGTGTGTGTGTGTGTGTGTGTGTGAGTGTGTGTGTGTCTGTGTGTGTGTGTGTGTAGAGCGATTCAGAGTAAACTACTGGACCGATCTTTATGAAATTTTACATGAGAGTTCCTGGGTATGATATCCCCAGACATGTTTTTCTTTTTTTCGATAAATGTCTTTTATGACGTCATATCCGGCTTTTTGTAAAAGTTGAGGCGGCACTGTCACACCCTCATTTTTCAATCAAATTGATTAAAATTTTGGCCAAGCAATCTTCGACGAAGGCCGGACTTCGGTATTGCATTTTAGCATGAAGGCTTAAAAATTAATTGATGACTTTGGTCATTAAAAATCTGAAAATTGTAATTAAAATTATTTTTTTATAAAACGATCCAAAATTACTTTTATTTTATTCTTTATCATGTTCTGATTCCAAAAACATATAGATATGTTATATTCGGATTAAAACCAAGCTCTGAAAATTAAAAATATAAAAATTATGATTAAAATTAAATTTCCGAAATCGTTTTAAAAACAATTTCATCTTATTCCTTGTCGGTTCCTGATTCCAAAATCATATAGATATGATATGTTTGGATTAAAAACACGCTCAGAAATTTAAAACGAAGAGAGGTACAGTAAAGCGTGCTATGCAGCGCAGCGCAACCGCTACAGCGCTGAACAGGCTCGTCACTTTCACTGCCTTTTGCACTAGCGGCGGACTACGGTCATTGTGAAAAAATGCAGTACGTTCAGTTTCATTCTGTGAGTTCCACAGCTTGACTAAATGTAGTAATTTCGCCTTACGCGACTTGTTTTAAGATTCTAGATGGACAAAATTCGTTAGCTGCAACAGGAAGCATGTGTTTAAGAATAAGAAAATACGATTCAAGCTTTCACATTTCTCACAGCTGAAAGAAGGACAAGTATTGCCAATTAACAAGTTGTGCAATACATCCTGAACTTGTTGTTAAATCTTTGAAGCAACATACTTGATATCAAATTTAAAAGAATTTCTTTTGTGAAGATACTAAGTAAATAATTCAAAAGATATTCGAAAATGTCCAACTCACGTTGTTCTTTTATGGAGTATGCTCAAGCAAATGGTGTAGGTATAACACTCATCAATTTTAGAACTATTTTAGAATTTTATGTTATTTCTCTCGACTATGCATTTAAAGATAGCACGGACTCATTCGACTATGGCTCCACCCTCGAAAACTCCTCAAGTTTATCTGGATGACCTTGAACTGTCAATACTTTAGTTCAACGTTGATTCACGTGTTCAAGATGTGTAGATTAGTGAGGTCATTTTGACAGCAATGCTGACACCACGTCGATTCTCCTATACTGACCTTTAGGCCATCAAAGGTTAAACTTTTTTGTGGCAGTGACATGCATGTGGAACATGTGGCTGACAGTTTGTAAAACCTCAAGACTACGAGTTTGTCAAATCTGTCAAGGAAATGTCACTTTT
This sequence comes from Littorina saxatilis, assembly GCF_037325665.1. Lineage (NCBI taxonomy): Eukaryota > Metazoa > Mollusca > Gastropoda > Littorinimorpha > Littorinidae > Littorina > Littorina saxatilis. Next base: position 36,241,185 of record NC_090253.1, on the reverse strand, counting down.
GACTCGTATTTTTCATTCTTAACCAGGAGCCCTTACTTTCTGTTACGTTGTCTGTTGGCTGGCCCTTTCTTGTTACCTTGTCTTTCTGCTGTTATGTTGTCTGTTGGCTGGCCCTTTCTTGTTACCTTGTCTTTCTGCTGTTATGTTGTCTGTTGGCTGGCCCTTTCTTGTTACCTTGTCTTTCTGCTGTTACGTTGTCTGTTGGCTGGCCCTTTCTTGTTACCTTGTCTTTCTGCTGTTACGTTGTCTGTTGGCTGGCCCTTTCTTGTTACCTTGTCTTTCTGCTGTTATGTTGTCTGTTGGCTGGCCCTTTCTTGTTACCTTGTCTTTCTGCTGTTATGTTGTCTGTTGGCTGGCCCTTTCTTGTTACCTTGTCTTTCTGCTGGATTTTCTCGGGACAGAACACAATAAAGACACCGACAAAATCTGTTTCAAAGGGGAAAATAGACCGAGGTCGACGAATTGCCCCCCTCCCCCCCCTCCCCCCCCCTCTCAGACTCATACATCCCTTCTCCTATCACCAAGGCAAACATAAAATCGCATACTTTACATTGCGTTTAAAGACACCTGTAACTATTGGCGCAGCTTTAGTAATCCCAATTTGAACATTCACGTTTTGCTTCAATCAACTTTTACTCAGAACTTATTCAGATAAGCGGCTTCCGAAAGCAGGTAATAGGCAGCCAGCACTATTGTATCCTTCTTAACTCCATGGGCTACGTTTCTGTGTCATTCTACTGGACAATAAGTCTACTTTCAAGCTTTCTTTTAACCTCAGAAGAGCAGTTTCCAAGGTCTTTAAAATTGCTATTGGAAAACGCAGTAAAAGAACAAGGCAGGTTCTTGTGTGGTTTCAAGTTCTCTCCTCCTAATCACTTCCTACAGCACTGCCTCGGTCAACAAGGTAAGCAAATTTGGCACCCTTAAGTGCAAATTTCACTCCAAAGTACACGGGGTGTACTTTTTTCTCTTTTTTTCCCCTCCATGCCCTCTAAAGACTGCACCCAACGCACTGCTGATTTTCTGTCTGTTTTACACTGTCCCTTTTTAAACTCCTCCTCTCCTTTCAACATAGTCCTTGCCAGTACCAGTATTTGCCTACTTGACCGACAAGTCAAGCCAGTAGGTTAATCATATTCTGAACTTCAATTAGTTTGCTCTAACCCTTAGACTGTTGTGTCTAATTGCAAAGGGTACTCGTTCTTGAAGGAGAGGAAACATGAAGTATTAAATGTGAATTCAAAAATAATATAGGCAGAAAGAAAGAAAAAATAAGAGGAGCTGCTAGTATTCTGGAGTGAGTTCTGGCACACATTGAACTTTCAAACGCTACACTTGTATTTGCCATTGTCACGTAGTGGTGGCAAGTGTTTGACGACTGTTGTCCTTGGTGGCAATGTTGCGTTATTTTCGGCGCGATGTATTATTGTGTTTGTTGATGGGTGCATTCCGTGCGATTTCCCAGTGCCAGTTGCTATAACACTGTCAGCGAATTATGCACGCTTAGATGGCGTATCTCGTGCGCTAGCTGCGGACCTTGCGTTGCAGCAATTTTTGCGCAGGCCTTGGGTTCTGTTTCGTGCGTATGAGTACGACAGAACTGCGAGAGTTCACGGTTTGGATGGCAGAGAAGCTGGACAGAGTCTGGACTGTGTGGCGTTGTTGGGGTTTTGTTGGCAACTACCAAGAGCCGCTGGGGTAATTGTGTGTTGGAATGTGTCTTGTTTTGTTTGTTTATTGGTTGTAATTATTGTCGTCTACTGTGGTGTCGTTGTCTCAGTTGTCGTGTGAAATGTTGTGTGAACTAACGCTAGTTGACAGTTGTCAGTGGACAGAACGATTAGTGGTCAAGGTGACGTTTAAACCAAGTTCAAAACAACTCCAGCTTTTGTTTGACGACTGTTATTTTATCAAGGGACGTTAACGTGTATTACAATCAAGAATGCCAAGCCTGGGTTGCTTTCCGTTCTTTGGAAATTGATTATAGCATTCATGGCTATTGTAAAGATTTATGGTTGTTGTAAATATTGTTGCCGGGTGATTGACAGCTCGCAAGACAATATTTCCTGGGGGTAATATTATTGTACACACCTAGGGCTGGGGGCAGTGGGGGAAAGGATATGTTTCGCCGACTCTGGGACTCAGTGGTTATCGAATGTGTTGCAGCTTCTTTTCTTCTTGATGTTCTTCATCAACCCACCTGTTGCCTCGTCCTTGTCACCGGTGTTGTCACCGTGGCAGTATCCTGCAGCGCTACTGTGTCCCACTCTCAGCTTGGGATGTCCGCCCGCCTTCGGAGCTTGATTTGTGCACCGTCGAGGCCGGGTGGGTTCGCCTCCACCGTGCTTCGTCTCCACCGCCGTCCGTCCTCGTTGTCGCCGGCGCTGATGGTGGTGACGTAGGGGGCTATAACTACGCTCTCGCATGAACTGACGCCGAGACCCTGGCTCCTCACCTTCAGGAAGCCCGCGCTGCATGAGCCGAGCTTCAAGTTACCCCGTCGACACTTCCGGGAAGGACCAGCTTACCTGCTTAATTGCAGGCAGTCTATCGTCGACGTGACGTCACCGTCAAGGAACACTTATCTCCGACAAAGAGCTAAGTCTTCCATCTTTTCCCCTCTCTTGTTCCCGGCCCGACGGTGTCAGTCATTTTTTGTTGTTTACCCCACAGAGAGGAAAAACTTGTAAATATTGAGACAACGCAGGCTCGTCTCAATAACTCTTGATCTTCGGGAGGAGTCCCAAGATATGCATCAGGGAGTAGTCCCTAGACTTTCTTTGAATATTTGTTTCATGCGTTTTCCCTATTAAATGTACAGGGTCAGTCTTTATTCTCTTAAATCTTCAATTGATTTTTCCTGTTTCTTGTGAATTTCATGAACGATTACTGTGGCGAAGACCCTTGAATTATTATTGATCGCAACCTATCGCAGGTTTTTCCCCCGTGTGTTTGATTGCTAAGGCTGCAGCCGGACGTCTGCCTTGCCTTGTTTATGCTTGTATATTGTGATCTAGCACAGGGGTGCTGAGTAACTATTCCCATTAACCCTTACTAACCGCTTAATAGTTGTGTGCGTGTGCATGTGTTATAAGTGTGCTTGAAGTTGGAAACAGAGTGAATACAAATGTGAATAATAACGTGGAAAAGGATGCAAAACGGGCTTGGTTATTTCTTTTATTAACACCAACAACACAAGTAACTTACATTTCACGCCTTGACGTGACATATTTGGTGGAGATGCCGGGGATAAAACACGGTTGACATATAAAGCTAACTTATACTTGATTTTTTTTTTATAAGTTCATAAGTTGTTAACCCTCTGTTTTACTTGTTCCCGTCCCTATTTGTTCACTTGTGTGGTATATAGCCTTGTCCTCTGTTGTGGGTGTTGGTGGGCTTCCAACACATGGTTGGCTAGTTTGTCAGCAACAACAACCCCATAACTCAGTTTCCGAGCTATTTCATCTTTGCAATTTGATTCACACTCGTTCTTCGTTACGGGTTTCGGTCTTGTTTTCATGATGTCATGCACAGACGATGTCTAAGGACTCGTCTCCAAGGAAATTACGTTCTTTACCACGTGTTGATTATTCCGAACAAACAGTCACTGACGACGATAATTCTTCTTCCTCTGACGTAGTTGATACTTCGGAGTATTCGCTTTCTGATACCTCTTTTGTTGCCGCTCCTGCTCCTCCGCTGGCTGCTACTCCCTCAGGTAATCCTCCTACCACCATGGACTACCTTCAGTTAGGTAAGGAGGCCGGTCTTACCGGACGTGATTTGTTGGATTTTGTGGTTGAGGCCGAAGAGAGGAAACGTAACTTTGAACTAGATGCTGAGGAGAGGAAACGCCGACTCGCCATGGAAGAAGAAAGCCACTCATACGCTTTAGCCAACCCGGAACAAACGCATGCTCACCAGGTTGCTTTGGCGGCCGCCTCAGCCACGTCCAAGAAATCAGACATTGGCATTATTGCCGACAAAATTCGGTTGCCTTATTTGGACGATGGGGATGATGTGGATACGTACCTGGCCAAGTTTGAGCGTATTGCTACGCAGATGAAGTGGGAGGTCTCGACTTGGGCCCTCAGGTTGAGTGGTCACCTCAAGGGCAAAGCTGCCGAGGTTTATACGAAGTTGTCAGTTGAAATAGCTGATGACTATGATGTTTTAAAGGATGCTCTTTTGAAAGCTTTCCATTGCACGGCAAAGACGTACAGAGAGAAGTTCCGCGCTGCCAAGCGTGTTGGTTCCGAGACATACGAGCAGGGGTTGGAGCGCAGCAAGATGTATTTGGACCGTTGGCTTCATCTTGCCAAAGGCAATCGTGATTTTGACAGCCTCTATGACCTCATTCGTCTTGAGCAGTTTATCGACGGTCTGCCCGCTGATGTCAAAGCATTTGTGAAGGAGCGGTCACCCGGATCGGCTGACGCTGCTGCTGCCGCTGCCCAAGCTTATTTAGAAGCCCACGAGCCGGATTGCAAAAACCCGTTCTCTCGTCGTCAGACCGAGTCTGTCAGTGCCGTAAGTACTTCCGGTGCCAAGAAGAAGCATAGACAGCGTCGCCAGGCTGCCAAGTCTGAGGAGAGGGAGAGTCAGGTCAGTTCTCCTGCCTCTCAGGATAATTCTGAATCGGTGACCACCATTAATGCGCCGCCCGGGGAAAAGAAACATTGTAATTATTGTAATCGGGATGGCCACGAGGCTGATTATTGCTTCAAGCGTGCTCGTGACGTCATAGCTCGCGAAAAGTCGTCGGTTACCGGTTCCGGGCAGTCGTCCGCGATTTTTGGATGTGTTCATGTGATCTCCGCTGACGGTTCTGTGCCAAAGTTGCGTTCTCGGTTGTGTCCAGATTGTCAGGCTGCTACCGCAGGCGATAACTACATGGTCAAGGTAAAAATTTGTGGCATTGAGACCGAGGCTCTCAGAGACACGGGTTCCAACATATCGCTGGCTCGGCGTGATATCGTCCCTAAATCATGTTTCACAGGCAAGACCCGCGATCTCACCGGGGCGTTCGGCCCGGATAGTCGCGTCGCTCAGATTGCCCACGTGGATGTAGAGACACCTTATTACTCCGGAGTTATCGAGGTCAATGTCGTGAATGATCTCAACACTTCTGTTCTCATCGGGAATCACTTCACTCTTCCCTCCGGTGTGGTTGTCGAAGTCCCGACTTACGGCCCGCGCGATTCGTGTGCCGCTGTGACTCGTGCTCAGGTTAAGAAGGACGCCCGCGGCGATCTTCCCCTCGATCCTAAATCACAAGGTCTTCAGAAGACTAGGCAAGAACTGATTGATGCCCAGGAATCTGACCCTTCTCTCAAACGGATGCGTGATTTGGCTCGCGACCAGCACCCGTGGTCCTCCCAAGGTCAAGGCCGTGTGCGGTTCATGTATCGCGCCAACGTTTTGTACCGCGAGTATTGTGGTTCTGATGGAGTGTTCCACCGCCAAGTTTGCGTTCCTCACCCGTTCCGCAGCGAGGTCTTAACTCTAGGCCATTCTTCACCGATGGCCGGCCACCTAGCTGCTAGACGCACGTTGAGCCGGATCTGGTCGGATTTTTATTGGCCGGGCATGTGTGCCGACGTTCGCCGGTTTGTCGCGTCTTGCGAGTCGTGTCAGCGCACGGTTCCCCGCGGCAGTTTGCGCAGGGTTGCTCTCGAGAAAATGCCGCTGGTGGATGTTCCTTTCAAACAGGTAGTGATTGACCTCATCGGGCCCATCCATCCTCCGTCCGGCATGTCCCTAGTGCTTCAGTTATCTCTTTATAGACTTTTCCATGTCATACACTCTGGCATAGCCATCTTCGGTGTCACCTGTCACCCGCGGTTTCCTCTGGGATGGGGGTTTGTCACGTAGTGGTGGCAAGTGTTTGACGACTGTTGTCCTTGGTGGCAATGTTGCGTTATTTTCGGCGCGATGTATTATTGTGTTTGTTGATGGGTGCATTCCGTGCGATTTCCCAGTGCCAGTTGCTATAACACTGTCAGCGAATTATGCACGCTTAGATGGCGTATCTCGTGCGCTAGCTGCGGACCTTGCGTTGCAGCAATTTTTGCGCAGGCCTTGGGTTCTGTTTCGTGCGTATGAGTACGACAGAACTGCGAGAGTTCACGGTTTGGATGGCAGAGAAGCTGGACAGAGTCTGGACTGTGTGGCGTTGTTGGGGTTTTGTTGGCAACTACCAAGAGCCGCTGGGGTAATTGTGTGTTGGAATGTGTCTTGTTTTGTTTGTTTATTGGTTGTAATTATTGTCGTCTACTGTGGTGTCGTTGTCTCAGTTGTCGTGTGAAATGTTGTGTGAACTAACGCTAGTTGACAGTTGTCAGTGGACAGAACGATTAGTGGTCAAGGTGACGTTTAAACCAAGTTCAAAACAACTCCAGCTTTTGTTTGACGACTGTTATTTTATCAAGGGACGTTAACGTGTATTACAATCAAGAATGCCAAGCCTGGGTTGCTTTCCGTTCTTTGGAAATTGATTATAGCATTCATGGCTATTGTAAAGATTTATGGTTGTTGTAAATATTGTTGCCGGGTGATTGACAGCTCGCAAGACAATATTTCCTGGGGGTAATATTATTGTACACACCTAGGGCTGGGGGCAGTGGGGGAAAGGATATGTTTCGCCGACTCTGGGACTCAGTGGTTATCGAATGTGTTGCAGCTTCTTTTCTTCTTGATGTTCTTCATCAACCCACCTGTTGCCTCGACCTTGTCACCGGTGTTGTCACCGTGGCAGTACCCTGCAGCGCTACTGTGTCCCACTCTCAGCTTGGGATGTCCGCCCGCCTTCGGAGCTTGATTTGTGCACCGTCGAGGCCGGGTGGGTTCGCCTCCACCGTGCTTCGTCTCCACCGCCGTCCGTCCTCGTTGTCGCCGGCGCTGATGGTGGTGACGTAGGGGGCTATAACTACGCTCTCGCATGAACTGACGCCGAGACCCTGGCTCCTCACCTTCAGGAAGCCCGCGCTGCATGAGCCGAGCTTCAAGTTACCCCGTCGACACTTCCGGGAAGGACCAGCTTACCTGCTTAATTGCAGGCAGTCTATCGTCGACGTGACGTCACCGTCAAGGAACACTTATCTCCGACAAAGAGCTAAGTCTTCCATCTTTTCCCCTCTCTTGTTCCCGGCCCGACGGTGTCAGTCATTTTTTGTTGTTTACCCCACAGAGAGGAAAAACTTGTAAATATTGAGACAACGCAGGCTCGTCTCAATAACTCTTGATCTTCGGGAGGAGTCCCAAGATATGCATCAGGGAGTAGTCCCTAGACTTTCTTTGAATATTTGTTTCATGCGTTTTCCCTATTAAATGTACAGGGTCAGTCTTTATTCTCTTAAATCTTCAATTGATTTTTCCTGTTTCTTGTGAATTTCATGAACGATTACTGTGGCGAAGACCCTTGAATTATTATTGATCGCAACCTATCGCAGGTTTTTTCCCCCGTGTGTTTGATTGCTAAGGCTGCAGCCGGACGTCTGCCTTGCCTTGTTTATGCTTGTATATTGTGATCTAGCACAGGGGTGCTGAGTAACTATTCCCATTAACCCTTACTAACCGCTTAATAGTTGTGTGCGTGTGCATGTGTTATAAGTGTGCTTGAAGTTGGAAACAGAGTGAATACAAATGTGAATAATAACGTGGAAAAGGATGCAAAACGGGCTTGGTTATTTCTTTTATTAACACCAACAACACAAGTAACTTACATTTCACGCCTTGACGTGACAGCCATTGAAGGCTCTAGCAAAGGCTCTGGGATGTTTTTGTGTGTGGGTGGAACCTTTCTTTCTCTGCCTAAGTTCATCTTCCTGTAAGACTGCATATACTGGCACAATTACTTATGACTACTACGATCTTTTTCTCTGAAAAAACCCTTAGTTAAGCAATTCACAGAATCCTGCATGTTCCTGAACGTCAAGTGACAATGTAAAATGAAGGTGTGTGTGGTAAGTAGAACAAAGCACAAACACCTAGTGCTCAGACTATGATGTAAAGCAATTACATGTACCAGAATCTCTGTAACCCTGGCCTTCAGACAATTTCCTCCTTAAATCTTAAATACCACCGGTCAAACCAGTGTATGCCAGGCAGTTCACAGAATCTTGCAGATCACTGACATCTTGGAACTTCGAACCATTTTTTCTCTCGAACCTTAAAATCTCCTGCCACTTGTCGCCTTCAAACTCTAAAAGCAATCACTTCTGAAATACCACACGTTAGATCCTTGTATGCCAAGCAGTTCACAGAATCCTGCAGATCAGTGTAATCCTGAATCTTCAAACAACTCTCCCCTAAAACCTAAAAACTCCAGCCACCTGTTCACCTGGCACTGTATAAGTAATCACTCAAATATCACATATTAGAGCAGTGTATGCCAAGCAGTTCACAGAATCTTGTAGGTCAGTGCAATCCTGAATCTTCAAACAAGTTTCCCCTGAAACCTAAAAACTTCAGCCACCTGTCTACCTGGCACTGTATAAGCAATCACTCCTCACAGTTCAAGAGGTCTTGTACGTTAAGCAATTGACAGCAACGCGGTGTGGGTAAAAATGTCATTGCCAAGTGCACTGCAGACCACACTGCTTTCTACTCTCCCCCCACTTTTAGCTGTTGGCGCGGTATCTGAGGGTTCGAATCCCAGGTGTACGGGGAGCGGAGGGCATTGCGGAGGGCTCAGCGGCCAAGCGCTAGGCAAACGGTCACACGGGCGAGAACAAACCTGACATTTCCCGGCCACTAAGCGCGGCCGAACATGGCGCCACGAGAAACCAGTGACTTTTTTGTCCCTTTTACCTTTCTACCTGCAGGCTGGCAAGTCTCTGCACAGGTAATGCACACAAGGTTTAGGAACCGAGGGAATGAGACTGAATTGGGAGGCGGGGTTTGGGACAGGAGGGGAAAGAAAAAGCCAGATTTGTGAACAATCTCTGCACACAGACGCTGGGATTTCATGACTTCCTGTTGATGATCATGGCTGCTGGTTTTGCTGATCTGGTCATTTTTTTATGACAAGAAAAATCACGCTTCTCCGGGCTCCTGCTGTGATCTGACCACGACAGTTAATCACTGCACTGTCTGTTTTTCTTTTCAGTGTGTCACACAATATGATTCTCCCGGATGCGAGGAAGCAATTGGGAAAGAGTGCAAGGGGGTTACACCACTCCAGACACGACATGAGTTTAATGTCAAATAGCCAACATGATACGGTAACGATGCATTCCAATGTCAGAGACCCGAGTATCCTTTGGTCTCGAGGCAAGTAGTGAAAGTGTTCTTCGGCAAACACACACACACACACAAACCACAAAAATCGCTCCACCAAGGCAAAGATTCTAGCTATAAATCCCACACAATGCATAGATCCACACTTCAAGAAACGCCACTGTCACCACACTTTCTGTCTGACTGAACGTGGACGCCATGACT
>NC_090253.1:36171738-36226738 GCF_037325665.1 Littorina saxatilis | reverse complement strand
AGAGAGAGAGAGAAAGAGAAGGGAGGGGGGGAGCAACAACAACAAAACTACAACAGATTTGTTTTCGTTTTGCAAAGCACGCGTTGTCGAAGAAAATACGCATTTACACGTAACACAGTCCGTTTTTATTTAATACAGCAAGTCTCTATATATATCTTATTCACTCTTAGCCTACAAACAGACCCGAGCAACACGGTTCTCGATATAAAAGGGGAGAAGCGCCACACATACAGACAAGCATACACTATAGCTCTTCCTTACGAAGAGAGAAAATGTAGCCTATGGCAAAAGGCCAGACTGAAGTTCATACACAACTCTATAAATCGACCTGCTATGAATGGGGGCATTCAAGTTACTGACGAAGCGTGACCTCCAGCAATCGTATTCATGCACGCTCCGAATGCCAGGCGATTCCGACCGTACCTGCCTGGGAGTGCTGCTAGTATGGTGGAATGGGGAAAAAAGGGCATTTGAGCTCAACGGTACTTAATTCCATTCCTTGACTTCTTTCTGAAATAGCATTCAGAAGGTTCCATATCCACTCCAAAGAATGCATACCGTTAATATGGTAGACAGCCTACAGAGAATTGTACTCAAGCCTCGGTGTGCAGAACAGCCGGTTTACGAACCGTCAATCAATAAATCATACAATAACGTATTCAAGAAAACTAAGTAACCAGTAAATGACAAACTCATTTACATAGCCCAGTTTTAATTAAGCTGGTTACGCCTGAATAACAACTCCCGTTTTTAAGCGACTTAGTTATCAGCAGTCGGTGAATTTGTCAATCAGTCCACTCATTTGAGCAATCACCATATCAATCAGTTCACCACTCATTCAGTCAACGAATCCTTCGTCAATGAACGAACCAATCGATCAATCAATTATGCAATCAATGTAAATCTACAAGCCCATGACAGATCTACATGTCAACCAATCATACTTCAAAGCGTCAACGCCTTTTCTTAACCAAATAAGCGCCGCATAGTAGAACTGACCACGCTTAAACCGCAGAATATTAAATTCGGACATCGGTCAATCTCTTTGACCAGTCGCTCGATCCCTCAACACATCCAGGTCCCCACTTAAAGCCGGACATGACGACAGTCAAAACAGTGGGCGCGACTGGCATCAACGGATTCGGACCCCGCTACCCTCGGGCCAGTCGGAAATACGACGTCAAAATCTAACCCGCTATTATACGAGTACAGCGTACACTGTACACACTATAGTCAGTGGATCGGGTTGCAAAAGTACATGTACCCGGTACCCTGAATAACTGGACTGCGACGAAGAGGAAACAGAGAAGGCGCGAGAGGTGGGGGAGGGAAGGAGGGGGGGGGGAGGGGAAAAATGAGTCAAGGACAAGTCTGAGGTGCTGACTTCCAAACGCTCGGGAATGCTTGTACTTGAGACCAGACGATCACACATTTTCTTTTAAAAATGTATTTCCTGACATGCAAGGCACAACCAGAAAGCTGAAACGGTTAAAAGTAAAACCATCAATGATTTTTATTCTCGTCAAATGTATGCAAATAGAAGAAGAGACAAACTTATGCTTTTTATTTTATTTTATTGTTTGTTTTCAACCTAGGGGGTCAGCCAAACTGAACGATACGTCTGGAAACAGAAGTTCATCTATATGTTCAAGGCACCGTTTATTATGTAAGTTATTCTTGACTTTTTTTTACGACTTATATATGTCGTGCCCAATTCACGGAATTGCCGAATTCGCGGAATCGGCAACATTTTTGCCCATTTCGCGTAATCGGCAAAACGCTGCCCATTACGTGAAATCGGCAGCGTTTTGCCGAAAATGCGGGAAGGCTTCTAAAATTTGCCCATTTCGCAAAAGCGACAGCCAGTCTGTTACTTTTTGTGTCACCAGAACATTGCATTAACATTGCTTTACCTCCCTACTATGTTTTGTATGGTCTATGGTGGTCTGTGTCGAGTATAACTCCGGAAATGCACGAAAACTACACTTTCTGCAATAACTTGCCATAACTTATCGATTATTTCGATATCTATCCATTGGAGTATCTAGTTGTCTAAGTGTGTTGATATCCCAGGCATTTGAGAACTTTAAAACCAAAAAGTGGCTGCCGATTTCGCAAAATGGGCAAATTTTAGAAGCCTTTACGCGATTTCGGCAAAACGCTGCCGATTTCACGTATTGGGCAGCGTTTTGCCGATTACGCGAAGTGGGCAAAAACGTTGCCCATTACGCGGAATCAGCAATTACGTGAATTCGGCACGACATATATATATGGGTGACTGATTTTCTTCCGCAGAAACAAAATGTTACTTCATTTCCTTTGACCAGCACGACAGATTTGTGCACACCTATTCGTATACATGTACAACTGCGCACGAAAAAGGTCCCAAGTTCACAGCTATGAGTGTCTTAGAGCTTGCAAATCACAATCAACACATACAACACAAAATAAGCAGAAAGTAAAGTAAGGGTGAAAACCTTGTCATGGAACATTTTTCTGAGCATACTCTGCAAGGAAAGGGGAACAACTTCGTTTTTACGAAATCTGAGAGACCTTGTATGAAGTAGTCCAGTGTACATGTACAGTATGCAGATCACACTGGTCAAAGCAGTGCCCACGTTTACGCAACACTGCACAACCGTTTCGATACCTCAACGCTGGCGTAACGCTTCACTGAAACCGGAACGCACAAGTGAAGTATTAGCGCTTTGTGGTCTCTGACAGCTAAAGCCGATGAGTGTCCCGGGTAAAAGCCGATGAGTGTCTCGGGTACACAGACCTTGTTGTTTCTTGTTGAACGGCTTATTAGTCAGTTCTTGAGAACAAAAGAAATGAGGGTGACTGTGATTCGTTTCTTATTTGCAGGGAATGCCACTGAGTACACTTCAGCTTCTGATTGGGAAAACTTGAGTGTTTGTAACTGCTTAAGGGCAGAATATACCTGCGCAGTTTCAGCGGCACAGACGACGCACTGCATATTATTGATGCTGCGATGGGGATTATGACGAGTACATAGCCTGTTTTCCTTTCACGCAACGTGTAGCGGGCTGGGATAATCTGCAGTGCGTCGTCTGTCCTGCTGAAGTTACATAGGTTTGTTTGTTTGCTTAACGCCCAGCCGACCATGAAGGGCCATAATTATCAGGGCGGTGCTGCTTTGACATATATAACGTGCGCCACACACAAGACAGAAGTCGCAGCACAGGCTTCATGTCTCACCCAGTCACATTATTCTGACACCGGACCAACCAGTCCTAGCACTAACCCCGTAATGCCAGACGCCAGGCGGAGCAGCCACTAGATTGCCAATTTTAAAGTCTTAGGTATGACCCGGCCGGGGTTCGAACCCACGACCTCCCGATCACGGGGCGGACGCCTTACCACTAGGCCAACCATGCCGGTAGTTACATAGGTGAGCGCCAGGCCTCAGACATGCACAATCGATTGTGAAACTAAAAGTTACGGAGTGTTCGTTTGCTGTTTGCTCGCTTGTATTGCATCACTGTCGGAGCAGACACTTACAACTTTCGTGGACAAACTGGCCAAGTGACCACTGGGATTTACGCTAGTGGCGCAGTGGCGTGGTGGTAAGACGTCGGCCTCCTAATCGGAAGGTCGTGTGTTCGAACCCCGGTCGCTGCAGCCTGGTCACAGTGGTGGGTTAAAAGTGGAGATTTTTCCGATCTCCCAGGTCAACTTATGTGCAGACCTGCTAGTGACTTAACCCCCTTCGTGTGTACACGCAAGCACAAGACCAAATGCGCACGGAAAAGATCCTGTAATCCATGTCAGAGTTCGGTGGGTTATAGAAACACGAAAATACCCAGCATGAGAGATGTTCAACGTGCGGGCTACTTCACCTGCCTTGACCTCTCACCAATTCATTGTAAAGCGCTTAGAGAACGTCAAGCGCTCTATAAATCTCCCATATTATTATTATTATTAGTCTTGATACAATAACCGCTGGAACAGCACACGAGTCAAAGAGTGGACTGACGAGAAAATACACGGATGGGTGTATGACAAATGAATAATTGAATGGGGGATACAACACATATACTGTGCCACACTTGTGACTCGAACACAAAGTATTTTCGCTCGAAGGGGGGAGCGATGACGAAGAACAAAGAAAAGAACAAACGTCAATAAACACAACATGTACGTGTGGAGCCAACAAAACAAACTAAATGTTTAGGTATCACAACAAAACAGAAGAAGAAGAAGAATTAAGGAGAAGAACAAGAACAAGAACAACAGCAACACCACCAACACCATTAAAGAAGAAGAGTAAAGCCAGCGATGTCGAAAGCAGTACTCACCCCCTCATCCCCAGACTCCGCCCCAGCAGTGCCCCCTGGCGTCGAAGCCCTGCCGTCCAGTGACGCCGTGGACGACGACGACATGCGCCTGATGTGCAAGTTCTGCGGGTTGCCCAAGGGGATCTGCAGCACGTCGTCCTCACTCATGGACCCCTCTTTCAGCGCGTGCTCAGCCAGCTTCAGCTTCTGCAGGTTGCCGAGGGCGACCTTCTTGTACTCTCCGATGACTCTCCGGAGCTCGCCATCGTACTCCTCTTTGAGGCGCACCATCTCCTTGTCCTTCTTCACTTCCGTCTGACACTTGTGCTTGTACTTGGCCTGCATCTCGTCGCGCTGCTTCGTCAGCCGCACGATCTCGTCCTCCAGGAGCTGCACCTTGCTCTGGGTCTCCTTCAGGCGGTCCTCTTCCTGGGACACCATGGGCGTCAGCCGGCCCCCTCCCGCTCCTCCCCCGTTCCCCGGAGTCCTGGCTCGCTCCGACAGGTCGCCTGTGGCCCTGCCGCTACGTGACGAGCGGAGAATCTCCTCCGTGATAGAGTCCCGCCCCGGTGTCTGTCTGCCCGGGGTCCTGCCCCCGTCCTTGGTAGACTCCGGGGAGTGGGGCCTGTCCAGGGTTCTAGGGGTGCGAGGGGTTTCAGGCATGTGCCTGCCACCTGCAGGGGTCCGGGACCGCTCGGACAAGGGGGTCTTGGACCCCGCCCCCGGGGTGTGGGATCTGTAGATTCTGATCTCGTCCTCCTTGTACTTGAGCACCTGCTGCAGCTCCAGGTCCTTCTGCTTGACGAGCTCCTCCTTCAGCCTGGCAAGCTCCTTCTTCTTCTCCGCCTCGAATCGCTTCTGCATGGCGGAGTGCTCCTGGTGCCGCTCCTTCTCATAGTACTCACGGATCTGCCGCATCTCCTCGATCTTGTCCTTGTTCATGGCCTTCGTCTTGCTCTTCTCCGCATCCAGTTCCGACTTGACCTTGCTGTAGCGTCGCCTGTAGTCGTCGTCGCCGCCACCCGTGCTGCGGAAGGAGTGTCTGTGGCGGCGGTCGCGGTGGAGGTGGCCCTCGGACTTGGCGGAGACGGAGGCGGGGCTGGAGGCGCGGCTGATGTCGTTGATGTTGAAGTCCAGGCTCTCCATGTCCTCGTCCCGCAGGCTGACCTTGCTGCTGCTGCCGGACAGCCGCCGCCCCACGCCCCCGTAGCCGCTAGTCAGGTCCACGGTGGACATGACTGTGGTATGAGGCTTTTCTGCTGCTAGAGTGTGTGTGCTGTATTCAATTGTTTTAAGAGTGAGTGCTCCGGTTTCTGCAGGGGTTTGCGTCTGTGAGTAATACAGTCGTCCCCAGCACAGTAGCTAGTCAGAAATATCGGTGTGTCTCTTTTCTGACATGGCGGTAAGGTGTGACAGCGAGTGTTTATAACTCTCCACAGAAGTTATGCCAATGGAATGACGGTTTTTACTGCCACTAAAAGCTTTCCGGACTGCTTAGTTTTCACATTTGAAAGTGTTATGCACCGGTGAATTTTCGCCTGTTCTATCTTCATTCACAAAAATAAGCCGATGAAGCTCTATAAATGCGTGTGTGCGTGCAAGAAGGGACTGTTTTCGTGGATTTTTGTGTGTGTTAATGCTATACATAGATTGTGTACAGAACTCTTCTCAGATCAACCTGGCACTTTTAGAAGGTGCTCAACTGTAACTTCATATTTTCGAACGTATTCCTCACGTGTTCCTCTTCAGTAGTTTTGTACATCGATCAGTTTGGCAATAAAAGTTGCATCTTTACAGCCTCTTACTGTTAATATAAGGCAACGCTGGCGCCTCCTTCATTAGAAATAATAGCTTTTCGATTCAGCGATCACTTCCTTTCGGCAAACTTGTTTATACGCAAACACAGGAGATGTATCGATTCGGACACAGAGCCGTTAAATGGCTCAACTGGTGATCACGATATCGATCCAGCTTCGTCAAGAGCGCCACAGGGGAGAACGCTTGTTTTAACACAACGCGTTAGTAGACACTGAACTTCGACCGATGATCGAAGAAAAAAACTATACAGTGTGCATGTGTAAAATTCAGTGTAAAAAATAGAAATCGAATATTTCAGCAGCTGCCGGCGTGGCTAAAATGGCAATAGAATATCCAAAAGGATGGAATAATGCTGGAAGAATTATCACAGTGGAAGTTTGGACGGATCGGATGATTGGACGGATATTTAAGGCGAGGTATTCACATGATTGTCCATGTGCGTTGCATACTTCAAGATTTCTGCCACTCGTTCTTCATGAACGCTATCACAAAAAGAAACGGGTTTATTTATTTATTTATTAAGGAGATTTCAGAATGAACTCACTTTTAAGCCAAGAACATCTAAATTACAATCTTTTGCAACAGTCGATCGAAGGCTAAACCAATGAAGCCTCCACTTGGTCTCTGAACATTTGCAGACTAGCTTGGAAGCATTGGCCGTTTGGACGGAATTATACATCAGACAATAGTTTCTCCAACGTAGGAGGTCAAAAGTAACTTTTGGAAGACTAGTAGCGTTCATGAAATACAAAAAAAAAGATTGTCGTCGGTTCATCAAAATTGTTTGTTTTGGAAGTCTTCAATGAAACCTGAATTTAGTCCACAATAATGTGTCCAACACAAGTACTCCTCTGGTCCTGGAATTAGCGTTACACTCGATTCAGAGAGTTTAACCGTTCGAAATGGATACCTCCAATGAAGTGTGGGAAAAGCATATATGGCTCTGTCAAGTTAGTGTCATATCATGCCAGTATTACTGATTATCAGCTTTTGCGTTAATGTCACATCATTTCACTCACTATGACCTATTGGTTCCCTGCCACATCAATTCATGGACTGTCAGCTATAGCGGTTACTGCCACATCCTTGACAGACGGTCGTCGTATCGTTATTTCAAATCTACCGCTTCAGTTCCATCTCCGTCCCTGGTAATTGTTCAGCCCAGGGAATCAGGTAGATCAACAATCACGCTGTATCTGCAGTATATACCTGAAGCAGCCGCCCTATCACACACACTCCTGACGCCTCTACACGCCATGGCTTCACGTTCACCGCTCCAGCAAAGGTGCAAACGCCGCTATCTCCCCCGTCATCTCTGCCTCACAAGACAGAGAAAAACGTCAGGGTCGGGGAGCGAGGGGGAGGCGAGGGGGAGGGGTAAAAACAGTACAGTTGGATAACAGCTGGCGGTGTGATGTACAATGCGCCTGGCATGCCTAGTTTATCACCACGACATCAAAAAAACAGCTCTACTCCCTCCCTCCGCTGTGCACACTCAATGGATCTCTGTTTCTTCGCTTTTGTTGTTTCCTCTACTGCCGTACGCGATGAAGATGACTTGTGTGCCATCTGCTCCGCTCAAGGCCACACTCGTACCTTTTTTCGCAGATGACAGTATTTCTCTGCTTACTCGCAGAACGTGTGCTTTCTTAACCCCAGCGAGAGAGACTGGAATGGTCTGCAATGTTTTCAAGTCTGGTAATCTAGGGCTGCACTTTTCACGCAACTTTCCAATCTTCTTGCAAAACTTGACACGCAGAGGTCTCGAACTCAAGCCTCCCTTACGTCTGCGTTATGTTCTTGTGCATTAGGTAAGACAGTGAATCGTTTTTCCACACTGGCATTCAGACAATGAATAACGAGCTGCAAGGTATACTTCCCCTGGGTTTCAACTACCTTTTTTTTCACAGGTAAAGAAAGAAAACTTTGAATAAGTTCTCGGTGCGGTCCGGTGTAACACAGGCAGCTTCAGAAATATAAACAACACAACTTCTTTTTTCTCTGTCGGTTGTGTTTAAGTTTCAGTGGAGAACTTGTCCAGTAATTAAACTGACGTTGATCCGTTTGAATTTCCAACTGTATATTGTTGTTTTAATTCAGTTTGTCACTCAGTAAATTATGTAAACGTGCTGTTTTCTCAGGTGCACTACACACAAAGACAACAGCCTGGAAACTCAGACAAAAGACTGCACTGACTGATCTAAGCGCGACAAAGACTATCATCACACACCAAATTTACCTGCACCAACAACACAAAAGTTAGCACAAGCTGACACAGGTAACCTTGGAGCACCATAGACAACACCTGGGCTATTCATGAGCAAAGCGATGACGGACGATTGCTGGAAGCTTTCACCAAAGCTCATTATCTTCGCCTTTTCTCTCAGAACATGGCGTTCTCCTGTGATGGTCGGGGTAAGGTGTTTTTTGATCATCTGGCTTGATTCATCTCAGCATTAGTGCTGTGTGGCTGTAGCTTCCGGAAGACAGGGGTTAATTGGGTAAACTCCAATGAAAACTGATCTGGTGAAGATTTGGTCGACTCTTGATCGGTTGTAAATGATGAGTTGCGGCGGCCGGGGCTGTTGATTTACATCAAGTTGGATGACTGCAAACAGAAGAATAAATTTGTATATAATTATATATATACATTTAAGACACCGATAAAAGAAATATTGTATCTGTGGGTTTTTTCTGGTTTTGTTTTTGTTTTTATATGTGTGATTTTTGTCGTTGACGTTGTTTTGTTTGTTTGTTGTTGTTGGTGGTTGTTGTTTTTTTTGTTTTTTTTTTAGGGGGTGTGTGGCGGGGGTGGGGGGGGGGGGCAAACGATGCACGCTAGAAGCGAGAAAAAAAGAGAGAATCACAATTCAAGAGACTGGAGACCGGGTAAGCCGGGAAGCAAGATTGAGAACAGAGTGACATCATTGGGATAGATATATATATTAATATAGGTATCTGTTGTAGAGGCTGCAAGTTGTGCAACCTGGAGCTTGTGGCGAGCAGGTACACTATTCTCTCTCTCCCCCTTTCTTTCCCCCTCCCTTCCCCTCTCTCTCTCTCGCTCTCCCCCTCCCTCTCTCTATATATATATATCCCTCTCTCTCAGTCTCCTTCTCTCTCCCTCTCTTTCCCCCCCCCCCCTCTTACTCTCTCCCTTCCCCCTCTCCCCGACTCTCTATTTCAGTCTCCCCCCCCCCCCCCTCTCTCTCTCTCTCTCTCTCTCTCTCTCTCTCTCTCTCACACACACACACACACACACACATACACCGGCACATACACACACACACACACACACACACACACACACACACACACACACACACACACACACACACACTGTTTACACAAGCTGACAAGACGAAAATACCAGAACTGGACAGACCACAACTGAAACCCCATTGTAAGACCTCCAGACGTGAGATAACCAGGTCCTACACAGAAAGAAGTCTTACCATGAGAGTATAAATTTACACAGGTTACGAATAGAAAATCTGAAAAACAATTAAGGCCCTAAAATGTGGAAATCTTAAATCAGGGGGTCTGTGTAATCATTGAACACTTTTAGCACTCGCATCACTGGGTGTCAGTGTGTACTTTACGTGTACAGTTTGTGTTGGTCCCAGCTTGGTTTGATGGGAGGGAAGTGCTATGTGTTACTGCAAGGACACAAAGTTACGTGGTAGCGAGCCCCGGCATAAATTTCAACTTATTATATTAACCAACCAAGTTTTCATAAAACCACCACAAGCACATTTCATAATCTCATAACTTATTTCTACACAGAGAACGCATCAAAACCACAGTGAGTTCTCCTTAATAGTCTGGAACAATGATAGATACAAGACCCCAAATACCCACAAGGTAAACTGCCTACTTGACATACCCGACCCTTACTATTAAGATCAGTGTAAACACAGCCACAACTCCCTTATTCATCATTACCCTGAGCCTCACCGAGCAATAGTGAAAACCCCAGTGGAATGCCATGGTATGACCCCTCCCTTATCTGTCGGTTGCCTGTTCAATCGTTCAGGACAATTTGAGATTAAGAAATCCCTTGCCTATTCACCAGCTCCAATAAGAACATGACCTCTCCAAAGCAATTTGTTGTTCTACATGAAATGTTTTCACAATTTCAGAAGAGGATTGAGTTCACAACAATGGTCTCACTACAAGCGTTAAACATTAAAAGTGACCTTTTCAAAGGAGAAAACAATTTTCAGTAACAGAATACTGAACACCTAACTGTTAACTTAATCACCAGCCAACTGTCACTGGTAGACTCTTCTTAACTAACGTAAAACAAAATATATAAACTGCAAAGTAAAATCCACAACTGAACAGAGTAAAAGTATGAAAGGATCACCTCAGACAGGCAGCTAAACAGGAAGCGAATACAGTGGGACCGGAGGGAGTTTAAAAATGGAAGTAAATGTACAGAGGCTATGAATACAAAATCTGAAAGAAAAAATGGTTTCAAAAGGGAGGGAGTATTAAAATGGCAGCCCTGAAAGTCCAACAAATGGTGTACTCGCCTTTGGCTAGTGATTCTGAAAATGTACTAGCCAGAGAGCAAACTTTACTAACCAAACCAACAATTTGTTTCAGCAACTTAATTCGCATTTGGCTCTCCAAATTTTTCTTCTCGCCATGGCGAGTAAAATACTTGCCACTTTCAGGCGAATCTACTGAGGTTGTGAACAAAACATCTGAAAAATCAAGGTCTTGAAAAGCGGTAAGTTTTAAAAATGGGGGATCTTAAAAAGAGGTTTCACTGTACTTGCATAACACCCACAGGTAGACATGAGCCAAAAAGAGGCCAATAAAAATCACAGTCCTATCAGCCCAACCCTGGGTGCCGGTAGTGTGAAGCACAGGTTAAAACTGACTGTACAGTGTTATGAGGGTGAGTGCAGGAATGCAGAAGGTCACACCCTCACACAGCACACCACTCAATGGGCTTCAACACGCACTTCAGCTCACTACACACAGTGTGTGTGTGTGGTACCCAACAAAGACTACTGTGATAATGGTCACATCGACATAGACAACTTTACCAGGCTGGACCTAGTGTATGAGAGGGAGGGGCTTCCAAGATTTCTTTCTTCTTTCTTTATTTGGTGTTTAACGTTGTTTTCAACCGTTCAAGGTTATATCGCGACAGGGAAAGGGGGGATGGGATAGAGCAACTTGTTAATTGTTTCTTGTTCACAAAAGCACTAATCAAAAAATTGCTCCAGGGGCTTGCAACGTAGTACAATATATGACCTTACTGGGAGAATGCAAGTTTCCAGTACAAAGGACCCAACATTTCTTACATACTGCTTGACTAAAATCTTTACAAACATTGACTATATTCTATACAAGAAACACTTAACAAGGGTAAAAGGAGAAACAGAATCCGTTAGTCGCCTCTTACGACATGCTGGGGAGCATCGGGTAAATTCTTCCCCCTAACCCGCTTCCAAGATCAGGTAAAAGATACAGGGGCTGGCTTGACAGGGGTCTTACTTACTGCCTTTCACGCCTGGTGGCGTGTAGGGCAGCATTGACAGGGGTCTGATGGTGCTAAAATTTAGCATTTGAAACAGGTATTTGGGGTCTCTCCTTGAGAAAAAAAAAGATACAGAAACTACCCCCCCCCCCCCCCCCCCCCCCAGAACCTGTCCTGCTTTATCTCATCTTGAACATGAAATTCCTGATTAATGTTTAAGACAACATATAATTAAACATCACATATAGTTTCAATATAAGATGAAAATAATTTCACCAAACATGATTGAGCATTTTACATGTATAACATTTTATATAAAGGCAAAAGCTATACACACTCCGAGTGTATAGAAGATCGATGAGTCTGAATACACTCCAGCAATGAAAAGCTCTGTTACAAATCTGTAGCCAATGAAATGCCCCCTAACAAGTCGTTAGGAAGTAGCCAATGAAAAATCAGTCTGACGTATGGACTTCCGCTATCTCTTTTTCGGAGTGTCAAGGGTTGGCAAATAATGTACATTCACATAGTATACAACCGTTTCTAGGTCGATACACACTCCAAGTGTGTTCCAAACTCCGACAATAAACTGCCATGAAACATCAGTTTCGTGTGTGTGTGTGTGTGTGTGTGTGTGTGTGTGTGTGTGTGTTTGTTTTTGTCTGTGTTTGTTCCCAGCTTACTTTGATACCATGAATCAAAAGTGAAGCATACCTTCGCAAAATGGCGTTGAATGACGCTCGGAGCGTTGATGCGGTTCAGTATCGAAAATGTAATCTACGTTACAGCAAAGGCCATGCAGCATCAGATTGTTTTCGTTTCTTTGTACAACTGCTCTGCGTTCCTATCGCAAAGTGGTGTCGAATGGCAATGGAAGTAAAAGCCGGAGTGTATACAAGATTCTGACCCCTGTATACACTCCGAGTGCGTATAGCCAGTGCGTTATATAAATAAAGAAAAGTTAACACACATGGTTACCTCAAATCGAGATTCATATAGATCCTCATAAATCATAAATAAAAAACCTGGGTGACTGTGACTTATGCTAGAGAGAGGTAAAAGTACAGCCAAACTAGTATGTAATGACCACTCAAAGGAACGACAAAATGTGGATATTATACACAGCTTGTCATTATGTAAAGGTGAATAAGAAAAACACATGGGAGAATCTTGTGGGTGTTCGTTATGGGCAGGTGGTCATAATGAAGAGGTTCAACTGTACTATTAAATCTTTTTGTTAGCTCAAACGTTTGTTTCATATGTTGAGGGAAAATAACTGGCTGGGTGATATGTGAGTTTTGTTTTCTTTCTTCACTAATTTGTTTCATTACTAAGTGTTTCTGTTTAACAAAAACGTCCGTCTGTTTGACACAACACTATGTGATAAAGTAATTCAACTTATCAGCATGGTAACTGTACATGTTCAGCAAATTTGTCAATTTTGAACACTCACACTTTAATAAACTGTACAAACTTTGCATACCTATTCATATATAGTGTGCTGAACATATACTGCATAAAGCCTGCCTGATTTGCCTTAACTAAGCTCTGTGCACACAGACCCACTATTCCACTCACTTCACCTCTGCCGTTATGGTACCTCCACCAAAAGGCACATGGGTTTGGAAGCATTAAAAACCATAAGTCATTGCCTTATCAACGCACACAATCGCACTCTAACAACACTGTACTTAGATTACCCTTCGCAGCCGGTTCCTTGCCTAAATCCTTCTTTATCCCACCCCTACCAGGCTTCGCTGTGCCCACCCTACTGCCAGTCTTGTGTGTACACATATCGAGAACTGAAAGCGAGCTGAGAATGTTCCCTCATTACTGCGCACCAAACTTTACGACTGTCCGCTAACAAGTAACATTGATTGCTGTCTGACGACTTGTTTTGCGGACTTGCTTTGGTCTCTCAGTACAGGGAGCATGCTAGAGGCGTAAACGTCTTGCGTGTTATCAATGAGAAGAACAAACAATCGCACTTACTGTCAGTGGAAAGCATGTACCGGCAAGCATGCAGCAGTGCTGAAAGTTTCCACACACACACAGACACTACTACTCACCTGCGAAACTTTATCCCCACTTCGAACTCTGGCACCAGTTTTATTCCATCGATCGCACTTTTGCCCTTCAAACAAGAACTCCACGTGTAGAGCATAAAGTCATTGATCAGCTTGGTTTACTGCTCCTTGTTGCCATTCATCTTTACGTTTGGTGCCTCCCTGAAGCGTCCTGAACCTTAGCACAACACGCAGACGACACGAAAATAGAAGTCGATGGCCGCCATGTTTTGGAGCACCGCCAATCGTCGTCGCGTTGCGCTGGGAAAGCATAATCACGTGACTATACGGTTCTTCCGCCCATGGCGGGAAACAAGACGTGAGGTTCTGAATGGGTTGCAGTTTTGAACGATTCATTTGTGAGGCGGATTGTGACTGAACGTAAACATGAACTTTCAGTGTCATAGGACCGCAAGACTTTTCTTTCACACATTCGACATTGCTAGTTTATACTTGTTTTATTCGTCGAGTTGTAATTTATTTTTATTGGACTGCCCCTTTGGCAGAAACTGCGTTCTTCTTCCGCTCTTGTCAAGTTTCGGCACGCCTTCGAGTGAATGCCTATGGCGTGCAGCAAATGACTTGAGCTGGCTCGAAATCTGAGAGCGTGTGCTGGCTGCGGTTAGCTCTCTGCACAGCGTAAGGGAGATTAGTCAGGATCAAACTTTACAGGCGCGGGGTAAAGCCCTCGACAGCCGCTCGAGAATCCTCCACATCCCTGAAAACTGAAGAAGAAGAAAAATAATTAGAAACAAAAAAAAGACATCTTACGAGGAATAAAAATCACTTTTGTTGATTTGTATCACTATTTTTGTTTATACCGGTATTTCCATTGATCAGTTTCCTGCAGTTTTCCTTACGTTTGTGTATCTCTTGTGAAAGAAATGTGTCAGTAATTAGTATACACACAACGGGGGTGTCGTCTAGCATCAATAGGTAGTCGGCAAAACCTCTACGTTTATTTAAATAGCCGAAAACTTTGCCGTCTTTTGGGGTTGTTTTTTTTTTCAATATATATTTTTGTTAAGGTCGGGGTAAAAGCTACCAAAACGGTTATGGTCATTTTGGTAAATTAGTTGCAGAAAAAAAGTAGTAAGCTTACTGTAAAAGCAACATCCGGCGAGTCCCGGCCTGCACACACACAAACACAAGCACGCACGCACGCACACACACACACAGTGTGTTTAGTCTGTTTAGTGACCGTTAACTTGATTCCACTGAATAGTGACGGGGAAAATAGCGTGATCTGGATGTGAAGAGAAATAACCCGTGCCAGACCAGTTTGATTTGTGTACTAAGGAGTTTCCTCCCTTTAAAAGAGGACACATATGTGCTGATAACTCAGACTTGTTTGCTCCCTTTTGTTCATCACGGGAGCTCTTACCTTTACAGTATATTCTATGATCTGCGCCTTTGTCCTTCTAATTCTATACCCCCAACCCCCGAAACAGGAAATAACAGCATAAGATTGCTATTCATTCTCCTACAATGTATAACCAATTAATGTTAGGAAATGTCCATACAATGGAACACAAATATCCCCCAAATCAAATTAACAAAAGTAAAGTTACATTAATTTTGTTTAGAATCGACCAACAACCGAAATTAGGGAAGATGAACTGAATATTGTTTAAATGTCAGAGAAAAGAACACTCAATCCTCTATCCAAAACAGTCAAGTTTGTTCACCTGTCCTATCTAGCAACGATGCTGTTGGCATGCCAAACGATGAAGGTGTATTTCTTGTCAGTAGCAAACTTTTTTTTTAAATAAAAACATTTGATGTCGTTTTTCATCGGCAATGCAACTAACAAACGAAACATTCCACTAAATGCTTGGTGCATTGGCTTCAAACTTCAACGACATCATGCTAAAATATTGCACAAAACACAAACATAAACATATTATTGAGTTATGCTCGCCAAATGATACAAGTCGCGCAAGGCGAAATTACTACATTTAGTCAAGCTGTGGAACTCACAGAATTAAACTGAACGCACTGCATTTTTTCACAATGACCGTTGTCCGCCGCTAGTGCAAAAGGCAGTGAAAGTGACGAGCCTGTTTAGCGCGGTAGCGGTTGCGCTGTGCTGCATAGCATGCTTTACTGTACCTCTCTTCGTTTTAACTTTCTGAGCGTGTTTTTAATCCAAACATATCATATCTATATGTTTTTGGAATCAGGAACCGACAAGGAATAAGATGAAATTGTTTTTAAATCGATTTCGGAAATTTTATTTTAATCATAATTTTTATATTTTTAATTTTCAGAGCTTGTTTTTAATCCGAATATAACATATTTATATGTTTTTGGAATCAGAACATGATGAAGAATAAAATAAAAGTAATTTTGGATCGTTTTATAAAAAAATAATTTTAATTACAATTTCAGATTTTTAATGACCAAAGTCATTAATTAATGTTTAAGCCTCCATGCTGAAATGCAATACCGAAGTCCGGCCTTTGTCGAAGATTGCTTGGCCAAAATTTCAATCAATTTGATTGAAAAGTGAGGGTGTGACAGTGCCGCCTCAACTTTTACAAAAAGCCGGATATGACGTCATAAAAGACATTTATCGAAAAAAAGAAAAACACGTCTGGGGATATCATACCCAGGAACTCTCATGTCAAATTTCATAAAGATCGGTCCAGTAGTTTACTCTGAATCGCTCTACACACACACACACGCACAGACACACACACACACACACACACACACACACACACACACACACACACACACACACACACACACAGACAGACACCACGACCCTCGTCTCGATTCCCCCTCTATGTTAAAACATTTAGTCAAAACTTGACTAAATGTAACAAGTCGCGTAAGGCGAAAATACAATATTTAGTCAAGTAGCTGCCCTTTTTCAGCAAGACCGTATACTCGTAGCATCGTCAGTCCACCGCTCATGGCAAAGGCAGTGAAATTGACAAGAAGAGCGGGGTAGTAGTTGCGCTAAGAAGGATAGCACGCTTTTCTATACCTCTCTTTGTTTTAACTTTCTGAGCGTGTTTTTAATCCAAACATATCATATCTATATGTTTTTGGAATCAGGAACCGACAAGGAATAAGATGAAAGTGTTTTTAAATTGATTTCGAAAAAAAAATTTTGATAATAATTTTTATATATTTAATTTTCAGAGCTTGTTTTTAATCCGAATATAACATATTTATATGTTTTTGGAATCAGCAAATGATGGAGAATAAGATAAACGTAAATTTGGATCGTTTTATAAATTTTTATTTTTTTTTACAATTTTCCGATTTTTAATGACCAAAGTCATAAATTAATTTTTAAGCCACCAAGCTGAAATGCAATACCGAACCCCGGGCTTTGTCGAAGATTACTTGACCAAAATTTCAACCAATTTGGTTGAAAAATGAGGGCGTGACAGTGCCGCCTCAACTTTCACGAAAAGCCGGATATGACGTCATCAAAGACATTTATCAAAAAAATGAAAAAAACGTTCGGGGATTTCATACCCAGGAACTCTCATGTCAAATTTCATAAAGATCGGTCCAGTAGTTTAGTCTGAATCGCTCTACACACACACACAGACACACACACAGACACACACACAGACACACACACAGACACACGCACATACACCATACCCTCGTCTCGATTCCCCCTCTATGTTAAAACATTTAGTCAAAACTTGATTAAATGTAAAAAGGAGCTGTACTGTACGGAACGCGGATCGTATCAACTGATGCATCAAATTGATGCATCCAAAACCAAGATTTGATGCATCATTTTCACAATTTGATGCATCATTTTCACAAAAGGATGTATCATTTTCAAAAAGGATGCATCATTTTCCAAAACTGATGCATCCGATACGAAAATGATGCATCCTTTTAGAAAATGATGCATCATTTTCAGGGGCGGACGAGGGGGGGGGGGTTCTGGGGTTTCCGGAAACCCCCCCCCAGCCAAAAAAAAAATAAATTTTTGTGTGTTTTTTGGGGTTGAGTTTCAATTTTTGGGGTATTAATCAATGACAAAATCTGCTGCCTGAAACTGGTAACCATTTTGCATTCTTTTTTTTTTAAATTTTCCGGGGGGGGGGGGGCATGCCCCCGGACCCCCCTAGCAAGCTAGGCGCTTCGCACCCATATCTTCACAATATACTTTTGGAACCCCCCCCCCCCCCCCCCCATAAAATGAACTGATCCGCCCCTGATTTTGATGCATCACTTTCGGTTTTGTATGCATGCGAAAGATCATTCATTTCTGGTCTTTCCGTAAGAAATGCCTGAGCACGGAAAAACTTGAAATGACATTTTGACGAATATAAACAGTTGGTTAGATAAACAAAAATAAACGTACAACACATAAGTAGGGAACAAGTCAAAGTCACGGCATTATGCATTTTAAGTCATTTTTATATTTAGTCAAGTTTTGACTAAATATTTTAACATCGAGGGGGAATCGAAACGAGGGTCGTGGTGTATGTGCGTGTGTCTGTGTGTGTGTGTGTCTGTGTGTCTGTGTGTGTGTGTGTGTGTGTAGAGCGATTCAGACTAAACTACTGGACCGATCTTTATGAAATTTGACATGAGAGTTCCTGGGTATGAAATCCCCGAACGTTTTTTTCATTTTTTTGATAAATGTCTTTGATGACGTCATATCCGGCTTTTCGTGAAAGTTGAGGCGGCACTGTCACGCCCTCATTTTTCAACCAAATTGGTTGAAATTTTGGTCAAGTAATCTTCGACGAAGCCCGGGGTTCGGTATTGCATTTCAGCTTGGTGGCTTAAAAATTAATTAATGACTTTGGTCATTAAAAATCTGAAAATTGTAAAAAAAAATAAAAATTTATAAAACGATCCAAATTTACGTTTATCTTATTCTCCATCATTTGCTGATTCCAAAAACATATAAATATGTTATATTCGGATTAAAAACAAGCTCTAAAAATTAAATATATAAAAATTATTATCAAAATTTTTTTTTCGAAATCAATTCAAAAACACTTTCATCTTATTCCTTGTCGGTTCCTGATTCCAAAAATATAGATATGATATGTTTCGATTAAAAACACGCTCAGAAAGTTAAAACGAAGAGAGGTACAGAAAAGCGTGCTATCCTTCTTAGCGCAACGAATACCCCGCTCTTCTTGTCAATTCCACGGGCACTGCCTTTGCCACGGGCGGTGGAGTGACGATGCTACGAGTATACGGTCTTGCTGCGTTGCGTTGCGTTCAGTTTCATTCTGTGAGTTCGACAGCTACTTGACTAAATATTGTATTTTCGCCTTACGCGACTTGTTTGTTTTGTTTATGGTTTGTTTTCTGTGCACACGAAGTTTTGACGCCCTTGACCTTCGACTCAAACTTTCGTTTTCCGACGTTCGTTTCGCTTCGTATTCCGGTTCAAATTTTGCTTTTTGCTCGGCACTTTCCGGGAAAACCCGAAAATCCTGATGCATCCAAACGATGCATCAAATTGTGAAAATGATGCATCAAATTCTTGGTTTTGGATGCATCAATTTGATGCATCAGTTGATACGATCCGCGTTCCTTGGTACTGTACGGGGAGATGCGTCAGCAGGACACGAGATTTGTCGTTCTCAGCCGGGAAGAGTCGGCTGTGTGGATCTTCCATTTGTTCAGTCTTTCTGTCTGTCATTCTTTATTTACAGATCATATCTCATTTGCATTGATTAAATGTGCGGTGGTTTTTTCTCATACTTTTAATAATAATAATAATAATAATGGATATTTATATGACGTAAATCCTATTACAGTTCTAAGCGCCTCACAAAACCATACATAAATAAATTATTCTGTACAAAATCAAATAATAATAAACATGTGACTGTTTGTTGTTGGCTAAAGTGTTCAGTTTGTAACTCAGTATGCATTTCATTGACACAGCAGGCTGTAAGATGTGTCTTTGCTTCACATCTTCGGGTAAAACTAAGCAACAACAGATTGTGGGAATGTTTAAAGCTTCACATATTTATCATTGACCATTAAATCTTCGAGTACATTTTAAAGATGCCAACACATGCGCAACCTTGCGGTTACCTTTTGTAAGTCAATTTCTACTGTTCATGTGACTCCGTAGCTTAGATAAAATTCGCCTTCAAAATTCTTTGTTATTTCCTCGATATACATCAGAACTTGTACGTGACGAGATTATTGGCATTGTGGGAAATTGTCTCAACTGCATGTTTTATATTTTGACGCTGCATCTTTAATTTTCAAACTGAAGGGAGAGACGTCTTGGATTGTTTAGCTGTTGTTGTATGTCAGTAACTCTCTGTCTCTCTGTCTCTGTCTCTGTCTCTGTTTCTGTCTCTATCTCTGTCTCTGTCTCTCTGTCTCTGTCTCTGTCTCTCTTTCTTTCTCTCTCTCTCTCTCTCTCTCTCTCTCTCTCTCTCTCTCTCTCTCTCTCTCTCTCTCTCTCTCTCTCTCTCTCTCTCTCTCACACAAACTTTGCATTCCGCTTTGACAGGTTAACAGGCAAATAACAGCGCACGCAAACACCACAACTCATGCTCGTTGACTCGCGACTCGTGAGTTGAATTGTTTCCCTGTACTGCTCGGTGATTATGCCAGACCCATACATTTTCCACGCGCGCAGCACTACCGCGAAGAAAATTTAGTGTTAAAAAGAGAACGAATGGTGTTAACAATTCGCCACCCTGCCGTCTTTGTGGCGTTGAAATGAACAACTTCAGCATTAAATTCATAACGACTTGTGACAGAAGCGCCCACGCTTGTCAGACTCGAGTTAGCGGACCCTAACTTCACACGGTGGTTGTTTTTGAGGTGAGACATTACGTCACGTACAGGCTTAGCTCGCGCGACAGTCCCCTGTGACCTTTGCTTTCAGGTCATGTGCCATACGGGTCGACTCGATTTTTGCAGACACGCGGCTTAGCGGCGATTTGATAAGAGAACGCGAACGAATGGGAATGATACATTACACGGTGTGTCAACTGATTCCGTTCATACACCGGATGTTTCCGTTCATACAGCCTCATTTTTGACACTTGCTTGGGGAAAAACGTGGCGGTAAGTCGTGTGGGCAGCGCGCTTTTGTGATATTGCAAGAATAAGGTAGCTAATTGGTTGGGCTATGTGTACGATAAGTACCAAGGTGCTCGTTATCCTCATGATAACACACGCGGGCCGAACGTGGCAGAATGGCCTGATTTTTTAACATTTTCTTGTTTTTCTCGCTCTATTATCGAATCTGACCCCTGATTTGCACACATGATCACCAAAACCATTGCCTGTTACGACATTTCGCTTGAACAGAAGTTTATAGAAACCCATGGCTTTTGTACAATCACTTGTCTTTTGAAAACATGCAGATTCCGTTCATACACCATGTTTCCGTTCGTAAAAAAGTGCATGTTTCCGTTCGCACGAACAGCGTTTCCGTTCATACACATTCGTTAGATCAGAGCGAAACAGGCCCCCACTACAAGTTCTGTGTGTTCCAATGGTCGTCAGATAGCAAAAAGTACTAATGCGTGTGATATTGGACCTATGTGAACCATAAGATGAATTGAATTTTGCAAGAAACAGTTTTGTGTCCGTTCGTACTGATTTTGACGACAAAAGGTGTCCGTTCGTACCACTTTCATCAAATTGTTTCTTCAAGACTTTTATCTTTCTCGTGTCATTGTTCTAAAGTCAATTATATGTCACACTAGTGAGCAGACGCAGCAATACTTGGTTGTGACTTTTGAGTTGGAATGATTGTGAGTGGATGCTGTTATTCTTGTTTTGGACGTGAATTAAAACACACACACACACACACACACACACACACACACACACACACACACACACACACAATAATACATACTCTCACACACACACACACACACACACACACACACACACACACACACACATACACACACACACACACACGTAAACACACTCATTTTCTAGCTCGCTCTTATGGCATTCCGTTTGTCAAATAATTATTTGAATACTTTTTCATGTTTTTTTCACCAGTTTTAGCTAAATAATCATTATTTAGAAGCTCATGTGCTAAATAAGTAATTGTTTATAAACAATGTAAAACAATTCTAAATAATTTTTTATTTACGTAAACCATTCATTATTTACCTAAACAATTCATTGTTTACGTAAATAATTCATTGTTTACGTAAATAATGATTTATTTACGTAAACAATATATTATTTAGACTTATATTACATTGTTTATAAACAATCAGCAATGTTTCTAAATAAATCATTATTTACGTAAACAATGAATTATTTACGTAAATAATTCATTGTTTACGTAAATAATGATTTATTTACGTAAACAATATATTATTTAGACTTATATTACATTGTTTATAAACAATGAGCAATGTTTCTAAATAAATCATTATTTACGTAAACAATGAATTATTTACGTAAACAATTCATTGTTTAGGGAAAGCAGTTTTCATTATTTAGGGGAATCAAGAATTGACTTCTAAGCTTCATTTTTTTTCTTTGTGTATATACTATAATTCAATACAAGGTATCTCCAAACATTATTTATCAGAAAATGTTCGTAAATTTGTTTATTTTACAAGCTGAAATTGCCGTACGAAAAGAACTGAATGCGAAAACAAACAAAAGGTCAAGGTCATGACCGGGAGTGTTTAGTGTTTGCATTCTCTCCCTGGAAGTTGTTGAAAAAAAGTTTTCCGTCCTAAGTGTTCTGTTCTGTCTCAACAAAAACTGTTTGTTTCTCTTTCCATTTCTCTTACTGCATGATTAAACTTTTTGTTATCTGTAGGTTACACAACACACCACAACTTGGTATGAGCTCTGACGCGATGACGTCACACAGTCGTGTGCAGAGTTGTCCGGCCTTGCCCCATGCATTCCGGCGGAACTCGCGAGAAGGCAACACGTGAAATCTGCACTCTGAATCTCTCGCATTTATCGACATGGTCTCTAGTTGTAGTGTTAAACATTGCCATAACAGACAAGATAGAGATAGGGACAGAAGATTCTTTTCTTTGTTGTCAACGGAAAGGGCAAAGAGACAAGGGATTTGACTGCACGACGCCGGCGAGAATGGTTGGCACAGCTTCAGCTGAAGAATTTCAACTTTGAATCAACAGCTAGGAGATCTATTACGTGTGCTCTGATCATTTTGTCAATGGTAAGTACTCATGCTTTTGTTCACCTGCCTTGGTTAGTCTGTGTTTGATGCAAGCTGTGTTGTAATGGTAGTGTGTGGACAGTCGGTCAGTCCTGCACCGAGTGCAGTCTATGACTGAGTGAGTCAGTCTTACACTTACTCTCAGTGTAACAACTTATCATGGTTGCCCAAAACCATGACTTGTGAGAATGCCATATGTGTGAAATACTTGGATTTGATAATCAGAATTTATTTGAACACTAAATGGTCATTGTTGATACAACTTCATAGTTCAGTTTTAAAGGGTGGATCTGTGTCGAGATTTACTCATTCATTTTGTTTGGGCGACTTATTTTTAAAATAACTCCCAATCCATAATTTACAATACATTTGCCTTTGATTTTTTCTGCAGGGCAACCATCTGTGGGAAGTAAACAGTCCGAGCTGGACACCTACTTTGAAACTTGGGTATGGTGCAGGGACACAGCCTGACAGCCAACAAGGACAGTACCAGAGACTCAAGGACTGAAGGAGAGGAAGAAGCTTGTGGGGAGTGAGTCAACTCCTTGTCCTTCTCACCCTAATTTAGCAGAGGATGCTAGTGATGGCGACGGTGAAGGTACTTCGGATACAGCAGAACTGGCTGCTCCTCTTCCCGAGAGAGGTGACTGTGGCGGTACTTATTGCCAGACTGAAACCTATGACAATTTTGCCTGGATTTCTAAAGATGAAGAAAAGCAGCTACGGGATGAACTTAACAGGCTGGTGCTAGAAACTCGGGAACTTAAAGACGAACTTGCCAAGAAAAAAATGACACTTGAATCTTTGAGGGACAATGACGATACTGTACGATATTTTACTGGGATTTCTAATTTCTTCACACTTGTTACATTATTTGATTTTCAATCAATCAATCAATCAATCAATGAGGCTTATATCGCGCATATTCCGTGGGTACAGTTCTAGGCGCTCTGCAGTGATGCCGTGTGAGATGAAATTTTATACGGCCAGTAGATTGCAGCCATTTCGGCGCATATTTACCTTTCACGGCCTATTATTCCAAGTCACACGGGTATAGGTAGACAATTATTAAATGTGCCTAAGCAATTTTGCCAGGAAAGACCCTTTTGTCAATCGTGGGATCTTTAACGTGCACACCCAATGTAGTGTACAAGGAGGGGGGGGGCGGGGGGGGGGGGGGGGGGAGTTCGGACACCGAAGAGAGTCTGCACACAAAGTTGACTCTGACATAAATTTTCGCCGAACCTGGGATCAAACTCGCGCTGACAACGGCCAACTGAATACAAATCCAGCACGCTACCAACTGAGCTATATCCCCGATTTTCTTGCATCGCATTTGCCAACACACTCGCGCAGAGCACTGACACAGTTTCAAGCTCTCATTCATGCATATATACGCCTTAACACACCTCTGCAACACCTGGCATACATCTTTTCTGTGTCAAGAACATCTGCCAGCAAAGTTTTTCACGAGACTGTGCATATCATGTACCACTACCACAGACTGCAGCCACTTGTTTTCTGGCCAGACAGGCAAAGTATAAAGACAAGTATACCGCCACAGTTCCTTCCCTATCCATGGAACAGAGTATTGTCCATTATTGACTGTTTTGAAATATATTCATTGAGAGACCCTCCAGTGTTGATGCTATAGCGCTAGTGCACTCACCTGGTCTAACTACAAGCACAACAATACAATTAATATGGTGCGCCAAATTGATATTACTATCGTTAACTGTTATGTAGAGTTTCGAAACTATCGTTATCTGTTATATAGAGTTTCAGAAACTCTATATAACAGCTAACGATAGTTTTATCAAAAGCGCGTTGGTATCGTTCCCAAATGGGAAAACCCTGAAATGCCATTGCAAAATTGTCATTTTGCTACGAAATGTACATTTTAACTAGAAACATAATTTAAAAAACTACAACATTATTTAGTTAGTGACCGTTCTTCTGTTGTCGTCTTCTCAAATCATTGTTGAGTTTGTTTAATATTAGCTTTATCATTTGTACTTTCGGCCGTACCGTTTTCCACGTGTGCGGTTTGAAGACGGTAGGCCTACTGAATATTCGCGGAAAAGACCATGACGCATTACACAAAACAGTGGGTTTTTTTCAAAACAAACACAAAACAACGTGTTTCCCGAGTGACATCCCCCAAGGCGCGTTTTGGAAAACACTGCATGCTTTCGCATCGTGTACCGTTGCCCACTGCATGCATGCCAGCCGTATGTGTACAAACTGACCCGCACACAGCGCGGTAGCTAGAACGGGTCAAGCTGACACTGACCAATATTTCTGTGAAAACAGGAAGCGTCCTAGCTGTAACGAAGATTTGATTACTTGATTAAACGAAGCAGCGAAATGATGGACTTATCAGACGACAGTTAGTTGAATATGATCTACCAGGGATCGCGCTAGCTTTTTAAAAAACGCGTAAGTCATACGCAACGAAACGAAAAAAACGCGTCACGGACCAATATTTTTGCGTACTACGAAAACACGTACAGACACAAACAAAACACGCACGAAAGACTTAAAGACACTCCTTACCTAAATACGGCGAGTTTTCCTGTCGAACTCCGCGCACGCCTGTCGAATAACACCCCTGCTGTCTCCAACCTTCGGGCCTTGCGAGTTTGTTTCCCGCTCTAATACGACTAGACACACTTTCCGCCTTTTGGAAGCGCGAGATGGGAGAGCAGCTAATGTCTGTTTCATTATCCGACAAGACATTATCTGGTAATACCCTCGTTACGTTCGTTTGCGATACTTCGATGCAAAAAGAAACGGACTTTAGTTTTGACGCGCAGATTTCATGTGTGTCGTCACTTCTTGAGCCCTATAGTCAGTTTCAGGATCGGGTGATTATTAAGTCAGAGCAAAAGCGCTGCGTGAAGACAAGAAAAAGTTACAATATTTTTGCGTATGGCTTACGCGGCGCGGCGAAAAAAACGCGCCAACGACTTTTAAAATGCGTCAAATACGCAAACATCGTGCATAAACGCGATCCCTGATCTACTAAATCATGTTGTAGTAATTTAGTGCAAATTCGCACAGTTAACGATAGTTTCGAAACTCTATTTAACAGTTAACGATAGTTTTGAAACTCTATATAACAGATAACGATAGTTTCAAAACTCTATATAACAGTTAACGATAGTTTCAAAACTCTATTTAACAGTTAACGATAGTTTTAAAACTATATAACAGATAACGATAGTTTTGAAACTCTATATATATAAGTATAACAGTTAACGATAGTTTTAAAACCCTGTATAACTGTTAACGATAGTAATACCAATTTTGTGCACCATAAATTAAATACCTAATATCAATTACACCTCAAGGCCATATTTCTTTTATTTCTAAAGGGTGGGGTGGGCTTTCAAGTGACAAGCACATCACTGCAAATAGTGGGTATCTAGACAATATTGTACAAAATGATGTCATTTTGGCCGACAGGGGATTTGACATTAATGAACTAGTGGCTATGAGAGGTGCACAAGTGAAAATCCCTGCCTTTACAAGAAAGAAGAGTCAGCTTACAGCTTATGAGATAGTCAACACGCAAACTAGCTAATCTGAGAATTTATGTTGAGCGAGTTATCGGTATTCTTTGGGGAAAGTACACAATTTTGAACTCTGATATTCTGACTGATCTTTTGTTTGCAAGAGAAGAGGAAGAAGTGGTAACACTGGACAAAATAGTCACTTTATCATCTGGGCTTGTCAATGTTTGCACAGCCTAGTGTTCAAACTGAAGGCATTGTTTAGACTAAAGAATATGTTAATTAAACTCCAGGGGTGTCGTTTGGATCGGCCCTTCGGCGAATCGCCGATTTTTTTTTTACTTTGGCCGAAACTTTCATGTACTTATCGGCCAAATGTCCGAAGAGTATTCGTCTGAATCGGCCAAGGTTTGTCCGGGTTTTTTATTGGTCAGGCTTTTGGGCGGGGATATAGCTCAGTTGGTAGCGCGCTGGATTTGCATTCAGTTGGCCGCTGTCAGCGTGAGTTCGATCCCAGGTTCGGCGGAAATTTATTTCAGAGTCAACTTTGTGTGCAGACTCTCTTCGGTGTCCGAACTCCCCCCCCCCCCCCCCTGTACACTACATTGGGTGTGCACGTTAAAGATCCCACGATTGACAAAAGGGTCTTTCCTGGCAAAATTGCTTAGGCACAGCCGGTTAATAATTGTCTACTCCCGCAGTGGGGCACTGCGGTTATGAAATTAAAGGCCCCTACTGTTTTTGGAACCGCAGGAGCTTTCTAGTTTGCTGTTAGGTAGATTTTTGGTTCCTCTTTCATGTCATGCTCTCTTTTTCTTCATGAATTCTTTTCTTTTTTCTGCCTTCTTGCTCATTCACCTGTATTTTTTCCAAAAATCTCTTCTCTTGTCGCTTGTCTCGCGATTCATGTATAGTTTAATCTGTTAGTGTTCTGATGTAAGTCCAGCAGTAGATAGGTTAAGCCTATTTTAACATACTGGAAACTGGTAATCTTCCAGTAGGTATTAATTTAGTTTTACTAAAGCCTGCTGGGACACAAATAATGGGTTAGTGCATTTGTAAACAGGAATCGCTTGACAAGTGGCCCCCTTCATCCCCCCCTTCCTCGTCCTGATATGGCTCTACGTAGTCGGCTGGATGTTAAGCAACAAATAAACAAACAAATAATTGTCTACCTATACCCGTGTGACTTGGAATAATAGGCCGTGAAAGGTAAATATGCGCCGAAATGGCTGCAATTACTGGCCGTATAAAATTTCATCTCACACGGCATTACTGCAGAGCGCCTAGAACTGTACCCACGGAATATGCGCGATATAAGCGTCATTGATTGATTGATTGATTGATTGATAAAACTGCTGCCGATGTACTTAGACAACTGACTGGCGTTTATTTTCTTCGTGAATACCAAGAACGAAACATCAGTGTTTTGAGCGCAAGCCATTGACAAAAACTATAGCTGCCAGAGTGGTTTCGACAAGGGAAACCACACTTTCTGCGGACCGCTCAGGCTCAGCGTTTGCGTTCGCCGAACATCATGTCGCAACCAAAAAAGAAGAAAAAAACTCAATTGATCAGTGGCCACGGTGTGCTACCCTTCGCCAAGGTAGGTGCTTCTGAACAAAATAACAGCAACACCGCGAACGTGGACAGTGTGAGTGATAGGGGTAGTGTTGTCGAGTCGATGGAAGCAGACGACACAAGCTTAGCAGACGACAGTCACATTCACCGGCGTATCGACATCTGCTGAGATTGAAAAGCGACATCCAAATCGTGGTTTTCAAGCAAATTGGCTCACCCTAGGCCTACACCCATGGCTTAGCTATGAGGGTGGGTCCATGTTTTGCAAACTGTGCAAGAACGGTGGATGTAAAAATATTTTCACCATGGGAGGTTGCCAAAATTTCAGCATTAACTGACCACCTCGCTAGCAAAGACCATGCCAGATCCATAGATGTGCTCGTGTATCAGGAAACCTTCAAAACAATGGATAAAATCACAATGTTATGTGACGGTGTCAGAGTGTGTTTATGTTTTATTGGTGTTTCACCAGTCATATTTCCAACTGAAAGGCTTGTCAAGATTGGAAGAGTTTTATTGTTTTACTTTCAAAACATTAAAGTTAAAGGTTTGAAAAAGTTTTAAAGAATTGGTGTCTTTGTGTTTTACTTAAATCAACAAAGCTGATTGTTTCAGTTGCAGTATGCAACATATGTTCTGTGTTCCTAAGACAATGATTACCTCTTGTGCTTCAATGTTGCGGTGACTTTCGATGAGCCAAAATAATGGCCGAAATTTTTTCAAAATGTCCTAAAGCATTCTGACAGTTTTGGCCAAATGTCCCAACATAAAAATGTCTAGCAACACCCCTGAACTGTGGTGTCTTGTATAGATCTGATTCTGATGTCTCTCATGAGCAGTAGCAATAGTCTTTCTGTTATTATGTTTTCACTGGACGGAATCTTGAATTTGAAGATAAAGGCATTGTTTAAAGAATGTGTTAATTAAACTGTGGTGTATTGTATCTAATTCTGATGCAGGTGTCTCACATGAGCAGTAGCAACAGTTTTTCTGTTATGTTTTCACTGGATGGAATCTTGAATTTGAATACACATACATGTATCATGTGTATATGATCTGACCTGCTGCTATTTCCTTCCATTTCAAGAGCAGATTTCACTCTTTCTATCACACACACACACACACACACACACACACCACATTAACATACACTTTGAATTCATTTTGCATAAATGTGACATGTATTGACACAACTGACAAAGGTTGAATTATGCTGATTAACCTCAAAATAGCTCTACACAGGAAACAAGATAAGGAGCATTGCAAAATTAAATGGCCTACACTTGAAATGCGAGCACACATTTAAACTACCAATAACATGCAACTTCAAGCAACACTGAACATACCACTACCAGTATTGCAGGTATCAAGCCAAAGTGAAGAGAAGAACACTTTCACTAAATGTTCAAAATTGAAATAACATACTGTGGGCATGTGAGTCATTAACTATTCATTATGATAAATAGACCTGTGCGCTTTTTTGCAGAAATAAGTGTGTTCAATTTTGTTGTCATCAAAACAGAACTAGTTGATAATAGAAACTAACTTTCAGTTCCACTGCCAATTTAAACACTGTATTACTTGACTGTACTGATGCAGAACTACGCTGGACCACACACTCTTATTTGTTCCCTAAATCAAGCAGCCAATCCGTGTCACTGGAAACATTGAACAAGGAGAATGAACAATATACCTGGCTGAATAAGTTGATAATCAAACTGCTCATGATTCTTTGTTA
Source organism: Littorina saxatilis (assembly GCF_037325665.1). Classification (NCBI taxonomy): domain Eukaryota; kingdom Metazoa; phylum Mollusca; class Gastropoda; order Littorinimorpha; family Littorinidae; genus Littorina; species Littorina saxatilis. The sequence goes on along the minus strand of NC_090253.1, from coordinate 36,197,074 downwards.
TTCACAGCAGTGGATGTAAAACAATCACAAAATAATGTCCTGTATGCATCATAATTTATACTTGTAGCACTTGATTTTGTATTGTGGTCGGTGATCCTAAACAAAATGTATGCCTACATCTGTGCATGATTTTACTTTAAGAATAAAATGAAACAAGAATGGAACAATTAATGACTTCTCTGTGAGTGTGAACTGTGATTTAAAACATTACATGCCCTCTTTTCTCTCCCTCTTTACAACTTTACTACTGGCCACTTTCTGTGTGTACAGTCATACATGATGTTTGTTTTCCCACACACATGAGCAAGCGAGTCTGGCATTGTCACTGTTTCTTGCTGCGTTTCACGGCTTGTGTTTGCAGCTGCTCCTGGTTCACATCCACTGCTTGTAGAGGCTCAGCTTCTCTGTCCAGCCAGTTTCCAACTAGCTCTGGAAAAACTGCGAGTCTGAACACTTTCAAAGCTTTCTCCACACACATTGCCCAAAAATCACAGTCAGGCAATACTCAGACAATAACTTTATCCACAGTAGTCCACACCATGAAATCGCAGTAGGAGGAACTGGTCATAACAATCTGGCACTGTACCGGTACTTGACTATTTAACTTTTAAGTATGGGTGGTCCTTGCGCAGACAAAGCATCCCCTCACTGTTAGATTCCAAACAGAAATGGCGGTCTGTCACACACACTCAACAGCTGACTCCTTGAAGGTGAAGGGACGTGTGTGCAGGTTTCTCCAACTCCGGCCATGCAGGTTTCTCCAACTCCGGCCATGCAGGTTTCTCCAACTCCGGCCATGCAGGTACAGTGTGCTGACAGTATGTTGCCATCAAAAGTGGCGATGGTCCAAGGAGAAAGTGCTGGTTCATTAAGGCGTTGTGAATGAAGAACCTGAAACATAAATTGAAGATCGCACAAATCAGCATTCAGCTAGGTCAATCGAATGAATATAACTCTAAGACGCACATAATGTCAATGTGCTTTACAACATTAACAATGAAAAGTAAACAACAGATTTTTAACTGAATATGAACATGAAGCTCATTATAATTAGGCCTAAAAAAAAAATAGGTGTGGTTACGGTAACCCGACCTACCCTATTTTTGGGGGCCGACCCTATAACTTTTTATTACATTTGTCAAAAAAATACCCCAAAAAACAAGTAAACGAGTGCAGAAAACGCAATGAAAGCGAAAGCGCCCGAGTCGCACACTTATTTCCCTGTCAAGTAGGTTTATTTTGTACACATTTGAAAAAAAAGTAAAAAAAAAAAAAAAGTGATTGCCTACCTTCCTACCCTATTTTTTTTGGCTATGTTACCGTAACCACACCTATTATTTTTTTTGGCCTTATATATAAATATAATAATTTGCAAGCTATTTCAAAATATTTATATATTCAAGACTATCTACAGCTTTTGTCGTAGTCCAGAATACAAACTAAAGCGAAGAATATATTAAAGACAAAGCCTCAACACAATATCCTGAACTGCAACTTACAAGTGAAATCTGCAACACAAGACAGAGAACACTCACGTTCATTCATTATTATATTTATAAACTGAAAGCACATTCTTACCTTTGCAGAAATGACAGAGTTTTGACAGCCATCAGGGCTGTAGCGCTTGACATCCCTCACCCAGCCAGAGACAAAAAGTCGGTAGGAATCCAAACGTTTGTAAGCTTTCACTTCAGCAACATGCACTCTTCGAGTTCGACAGTTCTTGCCAAGCACAAAATAATTTACGATGTTGATGTAACTCAGCTCTGGCAGATCGTCCGGATTTGCTGACCAGCACCTGGTTGGAATGTCATACGGATCATTCCCATCACTCTCCAAAATCTTCTGATGGTATCGCCGCCTCTCCTCTGGTAACAATCGCTCAGAATATGTTCGCTTCTTGCCCGGTCGCTGTTTCTCCATCTTGCTTTCAAGGCAAGGGAAGTCACTCCAGGAGGCATTGTTTCCCGTTTTTCAACGGTTCACAGCTGTTTTTACTTTTCTCTTTGAAATGAAACGATGAAAGGAAGAGAAATGGAAAGACAGGCATGTTGTTGGGACATAAACAGAACAGAGAACATAAGGGGAAAATACTGTGTTTCAACAACTTCAAGCAAGAAAATGCAAACACTAAACACTCCCGGCAGAGAAAACCCTTAATTGACCTTGACCTTTGACTGTGTTTGAGATCAGTTATTTTCGTACTCGGCTTGTAAAATAAACAAAATAATATCCAAACAACAGCTATTTTAAGATAAGAGTGTGTGGAGAGACCTTGTATTCAATTATAGTAATCACTGAAAGACATAAAACTTAGTTCAGAAGCGAATCCTAGAAACCCCTAAATAATGGAAAATGTCTTGGCTAAACAATTCATTGTTTACGTAAACAATGAATTGTTTACGTAAATAATTCATTGTTTACGTAAATAATGATTTATTTAGAAACATTGCTGATTGTTTATAAACAATGTATTATAAGTCTAAATAATATATTGTTTACGTAAATAAATCATTATTTACGTAAACAATGAATTATTTACGTAAATAATTCATTGTTTACGTAAATAATGATTTATTTAGAAACATTGCTGATTGTTTATAAACAATGTAATATAAGTCTAAATAATATATTGTTTACGTAAATAAATCATTATTTACGTAAACAATGAATTATTTACGTAAACAATGAATTGTTTAGGTAAATAATGAATGGTTTACGTAAATAAAAAATTATTTAGAATTGTTTTACATTGTTTATAAACAATTACTTATTTAGCACATGAGCTTCTAAATAATGATTATTTAGCTAAAACTGGTGAAAAAAACATGAAAAAGTATCCAAATAATTATTTGACAAACGGAATGCCATACGCTCTTACACTTGGTAAAAGAGATTACAAATCGGCCCACCTTCCATCACACACACACACACATACACACACACGCACACACTGCACTCACACACACAACGACGCCTACTTACACACACCCTCTTTAAGCCGGCGGGGATGAAAGCGTGGTGGCCAGTGACCCACAACAAACAAAAGCCAACGCTCGAAGTTCGATTTCACGAAATTCACGGTGCGGGGTGCGCCGCCTTGCCCTTCTGTTCTTTTTTTTTTATATTTAGTCAAGTTTTGACTAAATATTTTAACATCGAGGGGGAATCGAAACGAGGGTCGTGGTGTATGTGCGTGTGTGCGTGTGTGCGTGTGTGTGTGCGTGTGTGCGTGTGTGTGTGTGTGTAGAGCGATTCAGACTAAACTACTGGACCGATCTTTATGAAATTTGACATGAGAGTTCCTGGGTATGAAATCCCCGAACGTTTTTTTCATTTTTTTGATAAATGTCTTTGATGACGTCATATCCGGCTTTTCGTGAAAGTTGAGGCGGCACTGTCACGCCCTCATTTTTCAACCAAATTGGTTGAAATTTTGGTCAAGTACTCTTCGACGAAGCCCGGGGTTCGGTATTGCATTTCAGCTTGGTGGCTTAAAAATTAATTAATGACTTTGGTCATTAAAAATCTGAAAATTGTAAAAAAAAATAAAAATTTATAAAACGATCCAAATTTACGTTTATCTTATTCTCCATCATTTGCTGATTCCAAAAACATATAAATATGTTATATTCGGATTAAAAACAAGCTCTGAAAATTAAATATATAAAAATTATTATCAAAATATTTTTTTCGAAATCAATTTAAAAACACTTTCATCTTATTCCTTGTCGGTTCCTGATTCCAAAAACATATAGATATGATATGTTTGGATTAAAAACACGCTCAGAAAGTTAAAACGAAGAGAGGTACAGAAAAGCGTGCTATGCAGCATAGCGTAACCACTACCCCGCTCTTCTTGTCAATTTCACTGCCTATGCCGTGAGCGGTGGACCACGAGTATACGGTCTTGCTGCGTTGCATTGCGTTCAGTTTCATTCTGTGAGTTCGACAGCTACTTGACTAAATATTGTATTTTCGCCTTACGCGACTTGTTTAAAAAAATTTTAAACACTTTCCCTGCTGGTTGACACTCAGTTTGATATGTCTTGGAAGAGCATCTGTCTGTGTGAATAGAATAGAATAGAATAGAATAGAATAGAATAATGTTTATTGTCATGAACCAGTAAAGTTATTGACACAACAAACAACAAATAATAATAATGCATTATACAATGCTAAAACAATCCGTAACAAATTTGCCAAGACGAACTTGAACTTCGTCTTCTAAAAATAAGTTACTTGGATTTTTGTTAGCATATTTCATATTGATATGTGAAGCATCTTCTTTAAATTCATCCCTTAATTTAACATATTTATTGCATTTATCTAGAAAATGTATTTCATCTTCTATGACATTGCATTCAATACAAAGACGATTTTCTTTAGGGATATTCTGATGTCTTCCACTTTCAATTTTTAGACAATGTGTGCTAGTCCTTAATCTGCTTAACATCTTTCTGTGTTTATTATTCTTAATTTGTATTAAGTATGACTGCATTTCGTAAGATTTACTGATCATAGAATAAAACTTAAGTCTGGAATATGTATCTGATTTTTCTTTTGTCCAGTATCTTATATATTCCTCTTGTTGTTTTTTGTCAATGGCAAACTTTAATTTGTGTACATTTAATGTAGATTGGTTATGCCAAACGTGACTAAAACCTAAGTTACAAAGAGATTGTCTAACAAATTGTAGCCATGGCGTTTCTGTCGGATGGAGCAACATTGAGTCATATAATTGATGTATATACGAATCTTGTTTGGAGTCTAGAATATGCGCCCAGAATGCTATTGTTTGTGATAACATTTTTAATCCTAAAGGGAACCTTCCTAATTCCCCCAGTACAGGTATCCACATAGCTTTTCTATGAACTCCAAGAAGGAATCGACAAAATTTGATATGAACAAATTCATGAGGAGTTTTGCTAGATAAACATGATCCAAAGAAATGATCAGTATTTGTTTGTTTTATTTTATTATTAAACGTAAACGGATACCAGATTTCAGCGCCATATGTTAATATCGGATTTACAAGTGAATCAAATAAATGTATCATTGTGTCTATTTGCACGTTTTGATTGCTGAAAATTCTGCGGAGGGAATGTGCTGCTTTATTACCTTGTTTACTTAAATGATCTTGAGCTGTATCAAAATTTCCATTCTTGTTGAATATGACCCCTAAATATTTATATTGATCTGTTACTTTGATTACATCAGTTCCACATTTAAATATTGTGTGCATTTTTGGATTTATATGACAAAATACTATAATTTTTGTTTTTTCTATGTTAATTTTCAAACCCCACTGTAGGCAATAGTTATTTAGATAATCTAACTTATTTTGTAATCCTATTTTTGATTTTGAAAGAAGTACTAGATCATCTGCATACAGTAGACACGATATTTTTGTATTCTGGTTAATGTATGGCGAATCAACGTCAGGCATTCCATCTGTTATATCATTAATGAAAATATTAAAAAGAGTTGGGCTTAATGTATTTCCTTGATGTACTCCTTTTTTAACCAATACATCTGGTGAATATCCACCTTGCATTTGTGTGCATATCTTTGTATTAATATACATGTTTTTGATTATATTGTAGCATTTACCTCTTATGCCAGTTTTGTATATCTTAAGTAAAAGTGCATCATGCCAAACGTTATCAAAAGCTTTTTGAAAATCTACGAAACATCCATATAATCTACCATTTTTAGTATTGATAATATCGTCTACAATTTTCTTCAGAATGAATATTTGATCCATCGTTCGGTATCCTTTTCGAAACCCAGCTTGTTCTTTTATCAAAATGTTCTTTTTTTCTAAAAAGTTGTTGATTCTTGAATTTATGATTTTACAAAACAATTTTCCCAAATTACTACTAAGAGTGATTCCTCTATAGTTACTCGGATTCATTGGATCTCCTTTTTTATGCAATGGTACACTTATTCCAGTCTTCCATTCTGTAGGATAGTTACCACTTGTAAGAATAATGTTGAATAGATTAACTAATATTTTAGTCATATGATCTAAACTTGCTTTTATAATTTCATTGGTTATTCTATCTTTTCCGGATGACTTCTTATTTTTCAACGTTTTACATTCTTTTTTTAATTCTTTCTCTGTTATGGGGTCATCTAAAATAGGTGTATAACAATGTGTATGCATCTTCTTTAATTCCTCATTTACTATGTATTTTCTTTCATCAGAAACTTTAGTTTCTGTTCCTATCAATTTCTCTAAATGATCAATCCATTTCATTGGATTGATTGCACATTTTTTAGTTGTATTGACTTCACCCATCGTCTTTAAATCTTTTAGAGTTTTCCACATAGCACTTGGATCGTTATTAAATTCGTCATTCAATTTCTTTACTAAATTATCTTTAAAAATCCTTTTCTTTTTCTTTAATATTGCTTTGTATTTTTTTCTTTTTGAGTAGTATTTCTGACATAAATTTACATCATAAGGGTATCTATTTAGAGCATTTAATAATGATTTTAATTCTCTCCTTTGTAAAAAACAGTCACTATCGAACCATTTTTTATGTTTTCTATTCTTTTTCGTAAAATTGCGGTTCTTGATTTTCTTGTTCAAGCATTTTTTTGCAGCCGTGTTTAGCATTGCTGTTATTTTGTCTGTTAAATTGTTAACACACTCGTCTGAGTAATATTTGTCTTCACATGTATGCATTGTTTCAATTTCGTCGTTTATGTTCTGAAGTAAATGTTTCATGTCTCGTGTGTCTAACTCCTGTTTGAATTTAACTTGTGAATTGCTGTCCCACTGATATATTATATCTTCTGCTTTTCCTTGGTTATTAATTGAACATTTATTATGTTTACAATTGATGTTAGGTTTAACATTGGCATTTTTGTTTTTGAACGGAATTCGAATTCTTAGTTCTAAAGGACAATGATCTGAATATACAGTTAAATCTTTTACTTTCATATGTATTACATCCTTGATTAGTTCCTGAGAACAAAGAAAATAGTCTACTACACTACAACCCTGGGGTGTATAACATGTGTATCGCCCACTTAAGTCTCCCAAGGACCTTCCATTAAGTATATACATGTTATTATTATGGCACAAATCTATCAACCTTCTACCTTGTTTTTGTATGACCTTATCTGAAGAATGTCTTTCATGTAGATAGTCAAAGCAATAAGTTGATGGCAAAGAATACCTAAGACTTTCGCTATCTAACTTTAGATAATCGATCAGTTCACCCGTTCTTGCATTGAAGTCTCCGCATAAGATCACGTTACCTTTGGGTATTAATTCATCTAAGTCATTCTCTAACTTGTCCCACAATTCCTCAGTAAAATCTTTTCCAAAGGATGACGATTCGGGCGGAATATATACACACCCTAAATAAATGTCGTGTTCTTTGTTATCCTTTTGAACTTTCAGCCAAATAATGTCACTGTTGCTTTTTTGTAGGATTTGGAAGTTTGAAGATATGTTTTCTCTTATGAATAAACTAATACCCCCAGAAGCACTGGTTGCATTTGTTCTTCTCTTTCTATAAAAGTTACGTTTTACAAATCCTGATAGAAATACTTCTTCGGCATGGTCCTCGTCCAGGTGCATCTCCTCCAGCATAATAATGTCATATCCACATAAAGATTGTATAACGTTATCATCCTGCAATTTGTTGGTTGTTTGTCCGTCGATTGTTTCTTTATACCCTTTTAGGTTCCACGACAAAACATTAATACTGAATGTACTACTATCAAACATGTATGGTTTGTATGAAAAGTTACCTTCGTCGTAACACTAACATTTTTGAAAGAATCGAATACGTTATTAACGAACAAAATATCTATCACGATATTATTAAAAGAAATATCTATCGCGTGGTCGTGGTTGTGGACTCCAGTTCCATGGTCTCATCATGTGAGGATGCATGAAGGCTGAATCTCTCTTTGGTGGACTATGATGATGTCCACTCCATCTTCCATTGCTCTCCCATGTTCTCTGTCTTCCCGTTTGCTGGTGTCGTCGTTCAAATGGTGGTGGGCGAGACTGGTGATGAAATTGGCGATGATAATGACCCGTATGTTGTTGGATTGGTCTGGCAGCTTGGTGTTCTGAGTGATGGTTTCCCTGCCTTTCCCACAAAATATGGTCAAGGTGTTGGCCAATGTTTCTTGCCAGGACTGCCGCGCCTTTCATCGTTGGATGTATTCCGTCTCTGTTCGACAGCGAATATACGTTTTCATGTGAGACAAAGGAAATTCCTGTCTCCGCCATGTCTGCTGCGCACACAGCATTGAATACCTCTCGTTGAGTGTTCAGATCCATTACGTTAGTTGGAATGATCTTACTCACGACAACCTTGGCTTCTTTGAATCGCTGTTTGGCTGCCTCCACACATTTGGTCATCATTTTTGCCGCTCTCTGACCTTTTTCTTTCTTGATGTCATTCACCCCGACATGAAACATAATTGCATCTGGAGTTTTGTGAATGTTCTCCACTGTTTCTTGGCAATCCTTGATGTTCACTACATGTTTTTTTACTATCTTCAGACCGTACGTTTTTTGCATTCGGCCTGGATCGACATGTTTCAATACACTGTCATGAATGAGGTAGACTGTTGGTAGAGAGTTTTCTTCCTCTCTGTGCTCTTGTCGCGACAGATTTTCAAACACAACGTCTTCCTGATCTTCATCTGAATTGGACTCACTCGCTGTTGAATCAACAAAGTCAAATGAATCTTCACGGCGATGTCTTTTCAACACGCTGATCGGGCTTTTGTTTTTCTTTTTTACACGAGGATTTCTTGATGACGTCAGATTGTTCGATGTTGTTGACGTCATTGCCTTTTCGGCTTCATGGTCTTTGTTTTCCATCTTCTCGTATGGCGATTTCGATGTTATATCTCTGACTTGATCAACCCTTTTATTCACCTCTATTCCTGATGACGTCATTGGTTTTGTGCACGACTTTTCTGGTGTCATTTTGATGCTGATGTCATGGTTCATGCTTCCATTCTTTTGAGGTTGGCACGTGGTCTTTGGAACCTTCTGTTTTTTCTCATGTAGTTGTTCTTTTACGGATGTGCTGTACGTAAGGATATCTGAATACGTCGTTTGAGTTGTCACATCTTGTTGTCTCGTCTTGGGGTGTGTCGACAACATGTCAGTCAGTTCCTTGATCTCTTCTTTGTGACTTCTATTTGTCAGCTGGATTTGTTCGGCCAAGTTGAGAATCGCGTTCTCCATGTTCTGTATCATTCTCTTGCCCTCAGACTGTTCCAGTTTCAAGAGCTGCAACTCATGTAGCAGGATGACATTGTTGTTTTTAATCGCATGATTGTTATCAAGAGATTCTTCTTCTTCGGTGAGGATTTCACTGACGTCCTCCACAATCTTTTCGTCCAACATCGCTTGTGCACAATCCTCGCAGGTGAACTTTCTCTGCGTTCTTACGAATAAGCACAGCTGATACACTGGTAACTTGGTGTGCATCCATGGAATCTTGCTTTTGCATGAAGAACATGTAAGTTTTCTTTGTTTAGATATTTCCTCAGTTTTTTCACCGTTGATCAGTGTTTTCACGAGTGTTTGATCATCCTCTTGACAATTCTGGAATCTTTGTTCTTGGGTTGTCAAGGGAATCGTGTCGTCATGTCCTTCAACCGTGGTTTCGCTTCGGTTTTCTGTTGTTTCATCTTGAAATTCATCCTCCTCACCTACTCTAGTTTCATCCTCTCCTTCAAAGTTCTGATGCTCATTTGAAGAACCTTTGAATATAACTGGATTCTCAATTCCAGCCTGCCGCATCGCGCATTTTGCTGCGGCCAACGACTGGTAACAACGATGAGTTGCCTTTGGGAATGCCGTCACTGATTTCGACGCCTCGTTCCATGTATCAAATATTCCAACAGTCCTTCCACTGCTTACAGCATAAAATCGCTTTTCTGATCTCTTCTTTTTCCTTGATCCTCTCGAACGACTCATTTTTTCACTTTTGAATCATCACTTCACATGGGATGCGTCTGGCTTTCGCCATTTTAGAACCGGAAGTCCAACAAAGTAATTGTGTGTGTCTGTGTGTATGTGTGTGTGTATGTCCGTCTGTCTGTCTGTCTGTCTGTGTCTGTGTGTGTGTGTGTCTGTATCTAGTCTGGGTCTGTCCATTTTCTTCAAGAATAATGATATTAAGGAGAGTTGATTTCCGCGTAGAATAGTTGGTCATAAGGCTATACGCAGCACCAATGAACACATGTGACTTACAGGGCCGGACCCAGGGGGGGGGGGGGGTTCCAGCCCCGGAACCCCACCCCTGGAAAAAGCATGTACCTTGCTTTGACTTTTACTAGTTTTAGCACCAAAACAATGCTGCTCTTAACCCTCAAAACAAGGCCCAGAATGCACCAGATTGCACAGATTTTAACCGTTTTTCAAAAATTTTCCGGGGAGCATGCCCCCGGACCCCCCTAGTTCGCGCGCCTGCCATTGGCAGGCGCGCGCTTGTGGCTTCGCCACTTCGCTGATTTGCCCCCCCAAAAAAGGAGGAACCCCCCCCCCCCCCTTACAACTCATTTGGTCCGGCCCTGACTTAGGATGGAAACCATGTTGACAACCAGCCCGCCGGTTCTCGTCCGGAACACTGCAAACAGCCAGTCGAGCTGACCCGCCGCTCGGTACAGCCCGCACCGCGCGGCAAACCGTGTGCTCACATGCTCCCAACTGCAACTGCAACCCGGCGTGTCGTCTGCTCGCTGTCTGTCTGGGTCCCAGTCTAGGCCAAGTCTCGGTGTCTGTGACAGTTGGGTGAGAATGCGATACGGGGGGAACGGCCAGACACAAGCTCCCTCCATAGGTGCGAACAAGGGTAAAAATCACAGGGGAATTTACTGCTGACGGAATCGTTAGGTGTCCGTGAACCGTGAGGCTACTCTGTTCCGCTGGACTGTGGGGTGTCTCTCGCTGACTCGGACTTGGTGTAGGTACACAACTTTTGAAGTGTGTGTGTGTGTGTGTGTATGTGTGTGTGTGTGTGTGTATGTGTGCGGGCGGGGGAGGGTATGTGTGTGTGTGAAATGATTGTATTAAAACCGATTTCTTCTTGACTTTGCTTTGTAAATCTCGGTCCCCCCTGAGGAGGGTCTGATGCTTCCATAGGCTGTCTGTGAAGGGATACTTGTTTCTCTCTCTTTCGCTCTGCTAAGAGATTTTAATAAATCTCAGAAGAAAATCTCTGCTGACTTTCAATTGTTTCTTTCACAACTTCTGATGTTATATATATGAGTTATTTATATGGATTTGAGTGTGTAGGAGTGATCACATGCCATTGAAAAATCGCAGTGCGTACAGTGAAACACCTCAATAAATGCGGTAGGAATATCGTGACATTGCTAAACAAATTCCATTTGATTTTAAAATATTAAAAGGAAAAACTTTGTGTTTGTGAAGTCAAAAAAAAGACACTCGTAATTATGATTTAATCTTGCGAATTTTGACTGATGTATTCTTAAATGATTTGACCATAACAATTTTGACTGATGAATTCATTAAAGATTGAAACATAACGGTTTGTAAACAAAGGGACCTCTCTCTCTCTCTCTCTCTCTCTCTCTCTCTCTCTCTCTCTCTCTCTCTCTCTCTCCACCCATTGCACACCGGTTGGACCGTATATAAGGTAACGTCAAATTATGCTTGTGCAACGTATGTGGGAGTATCACTTATACCCTCAGGATATCTCTTATCCTGTTGCGTAGCGTTACAAGCAGAGAACAGTATACCGAAATGGGAAGGGGAAAAAATGGATCGGGAATTTACAGGACGTCCGCTGTGCTCTCAATCTTCAGTAGTTATAAGTCCCTCTTAGTTTATCCGAGTTGAGTCCGTCTAGATAATGCCATTTTCTCCACCCCTTCTTTTGTACTTTTTTAAAAAAAAATTTTTGACTGTGCTTGAAATGAAAGTTATTCGTTAGATCGTTTCTACTTTTTTGTCACATGAAACATGGCGGACATCGGAAGAAGTCACGAGTGGGGCGGTTTCGCCCTGCGAAAAGAAGCTTCGTGCCGGTTGTGGATCATCGGACTATAAGTTGGGTCGGCAGGCCCAAAACACGCAAAATAAACCTAGATTCCTCTTCTGGTTCCTCGCGTTGCGAGTCGTCATGGGTTCGCTCCTCAGCCGATTCAACCCAGCAAGGACTCCAAGTAGGTCAAGGAGACGGCGACTGGGCAAAATCCCAAAGTAGACTAGATCATTAGAGGAAAGGACGTTATACCCATTCCGTAAAACTCCAAAGGTATGTAAATGACTTAGGACATAAATCGGAGGGTTAGATTGCAGTTGATTCGGAGCAATGAATTTACAACGCTAAAGTTCAAAACTTCTACACCATGACCATACAAATTACTTTTTTTTTCATTCAATTTCAAACTCAAAGATTCCGATTTTGTTCTGTCTGTGTTTGAACTGCATTTCGACTCTCAGCATCATGATATTGATAATGACGCAGAGCAATCAACACCTACTGAGCTAAGTTCCTTTTTATGTCTGTTGGCTAGTACAACAGTACAACTTGAACTACAAGTACAAGGGCCATGAGGTTGACATAATTTGGGGTTGGTTAATTTTGTTTGTTTGTGATGTTGCCACATAAGGCTTTAGCAGTTTTTAGTCCCATGACTCATTGAATGTTTTAAAGATCTACATATTTATGTATTATATGTCTACACACCAATGTCTCATGCACTGAGGAATTTCTGTTATGATGATGGTAACAATTCTGCAGATTGCTCCAATTGTAATACTCACTAATACTGGTATGATCATAATGACATGTAGTACTCACTACTGCTGACTCAATCAGTCAATGAAATTAAGCCATGAAACTACAGTGTTGCAACTGGATTTGTTACACATATTTGTTATGCGGTGTCTGCATGAGGAGAGGTACTTGTAACCTCTGTCCCCTCTGTTAAAATAGCAAAATCTAGATCGGCACTTTTCAGGGTGAGTACGGGTAAGGTCATCAAATCTAGTTTTTAGGCCACATGTTTGCCAAGATCTGCAGTCTTGGTTGGAGCAAAACAACGTTTGATTTGGAACAAAAAGGACTGGGTGGTCGGGTGGTAACGCACTTGCGCTCAGAAGCGAGAGGTTGCGATTTCGACCCTGGGTCAGGGCGTTAGCAATTTTCTCCCCCCTTTCCTAACCTAGGTGGTGGGTTCAAGTGCTAGTCTTTCGGATGAGAAGAAAAACCGAGGTCCCTTCGTGTACACTACATTGGGGTGTGCACGTTAAAGATCCCACGATTGACAAAAGGGTCTTTCCTGGCAAAATTGTATTAAGGCAAAGATAAAAATGACCAACCAAAATACCCGTGTGACTTGGAATAATAGGCCGTAAAAAGTAGGATATGCGCCGAAATGGCTGCGATCTGCTGGTCGATGTGAATGCGTGATGTATTGTGTAAAAAAAATTCCATCTCACACGGCATAAATAAATCCCTGCGCCTTGAGTCCGAGTCTGGAGATACGCGCGCGATATAAGACTTCATATAACATCCTGACTGCTTGCTGTGCAGAGGAAGTGTTCTTTTTAAGAAATGCATTCAAATAAAACAAATGGAGAAATGCCCACTGAACAGAAACAGCCAGGCTCCTAATGTGTGGTATGAATCCAAGTTGAGAGAGATCAGCTGAGCTAGGATTTTACATGGAACAAGATCATCCCTCCACTTGCATACATGTATACCAGAAATGAACATACAGTGTGCTTGATGTGGTGATCAAGTGACATTTTGCTATGAATTTGTTTAAGCAACTAGTAGCTTCTTCAGCGTTAATTCATTAAACAATTACTCTTATTAGAACACATTGCTAAGTTAAGTTATGCGTGTGTTTGTTATTGCAATGTAAGACCTCATGACATAGATATAACAAAATAACACATGATGAGATTCTAAATATGTTTTGTTTACTTGCAGGTCTCAGTTATTACCAAGCCCTGCCTCATTCTTCCCGCAACAGTGACATGGTGCTGTTATAGAACACAAGTAAGGCTTTTGATCATTTCCAAAATACACTAGCAATAGATTGTGAGTGCAACTGGTAATGAGAATATTTTACCACAAAAGGCTAAAGTACAAATAACAGATAATTTATGATGTTAGAAAAAGAAGTCCGCCAGAGCAAGTGATTAGTGTACCAGTTAGCTAGGGTGGATATATTATATAATTACAATTTACAGTCAGCATAAAATGTTGAGGCCAGTCTTGAATTGTTCTCGCCCTGTGAATTCACCGGCAAATCAGATGGCATGAAGAAATCAATGGTATATTATGCTCTGCATTGAATGAACCATCTCCAGTCATTCTGAGTGACACACCTCTTTAAAAAAACCATGCCAGTAATTAAATCCAGGCTACATGGGGATGGAAAATGACCCTGGCAATTTCAACCTCTGCTTGTGCCTTTGTGTAGCAGGATTGGATATGGATCTTCAAAAGCCTTAGTTCATTTGTTTGTATCATGTATGACGTTATAAGTTAATACTATTAGTCAATTTCAGATAGCAGAGTTATTTTCAGAGCTTTCTAACCTCAAACCCTGTCTGCCCCGTGGATTCTAGTTTGTAATTTAAAGGGTATTTTGATTTTGACTCAGTTTCTTTCTTGCAAGTTCATTCTTTTCTCATTCTAGGTACTAAACCACTACTGATGACTGCCTGCATCAGGGTTATAATTTATGAAGAAGTCAAAATGCACATATATAACAGTTTACAATTTAAAGGCACACTTGCCTTGTCACTATAGTGTGGGTCACTGTCTCAGATATTATATGGCTATGCTTTAACATGGAATCCCTCATCTTGGCCACATACTAAAAAATAAAATATATATTCAGTGACTGCTTGCTGTGGTGAGTTAACTCAAAATATGGGATATTTTCACAAACATTCAAGCTGATCTATGTTGGTATGCATCCAAGTAGAGGGATGATCTTATCCCAAGTAAAAGCCTGACAAGATCTGAGACTGTGATTGTGAAGCAAAATGTTTTTACATAGTAAAGTAAGCCTTTAACGAGAAAGTATGTCTATTGCACTGGGTGTTTTATTATTATTATAGTATATATATTTTTCTTCCAGGTAGTCTCTCTTTAAACTGACTTTCTACACCATGGTGTCTCTGGCAGTGTTATAGTGGCAGAAGACAGTTGGAACTGGATATCCTCATTTAGATGGTAGGCATGTTTTCGGCTTTTGTGTTGCTTTGGTGTATGTGTGTATGGTGTGTGTGTGTGTCTGTGTTAAGGCCATGTCAGACGCACAACACAAAACAGTGTTTCCTTTCAAAACAAACACAAAACAGCGTGTTTCCCATGTGACATCCCCCAAAACGCGTTTCAGAAAACACTGTTTCGTGTTTTTGCATCGTGTTTTGGGTTTTAGAGCATGCTCTAAAATCTAAAAACACGTTTTGGTAGTCAGCCAATGAACGCGGACGATCAACTCAAGTGACTCGGTTTCCGGCACCACGGAGATAGAAAAAAATGGCAGACTCAGATGTGGTACCGATTCAGGGTAGTATCGGACCCATGAATCCTAACTAGAGTCTATGGATCCTGTCACGATTGAAGAGAGGCAATAATATCAGTGGGCGCTGCCAGCCGTGTTGTTTACAAACCCAAACACAGCGCGGTAGCTGAACGGGTCAAGCTGACACTGACCGTATCAGTGGACACTGACCGTATCAGTGGACACTGACCGTATCAGTGGGCACTGCCAGCCGTGTTGTTTACAAACTCAAACACAGGGCGATAGCTGGATGGGTCAAGCTGACACTGACCGATATTTCTGTGAAAACACGCACCGCGCTTCATCTGTGTGTTTCGCAAGTGACATCCCCTCTTTAAAAACATGTGTTTCCCCGACGTTTTGAGATGGTGTTTTTGTCGAAAACAGGGTTTTGTGTTGTGCGTCTGTCTCCGCCTTTAGACACATACCAGAAATAAACACACTGTTTGCATGCTGTGGTGAAGTGACATTTTGTGATTTGTTTTTTTAATGAACTAGTACAGGTAGCTTTTACAGCATTTATTCATAACACAATCGCACTTTTTGGGGTATGTGAACAAGTTAAGAGATCAGGGTTCGACACTAGCGGGGGCGGGGGGCGGAACGCCCCAGAGTTTTGTGTTCCGCCCCAAACATTGCCGAAGCTTGGGGCCCACTCCGCCCCAGGATAAATTCCAACAATGACAAACCGAAAATTCTAATGCCAGCAGAGCCAATCACTAAAAATCGCCAGTCAAAGTCGTCACTGAAATTTGCGTTACGATCAATGCCGCAGTCAAGAAAAAAACACATTCAAATCGTCGAAGGACAATGTCGTAAGGGAAATAACTCCCAGATTGCGCTCTTTAGCGTGAGAGATAAGTATCGCCTTCAAATGCCAAACGCAAAATGTGGCGACACATCCCTGGTGTAAAAAGACATGGTCAAATGAAGATGAAGAACAGGGTGGAGAGAAACGAAAAAAGGAGACCGATGCAGCCAAAAGCGCGAAGCGCTGTCGTAATTTCAATGTCAAATGGTTGAAAGAATTTCCCTGGCTTCAGTACGATGAAGAAAAACAGACAATGCATTGCCGCACGTGAATACTGAGAGTGGGCCCCAGATTTTTTTTTCCGCCCCAGCAATTTCCATCTCTGGGGCCAGTGTGGCCCCAGGCCAAATAAGTTAGTGTCGACCCCTGGAGATCATGTCTTATCCCATTTTAAAGCCCTACCAGATCTGAGACGGTGAGCCAAATTGTTTTCATGAGAAGGAATGTGCCTTTTAGTGAAATCTATGTACTTTACAAAACATATTTTAAGAAATGAAATGTGTTACAAGTAACAGCCATAGGAGTGATAGCCTGTAGGTGGAATAATAATCTTCAATTGCCTATAAATGATTATCTGGTTAAGAATGACCTCTTCAAGAAAATTAATGCAAAGCATTTTGATGTTTGTGACGATTAGTTACTCTTTATCACGTTTGGTCGCTGATTTTGCTGTCAGTGTCAGTGTTGGGCAGGTGTGCGTCCATGATGTCATTGCTATTGAAAACTAATCTGTACTGTAAAGTAAATGTACCCATACATGGCAGTTGTCTGGTCAAACCGGGGGCCAGCCATGACTGGGACTGATGTATCCTCAGGCACTCGACACCAGGTGGGCGGGGCCAGTGGTTGGGGTGTGATTCCCTGCCTTACACCACCACAAAGTGTTGTATCAGTAGACAAGACTGAGCAGAACTTCTGCCCCTCCCCCCCCCCCCCCCCCTCACCAATTGACCACTCAGTGCCATGTGCCTGTGGCTGTATCATAAACACTTTGTGACAATAGTTGTTACCTCCTTAGAACATATCTTGTGATGCTCCTCGGTGTTTGATGTATGCTAACTGGTGTACTTATGACATAGTGTTCATATGAAAGTTTTATGTGTTGCAGCTCATCCAGATCACAGGTACACAAAGGAGCTGGTTCCAGTGAAAACATAGGCACATGGAACTGCTTATGGACTACTTTAGAAAGTGTGCGGTTACAACCAAGACTCTCCAGTTAGGAAGGTCTGCGGAAGGGTGCTTGTTCTGTTTCCTCGGACAGGCTTTTCAAGACTAGGTAGGTTAAACCACATGATTGGGCTTTAATTATGAATGCACTTCAAAGTTCACTTATTTCATTATCTGGTACAAGTTCTCTTGCATGTGGGTGTAAGGCTGAAGAAGAACCTCTGACAAGTCAATTTTCAAGCAACTGAGCATGAACCCAGGTAAAAAAAAAACCCACAGAGCTCTCGTTCTCTCTCTTTCTATTGGTCTGTTATTCATAGAATGACACTAACAGTGACACAAGTAAAAAAATCTGTATCATTGTTTTGACCTCTAGAAATTTGGTAGAGAATAAGATGACTAATAGTATTATTTTGATTATTTTATGGTCATTACTGTGGACTCCCCCCCCCCCCCCACACACACACACACCACCCCACCCCACCCCTGCCCCTTTTAAGACACCCCAATCTAAGACTCCTTCCTATTAATGACCCTGTTTACGCAGACTTCTTGTTCATAACATCTGTAAATTCACTCCCATTTTAAGACTTGCTCCTTTTTAAGACCTGATTTTGCTTATTTTGGATTTCGAAAAAGAGAACAACAAATCCCCACTCTCTAGCCAGGCACATGATTTTTGTATGAACCAAGTTGAGGGATGGCATTTGTATAGGCCTGACCAGATCTGAGATGTTGAATCTATTGCTTACAAAGAAAGCATTGTGTCATTAAAGGCACACTACTTCTCTTCACCGTCTCAGTTCAGGCCAGGCTTTAACATAGGATAAGCTCATCCCTCAACTTGGTCACATATGAACAATCAACACACTGACTTCTTGCTGTAGTGATCGAGTCAGATTTGCCAAGGCGTGTACATGGAATAAGATCATAATTCTAAATGCTGAAGTAACATTCTGTTTCCTATGAAGCTAGGCTTGATTTTGGTATGAATCCAAGTTAAGGGATAGCATGTGTAAAAGCAGAATTGTTTACAGAGGCAGCTTTGTGTTATTAAAGGCATCTCAGATCACCTGCCAGGCTTTTTTTTTTTTTACATGGGGTAAGACTATCCCTCCACTCCGGCACATACCAGCAATAAACACAGTGGTTACTTGTGATGAAATAGTGGCAAGACAGATTATTTAAGCATCACATAACCTTCCTAAGTGAAGTCAAGTCGTGTGTGTGTGTGTGAGCATAGAATGTTGAGGACAGCCTTGAAATTTTCTGACTGTGTGAATTCAACAGAACTGCTGTAAATCTGGCGCAGTATAGTTTTTATTGTATGAAACTTCATTTCCAGTCAGGTGCTATGAAGAAATCATATCAGGTTATGCTTTGCAGTGAACCACCACCAGTATTTATTTATTTATTAAGGAGATTTCTATAGCGCATAACTAAAAGCACTATTTCTGAGTAACACGTCATCTTAATTAAAGCATGCCAGTATCGCCAGGCTCCTTTTGGGTGGTAAATGTGGATCTTCAAAAGCCTAAGTTAAAAAAACAAGATGTAAAAGTACATTTTAATAGTAGGTTTTTTTCAGAGGGCAGATATCACAAGATATGATTGTTCAACTGCATGTATGCCTCATTACTAAAACAAAAATTAAGTGGTATTTTACTCGTCTTTCTGGTAAAACATATACACCATCAATATATTATAATAATGATCTTGCTTGTTTACAGATGGACAACAGCTGCTGCCAGGACTAGGTTACGCATAAAGAAAACAGTCAACACTTGGCTGGTGCTGGAGCTTCTTTGATGTCTATATCAACAAAAAAAAGACAGACAGATACCAGCTCATTCAAGACTATATCCCCATTTTACTCACACAGAACAGAGAGCCATCTTCCGCCTTTGCACAGGACACTGCTGTCTGAAGGTACACCTCAAAAGGATAGGTTTTGCACCTACAGCGGACTGTGGCTAGGGTAGGAAGAACAGCGCCAAGCCGGAGGACGTTGACGATCTCCTTGGATCCATCTCCAGTTGTTTCACTGACATCAAGAACTGGATGACTGAGAACAAGCTGAAGCTGAACAGTGAGAAGACGGAGGCCCTTCTCGTTGGAACACGACAGAAGATTGCTTCCCTCACTGTGACCGACCTCCAGCTGGATGACGCGACTGTTCCATTCTCCCCTGCTGTCAAGAGCCTTGGCGTCTTTCTCGACTCCACTCTCTCCATGCAGACACACATCTCCTTCATCATCAAGACCTGCTTTTTCCACCTACGACGCATCGCCTCCATCCGTCGCTACCTCACCCACGACGCCTGTGTCAAGCTGGTTGTCTCCCTCATCTTCAGTCATCTGGACTACTGCAACTCCCTTCTGGCTGGCCTCCCCGCCTCATCCATTCATGGCCTACAACGAGTCCAGAACGCCGCTGCCAGGCTGACGTTGAGGAAGACGAAGCGAGACCACATCACCCCCCTACTTCGCTCCTTGCACTGGCTCCCTGTCAACACCCGAATCTCCTACAAACTGTCTACAAGTGTCTCAACGACTCTGCTCCCGAGTACCTTCAATCCTCCCTGGACCTGTACACCCAGCCCTCCGACCGTCCCCTTCGTTCTGCTGCTGACCCTCTCCGCCTCCACATCCCTCGCTCGAAACTCGCATCTGCTGGTCAGCGTGCATTTCCCTCCGCGGGCCCCTCCGTCTGGAACTCCCTGCCGCTTGAGCTTCGCCAGAGCCCCTCTCTTGACGCGTTCAAGAGTAGGTTGAAGACTCAGTTCTTCCCGTAGCTGGCTGCGACTTTCATGCTCGACGTGATGTGCTGTGCCCCAAAAGACATTCTTGTGCTGTGCTCTGTGAGAGGTGTTTTCTTTGTGCTTAATATTATTTTGTTTGACCTAGCTATTGATGTGTACATTGTTGTTAAACAGTTGTTTGTTTACCAGGGTTTGCTAGTGTGTGATAGGGTTCGTGTCCGTCTGAAGATGTTAGTTTCTTTGTTAGTCCTGTGTTGACAACTCTTCGACAAGCGCTTAGAACTGTACCCACGGAATACGCGCTATATAAGCTTCATATTGATTGATATTGATTGAACAGACTCTGCAACACGTTCTGAGAGGGTTGCCTTTCCTTGCCACCCCTGTGCAACAAGACTTGGCCAGAGAGCACACATCCAAATGCAAACACTGAAGAGGAAGAAGAAGAAGGTGCCCACACAGAAGGGCATGAATCTACTTTAAGGGCAGAAAGGTTTACAGCAGTTTATAGACTTGTAGCAGATAACATGATTGTTGAGACAAAATTACCTTAAAGGGAGAAAATGAACAAGCTAAATAGGCTGTACAGTACTTCACTTGAACAATTTATAAGGTTCCCTGTAATGTATTAAGTATCAAGAACATTTACAGATCACAAGACATTGTGTTTTCTTTTGTTTGCAATACAAATTTTTCACAATAAAAAGATATGCACTTGGCAAGATCCTTAAAATGTAAAACTAGTACGTGTGACAATTTTGAATTGTTCAGAGATGGTTTTGCTTCAGTGGTAAATGTTTTAGCTTTGTTATAAGATTCCGTTACTGAAGCATACTTTAAAACCTTGACCTTCCAAGTCTTGAACAACATACCCTAACTGTGTTAGCACCCTGGGCTGCGATCATTGTGTTGAGCTACTTAACAGAGGACTCCTTGGTTTTATTACATATACTTTGGTTAACTTTAATTATTTGATAAATAATTCTAATACAGGACAACTCCCCCATCAAATGTAGAAATGTCGTCTGCATTTTTATTTTGTATACTGCATATTTTAAAAGGCTATTTTTGTGCACAAAACATGCATCTGCAGGGAGGTTTAGAGGGTGAAGTTAGGATCTATTATGGGGCATGCAGCACCACACCCATTTTGTGTGTGTGTATTTTGTGTTGACACATAAGACACTGTCATTCCAGCAGAAACCTGTGATGATGCACATTTTATTGCAGTAACCAGCTGAAATTGTATGTACGTTGTTATGAAATTGACAAATGATCCCTGCTTTGCAATCCTGGGTTAATGATATTGCCAAAATTAAAACGTGGAGGAAAAAGTGAGTGTAAACCTATTCTTGTGGTGGTGGTGGTGGTGGTGGTGGTGGTGGTGTGTGTGTCTGGTTAGTGTGTGTGTGTGTGTGTTTGAGTGTGTGTTAAACAAACAACACCAAACCTAAATCAAACAAGCACAACAAAAACAAATGACACAAAAACTGACAAAAATCAGAATATCAACAGGAGAAAAAAACAGTGGCTGAATGCAATACTTATTATAACTTAAAAAGTAAAAGTGTGCGTGTGATGTGTGCGTATGTTTGAGTGTTTTAAACAAAAACAACAAACCTAAATTAAACAAGCACAACAACAACAACAAAACAAACGTGGCAAAATTCTGAATATTAACTGAGGAAAAACAAACAGTGCCTGAGTACGAGACTTATTATCAGGGAAACAACGGCAAAACTCGCAATGTCGTATGGAATAAGGTAAAAGATGTAAATCATGGTTTACAGAGAACATCAGTACTGAGTTCTGTCATGTTTTATTTTCTCCAGAGTGTGACGTCTGCAGAATGATCGATACAAAAAGCAGTGTCTCCAGTCATGGCCATATGCTGCTTTCCTAATTTTTGCTTTGCACTATTTTTGCTTTGTGCACATATTTGAACCTTGTGGTGCTATGATTCGGTTCTTAAAAGAAAATTATGACTCACACTCACATACAATCCTTGTTTTTGAATGTTTTAAAACATTGCTGCTTTCTGCTTTGAGCCTGGAGGAACAAAATGACTCTGAAGCCGGACTGCCGACAGGAAGAATGAGAGGGAAAAGAACACGCAGCCATGAAAACACACACAACTCCCTGACAGATAAACTGCTTATGTTCCAAAATCAAGAATCTTTAAGCGCGCACGCACGCACACACACAAACACACACGCGCGCGCGCGCGCACACAGAGAGACTCTCCTCGTGGAAGTAAACTTATACTCGAACTTGAAAGTAAGTATAAATGTTTGATACGAAATAAACCTGTGATAAAAGTCTTTTTATAAATCATCGGTACCAACAAAATTGTCACAACACGTAAAAGGACATACTGTAGTTTCAAATTAGTAACAATCTAAGCCATTTTAATCAGCACTGGTGTCCGGCAAGCACTAACAGATACAACAGCACGTGTATGCATCTTGAAGTAATAAGACCTTGAAGTAGGCCTAGAGTTTACACTATGCATTATGTAATGCTTTAATTCAGCTGCCTAACTGTGGAACTTTGCAAATGTGTGAGGACCGTTTCACAAAACAGACAAAACACCCTCTCAGTTATTTACACAAATCAGTTCCAGAATGTGCGTGTTCCTTTTCCGTCTCTACAAATTAATGTTATCTGGGGGGAACTTGAAACGAATCATTGTCGCTTCCGCCCTCAGTTATAATTGCCTGAGCATAATAGGAAATGCAACAGGTGTAGTCTTCCGCCTGATTTTTAGTCAAGATATTTCGACACAGAATGTTTCTTTCTTTTTTCTTTGTATGTTCACAAGCTCACATACAATCATTTATGCAACACTGACAATAAGACCAGACCAGAGTTGTGATTGAAATGGGCAGTTTATTTAATAAAGCTCCAGAATGAATAAAAATACATGACAAAATAAGGTGGTCCCGCTGTACAAAGCCGGTTACCAAACACACACACACACCAACACACACAAACACACTCACGCACGCACACACACACACACACACACACACACACACACACACACACACACACACACACACACACAGTAACATTGTACAACTTACTGTCACATTCAAGCGGGAACACCAAACAAAACGTATCATCAAATGAAACATTTTAAGTGGTCAAGCAGATGACCACAAACCACACTTGAAATCTTCACATTTTAACACTTTCTCCTGTATCCATAAAAGTCATTTATGCTGACTAGATAATGACATAATAAAATGACATCAATAAAACCATTCCCTTTTTTATTTTAAAGAAAAACAAGAAAATTAAAATAACGCAAAGAACTGATGCTCAGTAAGGTTGGGTATCGATCTCAAATGTGTGCATAGCTAATTACATGTAACCGGCATGGACTGGGGCTAGAATTGGCCTTTCTGTCAGGCAACTCGGCCTCTAATTGGTTTTATATTGTCTGATCCCCCTCCAGAAAAAAACAATACCATTTGCCCCGTGCTTCTGCGCCCACAAAAAATATTCGGGAATAAGAAAAGTTCAAATTTTAGGCACCCCACATACAACCTTAATTGTCAGTCAATTACTTTACTGCAATCAACGTTGATTTTAAAGTACCATGTCATTATTATTTTGGAGATAGATTTGAAAAAGTCCATAATTGCAGACTGCGTATTGCATACCTGTCAAGTACTTTTGGCCTCTGACCATAGTAAATGGCATAAGAAACCATAGTTGGGGATCAAAAACCATAGTTAATGCGTGGATCAGGATGTGGTTAAACGCACAAATTCAACTTCTCACGCATACACACTAAACCAATCAGATTGGTTTTCACAAACTAAAAGTAAAACACATAAATTCCTTTCTACACAAACTGCTCTTTATTTACCACTACATGTAATACATTTACACTGCACTCTTGTTCGTTCATTTTTTTTGTCACTTGTCACTTGTGTTCTTTGTTGTATTCATCTGTGCAAATCTTTGCTTTGTCAATCATGCTGCCAGTCACCTTAAAATCATGGCAGCATGCATCAGAGTTAATTTTGACCTGTAAGAAGGCAGTCAGTGTGTCAGCTCCCAGACTGTGATCCAGCACTTGAAGGTGTTGCAGGGATTCACTGCCAAATGGAAATTTATTCAACATTTTCCTCACACAGGCCATGTAGAACTGGCGCACATCATGCCAGAACTTCTGTTGTGTGGCTGGTGCAAGCTCCTCCTCAGAAATGAATGAACGGCAGTCCATGCCAGCAACAACAAAAAAACAAAATTTTTTTTTTTTTTTTTAATGCTGAAAATGCGTATGGTTTGAGGTATACGACGTAGGACCCAAAAAAACACCGAAAATCCGTAAGAATTACGCAGAATGCGTAGGACTTGACAGGTATGGTATTGGTTTGAGTGATTTGAATTTTGATTTGTCAGCGGCACCTTAAGGATTGCCCCAAATGTGAGTGCGGTTACCCAAGGGAGACTGCTGAGCACTATTTGTTGCATTGACCCTTGTGTAGAGATGTACGATTATTGTCAATTGATAACTGATTATAAGTTTATTGAAATATTATTGAAAGGCATCCCGCAATATTCCCGGAATGTCAATCAGACCATATTCATAACTGTACAAGAATTTATTAAGACAAACAGGCATGTTCCGTACATGAGCCTCTACATTTTATTCATAATGTTCATTTGACACTGTCATGAGACAAATGCTGCCTGACCAATTGTTCTTCGTAATTTCTCTCGTGTTTTGTGTCCTTGTTTCGACTTATCGATTATGGCCCAATCGTTATGTAATTTAGTGCCATTTTCGCCGATCACAAAATGTATTAACTTTGCGTGTGTGTCTTCTGTGCATTTAATATTATTGTGACGTGACCCACTCTTCCAACATTTCTGGCGCTCCAAGTCTTCGTCGTCCTTTTTTTTCCCCTTATGCTGAATTCTGTTCTCTCGTACCCCATTTCTTTTTGTTTCTTGTTTTTACCCCCACCAAGTTCTGTACTACCACCCCTCCCTTTTTGATTGCTTGCGCATCAGGTTTGTCTTT
>NC_090253.1:35848857-35858857 GCF_037325665.1 Littorina saxatilis | reverse complement strand
AGAGAGAAGGACTACCAAACACAAAATGAAACTTCTTCGCAAGAAAACAAGCTAGTTATCAGCAAGAAACAAAACGTGGTCCATATTAGGCAACCTTCCCCTACCAAAGTTGTACAATATGGTGTATATAGGACAGGTCTCTTTTGCCTCAAGGACATCTTAACAAGCACACTGAACAATAGGAATCATACACATGTCAACACTGACCTGAAGGAGGAACGTTGTGTTTAGTCGTTGATAAACAAGTGGCACACACCACATGGCGTGCAGCATGACCGCCTAGAGGAAGTCGTGAGTACGTGTGTGTGTGTGTGTGTGTGACGTCACGACACTGTCTTTATAGGTGAAACAAAGACAAACAACAATATCTCTACTTCTTCCGTCTCAAAATAAAACATTGAACTTACTATTCAGTGACACGTCAACAATAATAACAAAGAATTATAATTCAAGAATAGAATTAGAATGCCACTAGCATCTACCTTAATCCCCAGGGAAAAATTAAAGGAAATGCAAAGAAACAAAACGCCAAAGTGTACGGCTTTGGATTCAAGAACTTGGGTGACGTAGGAAGTACTGTGCGGGTGCGTCGTGATAGGAGACGCTGAGCTGGTGAACCGAGAGGACTGTCTCTTGGGGTGTTTCTGAGGTTGAGAAGACCCAAGTACAAGTTAGAACCATCTCTACTACATCGCTCCAGAAGGTGTTTGGCTTGTTTCACACCATTTTCGGCGAGACCATTTGATTGAGGATATCGTGCATTACTGGTAACGTGCCTGAAGTTCCATTCTGCAGCAAACTTTTGGAACTCCCGAGAAGCAAACTGTGTGCCGTTGTCAGTCATGAGTTGGCATGGCACACCATGGAGTTTTTCAATGACGCTTTGTGAGGAACTGCGTTGAAGTTCGTCCATCTCAAACCAACCTGAGTAGAAATCGGTGACCACTAGGTACTGACGACCATCCCAGTCAATAAGTCAGCACTGACATTTGTCCATGGAAGGGAGGGAACTGGGTGGACTAGGAGGGGCTCTTTGGACAGGTGTGGCTTGGTACTGTTACTTTCCTAGCATTATGATACAGCCTTCTCAATGTCTCTTCTCGTGTGTGGCCAGTACATCGTGTCTGCAGCAAGCTGTTTGGTTCTATCGATCCCCGACCGCGATTTGTGCCAAATGTGCACGTACACAGGACGAAGCTTCTCGGCCACCACCACTTTTGGGCCCTTCATGGCGATGCCATCTTCTATGACGAATTCATCTCTGAAAGCGAAGAAGGGTGACACATCTTGTGGAACTGCCCTTTGATTTCTCTGATGAACTGAGCCAACTTCTGCATTGTGGTGTCTGCCCCTGTGGCTTCCTTCCGTTCTGTGATTCTCGGTGGTGAGATGGCAAGCTCTGTCATTATTCAAAGTCCATGTTGGGTTCCTCATCTGCATCTGGTAGGTAAGCACGAGACAAAGTGTCTGCTAAGAACGGGTGTTTGCCTTTCTTGTAGATGCACGCTAGGTTGTAACGCTGCAGTCGTAATAGCATGCGCTGTAAACGGGCTGGGGCAGCATGAAGCGGTGTCTTGACAATGGTGATCAGGGACTTGTGATCTGTTTCAATTGTCACTGGAAGCCCCTAGATGAAGCCGTGAAACTTCCTGTATGGAAATACCGCCGCCAAGAGTTCTTCCTCTATTTGAGAATAGCGGGTCTCACTGTCTGTGAGAGCGCGTGAAGTTTCGTCTCGGAGGGTGATTCATGCCGCAGTTTCCACTCATTTTCTGCATGGGAGGCCTGTGATCTGAAGAAGCGTTGTCATTGTTCCCAAAGGTGTTCTGTGGGGCACTTTTGAAAGCTGCAGATTCAGATGACATCTACTTCTTGTTTTGATTGAAAACGGTTGTGTTGTTCAAACATCTCGAGAACATGGCACATGTGTGTCGCTTTGTGTAGCGTGAGCTCCTTTTCCCGCAGGAGCTGTTTGCGGAGACTGTCAGAGGTGACTCCACAACCTATTCTGTCCCTGATTAGAGAGTCTCTCAGTTGCCCATATTCACGTGTTTCAGCGAGAAGCTTCAGAGCTGTGATGTAACTCTTGACTGGTTCACCTGGTTCTGGAACTCTGGTATTGAATCTGTGTCTCTCAATTATCACATTGGTCAATGTACCACAATATTCCTTGAATTTGCGTTTGAGTATAGCGACGCATTCTTTGTCTAGTCTCCATATGTGAATGTTTGTGCTTTCTCAATTGCATGTTTGCCTGAAAGGTTGAGCAAGATGTATGCTTGAGTCTTGTTGTCTTTGTCTTCATTGGCAGCCTGAATGAAAATGTCGAACACAGCTTCAAAGACTCGCCAACTGTCGCCGACGTTCCCGTCAAATCGTAGTGATTCTGGTTTAGCAGTAATTCCATAGTGAGTACGTACCACTAAACCACGTCCGACACACACACACACACATTCAGCAGGAGGGCTTCCACGTTCTAGTTTCGAAGTACAGGGAACTGAATTGTGGGAATTGCTGTTTCGACGATTTCAAGGTAATTCCGAGTTCGGCTAGGTCAAACACTTCTAACACCATGAAGAAAATGCAATGATACAAATATCAACACTGACCTGAAGGTTTAGTCGTTGATAAACAAGAGGCACACACCACATAGTGTGCAGCATGACCGACAAGAGGAAGACGTACGTGTGTGTGTGTGACGTCACGACACTGTATTTGTATGTGTTGACTATGCTTAGTATTACAATATAGTTTTTATCAATGAAGGAAATATTCATGACCAGTCCTAATGATATTTTGTCTCTTATAAAGAACGCGAGAACACAAAAGGTAAGAAAAGTTGTTTTTTTCTGATACACAAGACAGTACCAGTCAGCACAATACATAATAAGCCAAAAACTACACACTTAAAGCTGAAAAATCGTTTTAACATTCTTGAAAGGGGTCTCGCGATGTACTTAACCTAAAAAGAGCTAGTCCCCGGACGCACTAAAATAATTAGCATGCGTACTGTCGACAGCGTTTTTCAGATTGAAACCGTCCACTAGTTTCCATGCATATTGGACAAGAACGTACACTTTACTGGATTTTGAAAACGAGAACATTTTCTGTCAGATCTGTTCAGTGGCGAATCTATATATATACTAGATGAATACCCGCTTCGCCGGGTAGCCGGCTTCGCCGGGAAGAAGTAGAGCCAAATACCCGGCTTCGCCGGGTACCCGGCTTTGCCGGGTGAGTGGCGCACCGTACGCCGGCTTCGCGATTGACGCCACACGAAGGAAAACTTCTAAAAATAGTAACGGGAATATGGATTGAGCGTTGTGGACAGTGACCTTCTAAAAATAGTAACGGGAATATGGATTGACGTCACACAAAGGAAGGGAGATAAACGCAAAACACTGGAGAAGATAAGGAAGAGTTACTGGGAATGGATCTGGGAAGATGAACAGAAAAACCAAAATCGGTTCAGCGCTGCGCGCTGAGAGCACGTGTTGAAAATTCTCATCGACCAGGTTGTGTCCGGGGTCTACCTGAATATGCCCACCAAATTTGAAGCAGATCCATCGAGAACTTTGGCCGTGCCACAACGCTCAATCCATATTCCCGTTACTATTTTTAGAAGGTCACTGTCCACAACGCTCCTTATCTTCTCCAGTGTTTTGCGCGTTTATCTCCCTTCCTTCGTGTGGCGTCAATCGCGTACGGTGCGCCACTCACCCGACGAAGCCGGCGTACGGTGCGCCACTCACCCGGCGATGCCGGGTACCCGGTGAAGCCGGGTATTCGGCTCTACTTCTTCCCGGCGAAGCCGGCTACCCGGCGAAGCGGGTATTCATCTGGTTTATGATATATGTCTTACCGATGTGACAAATAACGCTTTT
This sequence comes from Littorina saxatilis, assembly GCF_037325665.1. Taxonomy (NCBI): domain Eukaryota; kingdom Metazoa; phylum Mollusca; class Gastropoda; order Littorinimorpha; family Littorinidae; genus Littorina; species Littorina saxatilis. The sequence continues at coordinate 35,854,973 of NC_090253.1, read as the reverse complement.
GTGAAGGTCTCGCACAATTGTCTACAGTCATCATGGTCGTGGGACCCTCTAAAGTTTCGTTGAGGGGTCCCTGGTCCCTCTAGAAATTAAAAATGGGGGTCCCGGGACCCTCTAGATAGAGCGTCTGTGGGGAGCCCTGAATACAAAGTAATTTCGTTATCTACACTGTTGAATTATACATTTGGAGACGCATACCATGTGCTGTTTCTTGAGGGGGTGTACCACCTGCGGTGGATGAAAATGGGTATACCGGGACCCAGGGGGTGAATCTCGGCCCTGAAAGTGGCTAGTAGTTTATTCGCCATGGCGAGTAGAAATAATTAACTGGCAGACATCAAAGGGACCGCCCGTTGGCACCCCAACCCTCCCTCCTACTTGACCTACTTGCCTCTGCCACCACCCACCCCCTCTCCGCTATCCCACATCCTCAACTTCTCTTCTATTGTTGTGAGTCAGCTACAAGTAACAGTATGACACCCACTACCGCTTTTCTCCACCTCTCCTTTATCTTTTATTGGTGTGAGTCAGCTACAAGTAACAGTATGACACCCACTACCGCTTTTCTCCACCTCTCCTTTATCTTTTATTGGTGTGAGTCAGCTACAAGTAACAGTATGACACCCACTACCGCTTTTCCCCACCTCTCCTTTACCTTTTATTGGTGTTGGCCAGCTCTAAGAATAAGATGAAACATGTACCAACGTACTACACCCTCCTCTTTTTCATTGACTTAGACTACCTCCACCCCTCCCCCTTCCTTCCGTTTAATGCTGTGGTCAAGATGATGAGTTTTTAAATAAAAAGAAGTAAAATTAACCACTGGGCCAGCACACTTCTCTGATGTGTGGCATACTTAAGGTCAACAAAGTTGGTGGACAACTCTCATAAAATTAAAAGTTCACCCGTTGCTACTGTTACATAGCTAGCTGTGCCTCGTTTATTTTAAGGATCAGCTGTAAGCAGTACATGACTGAAGATATGTATTAGACTTTTTTTTAAATGCCGTAGTATTCAAAGAGAAGTTTTTGTAATTATTTTTATTAAAGATTTAACAAATCACTGAAAATATATGTACCAACTTGCAAAACAAACTAACATCCTGATGGGTTAAGCTTCGCTTCTGGTAATTTATGCCTACATTTGAAGTGCGTACACTAATATTTTGCTGGTAAGCAGCTTGCATACCTGTGCTTGATTTATTTTGCGAGATTAATTTTGCCTCAACAGGTTTTGACACAAAAAAGCAGAAAAAGCCAAGAAAGCAAGGACAAACTATTGCGTCCACTGTTTGCACTAGTTTCTTCCCACCCCCAAGAGGCAAAACATTTATTTGTTTGGTTTTTATGTCTGGGAAGTGTGTATGTGTGGCTTTGTTAAAAAAAAAGAATAACTTTGTGTATGAGTTGTGGTGAGTGACTTAATTTTGGTCATAGTAAAGTTAGTAAAGTATTTCCTATGGCTAGCAGGGCCGGACTAGGTAAGTACTGGGGGGGGGGGGGGGGGTGGCGTTACAGATTGGGGTCCAGCCTTGGTGGGGGTTGAAGCTAAACGTTTTTTGATGTTTCTGGAGGGAAAGGAAGCCTCTCCTTGAACGAAAAAGGTAAATTCGACAGCAAGCTGTATAGGCAATGAAGAAGAATTGATCCAGATGCAACCCCCCCCCTCTTTCCCCCCACAAAAAAATGCATTTGGGAGGTACATGCTTAATCCAGGGGGGGGGGGGGGTGTTGCGCAACCCGTGTAACCCCCCCCCCCCTTCTAGTCCGGCCCTGGCTAGTAACATTTCAGAGGAACTAGCCAAGGCATGTGCAAGACTTTCAGTGCTTTCACCTGGAGGTTAACGTAGGTGAACAAATAGGCTTATGAAGTGGATATAACACGAGACTAATCACACAAGCTCCGACAAGAACCGCGTGTCATATGTACGAGTAAAATGCAAATTGTGAAACAAAGTATGCTCTCTTGCAAAAGATACTGCACCCTGTAAACTAATGTTACAATTCCAAGTGATGAACCGTTAGCACCTTGCATAAGATGTTTACTAAACTTTGAGCACAAGGTATACTGACCTTTAAGCAACGTATGCAGGACATTTTGAGATAGCCCCTAAACGTTTTAAGGATGTCGCCTAATGTTTCTGTGAACATTGATATACATTGCTGTGATGGGTACCAAACATTTTTTTCTCTCCTGTAGAGCCTCTCGGTTATCTTGATATTTTGTATGCAAATCATGCCAACTTGTAATTGTTTGCACACGGACTTTTTAATGACGTTTTGACTTGTGTCCGACCTTGTAATTAATAGTGCTATTTTTTGTAATCTTAACACACAAATGACTGTTGCGATACATTTAAAATACCATTAAGACCTGCACGAGCACTGTCTAAAGCTGAAGTTATAACGTTATGCGAAGTGCTTATTCCAGCCGTGTGTGACGTCACGCATATCTGACTTTCTGATATATTTTTTTTCGTTTTCCTGTTTCCCCATCGTTGACAATTCCAAAAAGTAAAGTTGAAAGTTTCAAGACGACGGGAGTTGCTGTGCCGAATGTTACAGCTTTCATTTAATTCAAAATGTATTGAAAGCTGTCATGCAAATTATGGGTGTCGTAGCCTTGTGTTTTTGAACTACATAACTTTGAATTGATCTATTCCCGTCATTTTTAAATGCAGAGCGACTAAAAACACAAGGTGCACTGAGCATAAGCTAGTCCACGTCTCTATTACACGAAGTGAGTGCTTGGGTGCATATCATATTAATAAAACAACTTTGAATGCACGGTTTTGGTTTCTGACAGCAACGTTTTTCAAGAGGTCTTTAAATATGGGCACTGTGAGGCAGTGAGCTATATTTTCAATGATCACTTCAAAAAGAGGAATATATGAGGTACATGTTAGACACCAACTTAAAGGCACAGTAAGCCTCCCGTAAACCATCACAGAGCTCCCCGAGCGTCTACATATAGTACAAGCATACTTCCATTTGAACGCTCACCGAACGGGAACATCCTGGCTGCTTTCTGTCGAGCGTGAGAAATTTTCAAAGAATTTATTTTCGTGGACTTGGCCTCAACAGCAATGGCGCCTCGTTTTGGTGCTGGACGGCTGTTATGAATACCGGAATTCACGCCCGGACAGTAAGCCTCCCCTAAACCATCACAGATACTGTCAGGCTTTTACACACAGTACAAACACCCTTCCATTTGAACGCTCACCAAACGGGAACATCCTAGGTGCCCTACGTAAAGAGCGAGCAATTTTTAAAGAATTAATTTTGCAGATTGTCTCGAACACTTTTTGGACCCATCCTGAACTCAGGTCAAACATGAGTTACTTCCCTTCGGGTCTCATTCTATCGATGTAAACTGGCGATAGCCGTGAATCGATGATTATCAAAATGTTTTTGGACCGTGGTGCGTTTTTGCGCTAGACCTAACTTTTAAAATCTAAATAATAAATTGACAGCTTGTTACACAAACATTCTTTAATCATAAAAGAATTCTTTTTTCATCAAGACAAGATCAGTACAATTCGAAGTTGTGAAAGTTTGAAAAAAGAAAAGCCCGGAAGCAGGGTCACGCAAGGGTCGTAGCAGACGACGCCGGTTTATCAGTGCATATCGCCGTTCCTCTCAACAGTCAAAAGCCATCGCTAGAGTTCTTGTGAACCACAGCCGTTTGTTTCGTGCATAAAAACGTGCTATTGTAAATAGTCGCATTCAAATAACTAACTGACGACTACATTGTGAAAAAGGGAAACTGGATCACACGGGTTCAAGATAAACCACGCAAAAATAAATTCTTTGAAAATTGTTCGCTCTTTATGGAGGGCACCTAGGATGTTCTCAATCGGTGAGTGTTTAAATGAAAGGGTGTTTGTACTGTGTGTAAAAGCCTGACCGTATCTGTGATGGTTTACGGGAGGCTTACTGTGCCTTTAAGTTACATCAAGCATTTTTGGAAGCTGTTTAAGTTATATTTCTAGACCTACTACACTAGCCTTCTTCATGTTATGAGGACCGTAGTGAATATGAACTTAATTGTAATGTAATTCACCTGTGCTTTAAGCTATTATGCTGAATATTTGATTCAGTTATAATATCGGTATCCTGTATGTGTGTGTGTGTATGTGTGTGTGTGTGTGTGTGTGTATGTGTGTGTGTGTGTGTGTGTGTGTGTATGTGTCTGTGTGTGTGTGTGTGTGTAGCGATTCAACAGATGATAAAAAAAAATTAACAATTAAAAAAAGAAAGAAAGAAATTTGAAAATAAAGAAAAAATTATGGCTCAGATTGCTCCATTTTCCTTGTTTTTATAAAAACAATTCCGGTGGGGCATGCCCCCGGAACCCCCTAGGAGCCGACCTTTGTCTTCTAAATGACGGTTTTGGAAGGTAGTTGGGTAATTTGTTGGCTCAGGTTGCACCAGATCGGTTAATTTTTCTTGTTTTGATCCGAACTTATTGTCTTAAAATAACTTTTCGAAGGTGTATTAGGGGAAGTTTATTGGCTCAGATTCCACCAGATTGCTCCATTTTCCTGGTTTTTATCAACATTTTCCGGGGGGGGGGGGGGGGCATATACTTTGCGTCGTCGATCTGTCCCTAAAAGAAATCTGGAACACCCCCACCCCCCCCCTTTAAAATGATGTGATCAGCCCCTGTTCACGAAACATAACATGAAAATTCTTCTGGATGATATCCCAGACTTTTTATCTTCTCATTTATCGGTATATGTCTTTGAGGGCTTCGTGTCAGGCATTTAAAAAAGCTTTAGCGGCACTGTGGAGACCACATTTTTTTAAATTAAATTCATCGCATTTTGTCAAACATTCTTTGACCCGGTCCGGACAAGGAGACTGCGTTTTAGTTTGGAAGCTTAACATATTTTAGTTAATTTGATCATACAAATGTTACTGATAACACAAATTACAATAATAGACTGCATTCTGGATTTTTTTCTGAATCCAAAAATGTATAGATGTGTTATGTTTGAATTGTGCTCAAAAACAGCAAAAAATTTGTTTTATGCAAATTAGGTTCCATGCGTACAATGATACCGAGACAGCGCTGTCTCAGCCAACGGGTTTCGGTCTCAGAGAATACGGTTTTGTTTAATGCGGATGATTTAGGGCCGGCAGATTGACTGAATGCAGGGGCGGATCCAGGGGGGGTTTCTGGGGTTTCCAGGCTACCTTTCTAGCCTAAAAAAAGAAAAAAATGAAAATATAGAAAAACTGATGGCTCAGATTGCACCAGATTGCCCCATTTTCCTTGATTTTTATCAATTTTTTTTACGGGGGGGCATTCCCCCGGACCCCCCCAGCTGCTGCCCTTTGTCTTCTTAGTGACGATTTTGGGAAGTAGATGGGCAACTTGTTGGCTCAGGTTGCACCAAATCGTTCAGTTGTCCTTGTTTTGACCCACATTTGTTTCCTGACAATTTCCTTTTTGGAAGGTGTATTTGAGGACGTTTCTTGGCTCAGATTGCACCAAATATACTCCATTTTCCTTGATTTTATCAAAATTTTGCGCTTCGCGTCGTCGACTTGTCCCTACAAGAAATTTGGAAGCCCCCCCTTAAAAATGATGTGATCCGCCCCTGGAATGTGCGACATTGCTTTACGCGACTCCTACAATACTTTCATTCGCGATTTAGGTCATACACACTTCGGCCGATGTTTTTGTTAGGCCAGACACGGCTCATCGTCATAAAAAATATAAAGTAAACAGGGCCACTGCGGAGATTGAAAGGCCTGCACAAGTGTTTGCATTCTGTGCTTCCACCGGGAAGAACTACGTGTATCCTTTTCCTGCACAAACAACGTAAGATAAACTTTAGAGCAAAAGATGAGCTAGAGTTTCAATCAGATTGGAACTCATGTGGTTCATGTGGTACGACTATGAGTTACCTTCCCTCCTACAGATATTTCTAGAAGCTTCATTGGTAGATGAAGACATCAAGTCATCACTCCTTTTTAACAGTTGCTCGAAGACGATTAAAACGTCAACATTAGGGCGCTGGTGACAATAGTTTCAAAGCAAGAGTTACCTCCCTTGAAGTTCAAGAATATTATAGAAGTCAACGGTAAATCGATTTATACACGCGCGCGCAC
>NC_090253.1:35738857-35843857 GCF_037325665.1 Littorina saxatilis | reverse complement strand
AGGAGCACCCTGGTGCACGTCCAAGGGCGCATAACTGCCCAGCGATACGTGGAGGAAATTCTGCGCCCACACGCCCTTCCTCTTCTGGCTGACCAGGATGCCATATTCCAGCAGGACAACGCTCGCCCGCACACAGCACGACTCACCACCCAGTTCCTCACCGACCACCATGTCCAGGTGCTTCCCTGGCCATCCATGTCGCCAGACATGAACCCGATAGAACACCTCTGGGATGAATTGGACAGACGTGTGCGCAGGCGAGAAGAAGCGCCGGCAAATCACCGCGATCTATTGAGGCACTTCAGGAGGAGTGGGACACCATCCCACAGCAAGATATCCGGCATCTGATCCAGTCCATGCCCAGAAGGTGCCGGGCAGTTGTTGCTGCTCAAGGCAGTCACACCCCCTACTGACTTGACAGCCTCGGCACCCAATCGTATTGATTGACTGATTGATTTGAAGATGCAAATGAACTCTGTGTGCATTCAACTGTGTCCATACCAAATTTCAAACAAATAATCTAAATATTGGATTTTCTGTTAATTTTTTCGAAAAATAAAACAAATTTGGCAAGTAGCAACTATGCGTTTCTTTTTTTGAACAGTATAGATAGAAAATAGTAAAGGACCAAGAATAGAACCTTGTGGAACTCCAAACCTTACTGTTTGTTTACAAGAGTATGATTGATTCAGATAAGTACTTTGCTGTCTATCTGACAGGAAAGATTTTAAAATGCTAACAGAATCAGTTGCCAATCCATAAATCTCAAGCTTTTTGATAAGGAGTTTATGGTCAATTAGGTCAAAAGCTTTAGCAAAGTCAACACATAGAGCAGCACAGAACTGGTTACTATTAATGTTGTTTAGCCATTGGTCAACTAAGCTGATCAGCGCTGTTTGACATGAGTGTTTTTGCATGAAACCTGATTGCTTATCATGTATCAATTTGTTGTCCTCAAAGTGCAAAAGAATATGCTTATTGATATGTTTTTCAAGAGGCTTTGAAAGGATTGATAGAATTGATATTGGTCTGTAATTTGAAGGATTTGTAGTATCCCCCGATTTAAAAAGAGGAATCACTTTAGCCTGTTTGAATTTACTTGGAAAACAGCATTGGTCGATACATATGTTATAAATGAAAGTTAATGTATCCGTGATTATTGGAGCTGCCATTTTTATAATTTTGCATCAAGCCCATCTATGTCACGTGTTTCGGTTTGTTTAAGATGCTGTAGCTGAGAGTAAACATCCAGTATGTTCATTGGTTGCAATGCATGATGAACATGGATATGTTTGGAATTGCAGTATTCTTTCAAAAAGTTTTAAATCATTTGATTCTGTCCGATCATAAGAAATCACTTTATCGGCAATTTTTGAGAAATGTTCATTAAGTGTATCTACAGAAATATTAATAACTTGGGAGGATTTATTTGCAATGTCTTTGTTTGTGAGTTGGTTAATTGCTTTCCAAATAGATTTTGAATCTTGTTTAGATGTAGGCCTAATGAGGTTTTGAAAATATTGTTGTTTACGTTTTCGTTTCAGGGAGTTCACTTTATTTCTTTGTTGTTTGTACTCTTCATGTGTACCATGTTCTTTTAAAAAAATCACGGTAATTTGCAACATTTTCTTTGTCGATCCATTTAGGTTTTTTAGAGAGAGAGAGAGAGAGAGAGAGAGAAAGAGAGAGAGAGAGAAAGAGAGAGAGAGAGATGGATGGATGGATGGATGGATGGATGGATGGATGTTTTATTGTTCTAATCAATGAGTTGATTGACAATTTTCAGACAAATGAAATTGGTGCATAAAACGAAATTAATAAGGGTGTGATACATTGGGCTTTAAACATAGCCCACGAGAGAGAGAGAGAGAGAGAGAGAGAGAGAGAGAGAGAGAGAGAGAGAGAGAGAGAGAGAGAGAGAGAGAGAGAGAGAGAGAGAGAGAGAGAGAGAGAGAGAGAGAGAGAGAGAGAGAGAGAGAGAGAGAGAGAGAGAGAGAGAGAGAGAGAGAGAGAGAGAGAGAGAGAGAGAGAAGCGTTCGATTCATGCAATACTCTGAAACGAATACCCAAATATCTTTCGGTCATTTTTACAATGTATTCATCAACATCACCACAGTTATCATACGATGGCAAGAAACCAACCACCAAACAAGCAGTCAGCAAAAGATTGAGTCACCTGAAATATATGAAACAATGAACACAAACTGAAAATGAACATGAAAACAAACGTAACTAAACAATTACACTGAATATTTTGTTTCACCAACACGCAAAAGTGCTGTATACCTGTTGTAAGTATGTTCGCTTTATTTTGAAATCGTTCAGCAGTTTCCAAAATTCGCCAGACATTCTTTTTTTCAGTTGATATTTTATGAATAATATATCTGTGTTAATACTATTATGGAGGTGTTTATTCTTCAGGTAACACCGGTTTCGAAAGTCATACAAACAAATTACAAAATAGTTTTCAAACAAACAAACAAATCATAAATAAGAGTTCACTTTGACACATCTTGAAATGTCAAGCGTTGTCTGTTGGTATTGGTTCTAGCAGCGACAGCCCACGTTAGGGATGCAGTATTCTCCCTTGGTACAGCACTCCACCTTGCGGGGCAGGTATTCACAGCGTTTGGTGTCGGCCGGGCACGTCTTTACTGTCCAACACAACACACACACACACACACACACACACACACACACACACACACACACAACTGCCTTTAGTAGACATTGAATATGCCGCAAGAAGACGCAAAATTCAGCCACATGACCAATCTCTCAGTTAATGAATCATCAATCATTCACGTACTACAGTTTTTGTTAATAAGGGAAATCACGTGATACAGAGTGGTATCGTTGACACCAGTGTGTCAGAGAGAGACAGAGGGGGGGGGGAGTATGAGGGATATGCGTCTGTGGGTGTGTCCATTTAGTGTTTCTTATTATTCTTTTTGGTCAAAACCGCACTAACTATGCTACAGATGCTGCCTGCAGAATAACAAAAGAATTATAGTTTAAATGGTTTTTAACAATCGATCAACTCTCCGTGGCCGCTATAGGACCACGAAATGAACATCAAAACTGACATTTAACACTGATTCTATTTTTTTAGAGGGCTACTTCTGTTATTATTTGCTACTTGATTATTTTGTACTGTGGCCATGTGACCTCATGCGACTCCCTCATGTCTTACCTGGAAAATGACGACAGGCTGCTGAGGGGCCAGCAGAGGGTCAATCACCTTGCTCCAGTCTTTCACTGTCCACGAGGGGTCCGCCGACACCAGCACGTCATTCACCATGAAAGTGGGCGTGGCCGCCACGCCCCCTACACAAATATCAGCAGTGCAATGTACCAAGCTGTTGGTTTAAACAAGACTTTATTCAATTTTGTATCATGACATGAACAATATATATGGCAATTAGGATTTCTCACTGAAGCATAGTGCTTATTTCAGGAAATCCTAGTGAAAACATAACAGTGGTAAGCATGATGGCGGACTGAATCGAAATACTCATTCCAGAATACAATAACAAACAGAAAAGCTAGATACAAAAACAAACAGGAAAGGGATTGGGGTGGTAATACAGAAGGTAATTTAAAAAAAAATTGTGTCCATCGGTCTGCATCAATAAGGCGTGGCATATATATATCTCCTTTTAATTGACACCAGTTTGTCAAGGAAATAAACTGCTTAAAGCCATGTGATCAACGCCTTCGGAGATAACTGATTTTAATTAAGTGAACATTATTCAAAAGGCAGATGTAACAGCCGCAGTGACCAGATTCATTATGAAATAAGAATCCACACACGCCATAAATTCTGTCTTTCCAAGTAACTCATGCCAATACTGCAAAGTCAGGTGTTGAAATGTGTGAATAATGTGTCTTTTCTCTGTAAGGGGAGACAAGATCGTAACAGTGTGTGTTGAGAGAGAGAGAGAGAGAGAGAGAGAGAGAGAGAGAGAGAGAGAGAGAGAGAGAGAGAACTTTGAACTTTGAACTTTATTTATTTACCGAGGGTAACAGAATAAGCAAAGTATACATGCTTTTTTTCGTCCGAATGTATGTATGTAAGAGTGTATGTATGTGTATGTATGTGTGTGCGTGTGTTTGTGTGTGCGTGTGTTTGTGTGTGCGTGTGTGCGTGCGTATGTGCGTGCGTGAGCGTGTGTGTGAATGTGCGTGTTTGTGTGTACGCGCGCGCGTGTGCGTGCTTGTGTACGTACGTGCGTGCTTGCGTGCTCTCTCTCCTCCCTCCCCCCTCTCTCTGTGTGACCTAAAGTCGTCAGTAGTTGCTTCTATTGATCTCTCCGACTCTCTCTCGAACGTGTGCTGTGCCATGAACAAAATTAGTTTTCATTTCCTGTGAATGTACCGCATCGAATATATGTTGTGATAGATAGGCTACCTGCGTCGATATGTGTCAGCTGTTCATTGTTATGTTTGAAGATGAGTACATCACCTGATTATTTTTCAGTTTCTCATGTTTCTTTCTCAACAAGTTTTGATGCGGCAGATGTTGCCTTTCAGTCATGCTTAATTGACTAGTATGCAACAAATCCTGTTGAAATCACGATTTTTTTCCGTTCACATATATGAATGAACGAGCAAGTCGGGTTTGTTGTTGTTTTTTGGTTGCTTTAAAAAAAACATTGTTTGATGTTTTAACACTTATTGAGGCAGATTTGTGCACGTCTACAATGGCAGGTACCACGAACTTTGCCGTTCCATAATTTTGCCTATGCAGTACCTTTGGATTTGTATTTGTATTTGGCACCTTTATCACCCCTCTCAAACCTGTGATTGCTTGTTTGCTCTATGTCTACATAAACATGAATGGTAATATATTTTAACTTTTGAGAAAGGGTTTTGTTAAATAAGCTCTGTTATGTGTTCTTTTTACGCATTTTCTGATTCTTATTTTAAATTTAGGAAATAGTAAAAAATACAATGTTATCATCAAGTTTAGTCAAGTTTTGACTTAATGTTTAGACTGTGAATCGAGACGAGGGTGGTATGGGTGTGTGTGTGTGTTGAGCGATTCCCAGAAAACTACTGGACAGATCTTCATGAAAATTGACATACAAATTCTTCCAGATGATATCCCCAGACCATTTTTAATCTGTTAGTGAAAATTCGTTTTTAATGACAACTTTAATGAGCAAACTAATGAACTAATGGTTAAGCTGTTTAGCTGAAATTAAATCCCGAAGTCCGAACCAAGTCAAAGATTTCTTGACCCAAATTTCAATTAATTTGTTTGAAAAATGAGAGCGTGACAGTTGCGCCTCAACTATCACTAACAGCCGGATATGACGTCATCAAAGACATCTATCGAAAAAAAAAGTCTGGGGATATTATACCTAGAAACTCCCATGTCAAGTTTCATGGAGATCGGTAAAGTAGTTTTTTCTGAATCGCTCTACACACACACACACACACACACACACACACACACACACACACACACACACACACACACACACACACACACACACACAGATAAACGCACATATACACCACGACCCTCGTCTCGATTCCCCGTCTATATTAAAACATTTAATCAAGTTTTGACTAAATGTAAAAAAAGGAGACAACAGGTCTTCAGTTGCACCCATCCACCCACCCCCTTATCCCCTCTCTCCCTCATCTTCCGACTCCTCACTCCCGAAAATCAAGCATTTTCTAGACAAAAAGACACAAGCAGACGAGATCTTCAGCCTCACTCATCCCAAGCAGAGACCGCAGAGTACCAAGCTCTAACGTCCAATAGTGTGTATACAAGTGAGAAAGAAGGAGAAGGTGTGCGGTGTAGACCTACGTGTACAGGCGTACTTCCAGGCCACACGAGTGTCCTGCTCCACCGTGTCGCTGTCCACAAGCTTTGCGAACTGACCGCTTGACCCCGACACCACGTCCTCTGCCAGCTTGGCCAGCTGTCTGGGGAGAAGAGAAGTGAACATTGCTTGCTTGCCTCGCCAATGACTGTGTATTACTTCATTTCCATTACTGGAGTCGCGTACGTCGTTTTAGCATTCATGTTTACTCCTAGGGTTAACTAAGCACCGTGTAAATTTAAAAATTCAGAGTATAAAAACTCTCCATAGGACTTGACTCTCTTTTGGAGAATTATCTTACTGCTAGAACTTTAAACGTGTGGTATTTATCCCTCAAAAGGGAATTTATATCGGCAGCTGTGTTTTCTATCATCATCATCATTATTATAATTATCATCATTATCATCATTATCATTATCATTATCATTATCATCATCATCATCAAGATGACTTTTGCGGCATGCATTACTCACTGGACAACCGCGGCGTCGGAGATTTGGTGAGTGGCGGTGTTGACCAGGGAGTCAATGTTGTTGTACAGAATGTTGAACCAGGCGTACGTGCTCTTTCCTTTGCTCAGCATGTCCACCACGTGCGCACCCTGAAACACACTGCAAAGCTACACATCCTGCCTAGAATCATAGTCCCGATCTCATCTAGAAGCTTGATTGACGGTTAGTTGGTTATTATGAGTTATCTATATATATATACGACTAGTGTCTGTCTGTCTGTCTGTCTGTGTGTCTGTGCGCGATGCACGGCCAAAGTTCTCGATGGATCTGCTTCAAATTTGGTGGGCTTATTCAGAGAGACCCCGGACACAACCTCATCGATGAGATATTTCAACACGTGCTCTCAGCGCGCAGCGCTGAACCGATTTTGGTTTTTCCCAGTAACTCTTCCTTATCTTCTCCAGTGTTTTCAGCGTTTATCTCCCTTCCTTCGTGTGGCGTCAATCCATATTCCCGTTACTACGTTACTATTTTTAGAATGTCACGATTGCACCTGTAAGTTGTCCTTACTGTAAAAGTGAAAAGGTCGAATCAATTTATAGCAACGCGAAAAATACACTGTCATCTATCTCTATATATTTATAGATATACATATACGGCTTCTCTGTGTGTGTGTGTGTGTGTTTGTGTTTGTGTGTGTGTGGGCAACACCTGTGGATTGTAGAGTTCTGTTTGTGATGTGGTCTGGCGGCTTTGGTGTGTCACCATAAGCTGGGAATTACCAATTTCTAGAGCTTAAATGCACCTGTCAATCCGACCTCACCATTGCTCATTTGACTTTGGAGTGTGATTTGAACTCATGCCACTTTCAACCCCTGACTCAGTTTATAAACTCAAATAGAAATATCTTGCCAAATACCTCAAAGGAAAAATTAAGCTATCTTTTAAGTTTTAATAAAGACCTTGGGTGGCAAGGTCCCAAACTTATCGCTGGACTTATGCACACGCACCCACTTGGTCCCTGGATATGAAGAGACTTTGCTGCGGCTGACGCCATTGCTTCTCATACAGCTACTATATATTTTTATCAGAACTTTTAAAAATACCATTTTTTATATCCAAGTATCTCTTAACACCATTTTTAATTAGATGAGCGAGAGTGTGCGGGGGGCGGGAGGGTGGTGAACCACTGTACATAAAGGGAAAGTTTGTGTGCGTGCCTGTGTGTGTTCTTAATCTAAGACAAATGTCGCCAATGTTTTTACAGAGTGACGTTAAATAAACGATTTTATCATCATTATCATGTGTCACCGTCGCGATATAACCTTGAATGGTTGAAAACGACGTTAAACACCAAATAAAGAAAGAAAGATTGGTGTGTCAGTATGTACAGGCCTTCCTTCGAGAAGCCATAACAGTTATTCTCAATCCCGTTTGAGTGGACTTCGCCTTCAAAGGTGATTGTGGTGTTTTGGTCACTGAATCATTTTCGTGCTGTTCCCATTCCACCTGGGAGGGATTTAAGTTCATTCAAAGGGGGTCGAGTGTGACAGGGAGACTACCGTCGCCCTTCACAGCAGACTCTGCAGAGTTGTTCGCCTTAGAAGTTGTGGGCTTTCCTTGCATGTACCCGTAAGTTGTCCTTACTGTAAAAGTGAAAAGGTCGAATCAATTTATAGCCACGCGAAAAATACACTGTCATCTATCTCTATATATTTATAGATATAGATATACATATATATATATACGGCTTCTCTCTGTGTGTGTGTGTTTGTGTGTGGATTGTAGAGTTCTGTTTGTGATGGGGTCTAGCGGCTTTTGTCTGTCTGTATGTTCTGGCATTTGAGAAGCCATAACAGATAATATAGGGCTAAGAAATAAGCTCTAAAATTCTCAATCCCGTTTGACAGGACTTCGCCTTCAAATGTGATTGTGGTGAACCGCCACGCTGTCTGTCTCTGTCTCGCGATTCACCGCGGCGAAGCCGGGTATTCCTCTAGTTTCTAATATGCTGACTGTTAGCAAATGATAACAGATATGTCGAGAAAAAAGATATCAAGCATGAGCCTTTTAGGCGAATGCTGATATCGTTTGGGAGACATGTCTGTTATCATTTGCTAACAGTCAGCATATTAGAAATAACGGTTTTATTACCGTTTAATTCGACCAAAAAAATTTTCGAAGCGACCCCGCGAATTAGACAGAACAGCCGCAATGGGAACAGGAGCACTCCTACCTGATTATGCCTGTCAGTCAAAGAATTCTCGTGACCTGGGTCAGCCAATCAGAGTAACACACCTTACGTGATGAATATTCACAGGTCAAATGCGTTTCGGACACACAACAAACCAAGTTGAACATGCGTTTCGGTTGCTTCGCTTTTTCTTGTTGAACAGAGAGCGACAGATTTAGAACCGACTCCAGACGGATGGGAAATGACGTAAAGATACATTTGACGTAAAGCGAGTGACCCAATTTCACTTGATTTTCCGAACTTTGATAATTTAGATTTCAAGTGAGCGAGTCGGCACTGCACACTCAGAGGATGGGCGGTGCCTCGCTGTTCCTTAAAGCACCCACCGACAAAACTCGCTTTTCGGTATTTTTTAGATAAAGAGTATTATCTGACAGCATTTGAAGTGTCATTCTTTAGAATAAATCACACTGATATTGCTGATTTAAATTTTTACTTTGTCTTGTTCATTTTTAGCTTGATAAACAAAAAGAGCCTGAACGTTATAACATTTAGAGGGTCACCTAGGATCCGTTCTGATTTGTCAAAAAGCCATATGGGGCACTGAATTGGTAATAATTTGTTTTATCGTGTCTTCAGCAGATATTGCTATCCGAGACCGATGCAAGTTTGTTTCCTTTCTCAGTTTGATGGACGGAAAGCATAAAGATAAGTACTTATGTGTTTTGCCTTGGTACCCTGTTCTGTATTAAAGCAAGTGGGAACATTACTCAATAAACGCTATCTACACTTGTTCCCGTTGGTTAAACTCAGCACTCTTTCAAGAGAAGGCAATCTTAATTTCCCGCGCATGTAAATTTCCTGATCTATATATTTTCGTTGAGAGAGAAACAGAGAGAGAGAGAGAGAGAGAGAGAGAGAGAGAGAGAGAGAGAGAGCCCACCTTGGCAGCATAGAACCCCGCCCTGTGGTAGGGCAGGGGGAAGAGATGGGTGACGAGCTGCAGTCTGTCCGGTCCATAGTGGTCAGCTACCTGCAGCACAGTGGGCAGTGCCGCCTTGCTGTCCGGACAGATCAGGTCAATGTAGAAATCCAGGTGCACAGAAGCGTTGGGCTGTCCGTTAGCGTACACGAAACCTAGCTCCCTTCTGGGTATGGGAATCTGTCCCTTCACCGCTACCAAGGCTGCCAACACTGCTGCCACGAGCATTCCGACACTGCAGAACGACTTCATTGTAAAAAGAGGCCGCGAGGAGTATTTCGCAGTGTTTAAAATGTGTTTGCAAATATCCACCGACGATGAGTTTAAGTGTGGAAGGTATGTGTGAAGCGCTGCGATGATCTATGAAACGAATCAGTAGATACTGCAGGTATCACACTTCAGCTCTTTCACAGTGAGTGTCGATCTGGGTCGAGACGGATTATATTATACTATATAGCAGAGCGACTGATTGAGATGGGCGTGTGTGAACACACAGGCACGTGAAGGGGATGTCACACGAGACTAATCACACGATCCGACAGAGAAACGTGTTTCATCCCTATGAATGCACTTCGATTTGTAAAATACCGTAGACAAAGGAAGGTAATTTTCGTGCTTTAACATTTGCACGGTCATGCCAGCATGAGACTTCTACAAAGCAGCACGACACGTTAGTCTCGAGGTTTCGTCTTACCACACGACATGCGGAAATTTCGTAAACAAGACAGTGATCTCTTAAAGGTGCTGTTCGAGTCCAGATGAAACCAGGCTTCACAGAGTACCGACGCCGAAGAGAAAAACAATCCATTTCTTTTCTGTCGTTGCTGTAGTAGTAGTAGTAATTGTAGTAGCAGTAGCAGTAGTCGTTGTTGTGGTTGGAATGTGACCTATTTCAAAACTATAGTTTCGTTCGTGTGTTCGTGCAGATTGTGTGTGTGTGTGTGTGTGTGTGTGTGTGTGTGTGTGTGTGTGTGTGTGTGTGTGTGTTTGTTTGTGTATGTGTGTGTGTGTGTTTGTGCTTGCGTACGTGCGTGTGTGTGGATGTGTGTGTGTGTCTATCTTTGTGTCTCATGTATGTGTGTCCATATGTGTGTGTGAGGGAGAGAGAGAGAGAGAGAGCGCTCCGGTCGTGACACTTCGTACATGCATGCACTGCTTTGTACGATTACCAATGTGCGCGCGTGTACTGATCTTGCGATAACCTTTACAGCTCCTTTAAGAGTGGCAAGAAAAGCGCCATGTCATGCTGTCTGTCCTGAGTGGTGTTAATCTTGAGACTCGGTGTATCACATGCTTTTATCCTCACTTGGCCAACTAGGCCACAGTCAAGGTCTATTGCCACCTTGTATCGCCTGCCGATAAACAGGTTACAGTAACCGTCAACAAAATAACAGTGCGAATTGTCGGTGTGCCGCTTTTCATTCATCAAGCTATACCTGCATCCAACACCGAAAAAACCATGATGATGTAGTGCGGTGCGTATAGCCTGACAGGTTCATTGTAAAGCACCAGCTGTGCTGGCAGTAACAGCATAATTGTGTTTGCACGATGAGTTGACAAGGACAATTACTACTAAAAAAACAAATTATTTATAATATACAATTATTTATTTTGCACTGAATAATTGTATTGAAGCACAACTATTTCCCTTTATCTTTTGTCGGTCGGCATCAGACTTAAAATTGTATATTATACTGTATAACAATAATATATCAGGACTAGATTTCACTGTGATACATCCCCCAAAAAGGGACTTTGCTTTGAAAAATTTATTTGCAGCATACTAAAGACGTAAACATACACCACTTTTTGGAGAATATGAGATGGTTTCCAAAGCCCTGTAATATCGGCGCAAAACGTGCAACAGGGTCCTGACCGTGAACGGTGTCCCCAGTGTGTTAAAAGCTGACACTCTGAACAAATAATGTACGCTAGCAACATCCTTCCAAGACAAACACTGATATATTTTCTTGACCTTGTTTAAGGAGAGTAGGCTATACATTAAAGCACCACTATTTTCCGGTGGGTTGTTTTTTTGGCAGTTGGAGTACGACAAAATTCATTAGATACGAGTAGAAGCCGAAGATGGGTTGATAAACACCGGAAATACGGCTTTGACAATATGTTTGAAACATGTTTTAAAGTGATTTGAGACTGGGTTTTTTTTCCCCCTTTTTCTCTCTTTTTTTAATTTGGTTTTACTTCCTTTTCATTTTGCGAGGGAATGACATTTAAAATATCATTTGCACAAGAAGAAAGAGAGAGAGATCAAACCAACAGTCAGTGAGCATGTATTTTATTTTCTTCACAAATTGAACATACAGTGTCAGTGAAAAACGCGTCAGTGAAAAACACATCGATGCTCACAGTTAGACAAAAAATTGTGAGAACAGGTTCATGTACTGTTTCAACCTTGTTGTAACAGTCAATGTCACAAGCTTTCTATTGTTACACAAAGAATCACAGTTTGTATAATAGCTGACAAGGAAGTAAAAGATTGCTGGTATTAAGGAAGCAATTTTTAAATGTTTACACACCGTCTTATGGGCATCGACATCAGTCTCAGTCTGCATTAGTTGTTACCTTTTGTACATAATTATATCCTATCCTACCTCTGGAGAGAGAGAGATTTTACTTGAAACTTGGAAGGTTTTTTGTGAGTGAGTGTGTGTGTGTGTGTGTGTGTGTGTGTGTGTGTGTGTGTGTGTGTGTGTGTGTGTGTGTGTGTGTGTGTGTGTGTGTGTGTGTGTGTGTATGTGTGTGTGTGAGTGTGTGTGTGTTTGCGCGCAAGTGTTGTTGTTGTTCTTTATCGGTTGAAATACCGGCATCCAAATCACTCTAACTATTCATGAAAAAGGTCACTGTGGTTGATGTACTATAATTTTGCAAAATACAATGTACACAACAAAAGTACAGCCTGCAGGCTACATAGAACAACGTTCACACGGCTTCGATGTGAAAACAGAAATTGCACATCTGTTGAACGTTGTCCAAGCGGCAGCAATGATGATTATCATCATGAGATTTTCTGATACTGTTTATATTTTCTTCTCCTTCTTCCTTTTTTTACATTTGGTCAAGTTTTGACTAAATGTTTTAACGTAGAGGGGGGAATCGAGACGAGGGTCGTGGTGTATGTGTGTGTGTCTGTCTGTCTGTCTGTCTGTGTGTGTGTGTGTAGAGCGATTCAGACTAAACTACTGGGCCGATCTTTATGAAATTTGACATGAGAGTTCCTGGGTATGATATCCCCGGACATTTTTTTCATTTTTTCGATAAATACCTTTGATGACGTCATATCCGGCTTTTTGTAAAAGTTGAGGCGGCACTGTCACACCCTCATTTTTTAATTAGATTGATTGAAATTTTGGCAAACCAATCTTCGACGAAGGCCGGGGTTTGGTATTGCATTTCAGCTTGGTGGCTTAAAAACTAATGAGTGAGTTTGGTCATTAAAAATTGGAAACTTGTAATTAAAATTATTTTTTTATTAAACGATCCAAAAACAATTTCATCTTATTCGTCGTCATTTTCTGATTCCAAAAACATATACATATGTTATATTTGGATTAAAAACAAGCTCTGAAAATTAAAAATATAAAAATTATGATCAAAATTAAATTTCCGGAATCGTTTTAATTTAAATTTCATCTTATTCCTTGTCGGTTCCTGATTCCAAAAACATATAGATATGATATGTTTGGATTAAAAACACGCTCAGAAAGTTAAAACGAAGAGAGTACAGTAAAGCGTGCTATGAAGCACAGCGCAATCGCTACCGCGCCAAACAGGCTCGTCACTTTCACTGCCTTTTGCACTAGCGGCGGACCACGTTCAGTTTCATTCTGTGAGTTCCACAAGTTGACTAAATGTAGTAATTTCGCCTTACGCGACTTGTTTACATTTGTGTCAAGTTTTGACTAAATGTTTTAACATAGAGGGGGGAATCGAGACGAGGGTTGTGGTGTATGTGTGTCTGTGTGTGTGTGTGTGTAGAGCGATTCAGAGAAAACTACTGGACCGATCTTCATGAAACTTGACATGCGGAGAGATCCTGAGTATGGTATCTCCAGACGTTTTTTTCATTTTTTTTATAAATATCTTTGCTGACGTCATATCCGGCTTTTCGTGAAAGTTGAGGCGGCACTGTCACGCTCTCATTTTTAAACCAAATTGGTTGAAATTTTGGTCAAGTAATCTTCGACGAAGCCCGGACTTTGGTATTGCATTTCAGCTTGGAGGCTTAAAAATTATTTAATGAGTTTGCTCATTAAAGTTGTCATTAAAATCGATTTTTCGCAAACAGATTTAAAATTGATTGCATCGCATTCTTCGTCCCATTCTGAATCTCAAAATATATATATATGTCATGTTTACTCTTAAAATGTGATCACAATTAACAAAAATAGTAGTAAAACGACGTTAAACACCAAATAAAGAAAGAAAGAAAGATTAATTAGTCTTCCGATTAAAATTTAAGAAATCGATCCAAAAATGATTTCATCTTATTCTTTATCATTTCCTGATTCCAAAAACATATATATATATGATAGGTTGTATTCAAAACAAGCTCAGAAAGTTAACAAGAATACAGAAAAGCGCGCTTTCCTGCTTAGCACAATACGCTACCGCGCTATTCTGGCGTGTTAATTTCACTGCGTTTTGCACGTGGGAGGTGAGCGATTTCCTTCTCGCGGGGATTGACGAAGCTGTACTGTCTTGGTGAAAAAATACAGTGCGTTCAGTTTCATTCCGTGAGTTCGACAGCTTGACTAAATGTAGTAATTTCGCCTTACTCGACTTGTTTAATGTTTTCTTCTTTCCAGAAAAACATTTTTTACAATCGAACAAGCAGCTTGGGGGAGATAACCAGTAATGTGGCTGTCGACCTGGACGAATGATCACAATTCGGAATGTAGTGGTTTCCCTTGATGCAGCACTGAAATCTGTGGTTAGGATATACATAATTATACACACACGGCTTTTGTGATCGACTGGACACAGCTCTACACACACACACACACACACACACACACACACACACACACACACACACACACACACACACACACACACACACACAAACACACACACACACATCAGCAATTATGCAAAACAAGAGAAAGAGAGAGAGAGAGAGAGAGAGAGAGAGAGAGAGAGAGAGAGAGAGAGAGAGAGAGAGAGAGAGAGTGCGCAGCTTGGCAAAGCAAACAAACAATTCAATTAAATGCTAACTCGTACGACTCACCCTCGTTTTGTGTATTATAAATCAGAATCAAATCCTCTGCTGTTCTAGCTAAATGATTATGAACAGCTTAGAAAATGATAATTTCCTTCTTAATGGCCGGAACCCGGACTGACTGTGACCATGAAGGATCGACACTGCCATGTTCTGCAGTCATCAAACAGTGGACGTGTGTGACTGACGGTACAAATATATCGCTTCAAAAAAAATAACTGAACCATTCTGTGACGTTGACATTTGATGCGGGCCAAGCAGACTTGGGTCATGCGTGGAGGTCATCAAACTTGAAATTTGAACTTGAACTTAATACAGGTAGTGTGTTAAGTTTGAAAGATCTATCTTCAAAAAAAGAAAACGAAATTTTGTTTTAAATTTTTTACCCAAATTTGTGTGTTTGTCATTTAACGAAGGTCAAATGAACTTGGGTCATGTTTGAAGATGATCAAATCCTGGAAGTGTATGAAGTTTCAAAGAACTCTCTTCAAAAACGTTTGAGAAGATGGTGTTTTCCCGGTTTGTTATTACCCTTAACATGACCCCGCTGTTACCTTGAAATTGACTAGGGTACATCGAACTTTCCTTTTGTCTGAATATTATCAAAACCTACCAGCATGTGAAATTTTGAGGCCATAAAAAGCATCCGAGAAAACCTCATCGTTGAGTTTTTCATCTAACAGCAAAACACTGCTCAAAACAAGACTTGATTACGCTTATGTGAGTCAAACACCATGTTTACGGTAAGCTGAACCACCACAAATTGTTGTTACCATCCATGTTTGTTTTTTATATTTTGTTTTTTTGTTGTTCTTGTTTTTAAAGGAAAATCAAATCTAAAAAAAGACATGATGTATATATGAACACAGAACCAACATGATAAACTACAATTCTTGCAACCATGCAATACTATTTTTCTGTTAGAACTACTTGTACATTACAGAAAACACTTTGTCTTGCACTAAGACACGTGTGCGTCTTAGCCTGGGGAAAAACCACAAATAACATACTCTCTAGTGTGTAAGCAATTTTGAAAGCACGACACGCATTTGCATACTAAAAATACAGAAGCAAAGACGCAGTTGACAGGCTATTGGTAATATACTTAGTGGGGTTTTGGCGAGGCCCCAGCGTCCATCAGAGGGTCCAGCAGGTCCCTCCATTGCTGGAGAGTCCAGGTGGCCGTGGCCGCCACCACACGGTCGTTGACCAGGAACGTGGGGGCCTCCGATACACCGCCTGTCCACACAGCATCGCACACTTAAAGGTTGCAGTTTGATTAATGAGTTTACTTTGCAATTGGCACCAGCGTTAACTCATCGCAAAATCCCAACTGTGCACAGGAAGCAGCCAAAGGCAACTGACTTTTGGTATGTGTCAAAGTGGAAGGATGATTTTGATCCATGTAAAAGAATGGGCAGATCTGAGATGGTGAGCGTTATCGCAACTGTCAAAAGTTTATCTCACCATGAAAAAACTGTAGGGGAAGGGCTCCTAATATGGACCACTTTTTGTTTATTGCTGATAACTAGCTTGTTTTCGTGCAAAGAAGTTTCATTTTGTGTTTGGTAGTCCTTCTTTCTTAGGTGAACCGTTAGGCCTAATTAGAGTAAAATAGCTTTGATACACATTCAGCAAAAAATAAATACAGAAAAAATCACAAAGGGTCCATATTAGGAGCCTGGGCGCCTAATATGGACCAGTGAAGCGGCCTTCACGAATCACTGTAAAAAGCCCCCTATATTTCAAAATAGCATGATACAAATTAGTGTACAAGTCAGCCTAATTAAAATATGCTCTAGATTTATCTGTTTCGGGTTGATAAGACCATTATTTGAAGCACACCAGGAAACTAAAGAAGCTTAACAAAAACAGAGTGAAAATAAGTGAAATTATCAACTTCCACGAAAAGAAGACTTTTCGTTGCATTTTTTTTAAATCTCGAGGGCTAGTTATAGGTTATTACCAGCAAGCTTCTTAATGGATTAATGAAAATAGCCTTTAGCTTTTATTTTCTTCGATTTGTTGAAGGTGGTCCATATTAGGGGACTCGCACATACTTTGAGATTTTGCTATTATTTTTTGTTTGCAGTAGAAACTCGGGGTCAACACTGCTAAAATGTAACAAATACGGGTTTAGCTGTCATATATAGCCATTTCTGTTTGATAAAAGCTTTGGCTGTAGACAGAAACGAGTCCGTTTTAGGCGGCAAATTTAGAGTGAACGCTGCCAAAAGTGAAAAAAGAGAAAAAGCCTAACGGTTTTGAGATTTGTGTTTCTGCAACTGTTTTGACATGTGCAAGTTATCCAAAGAGGGTCAATACAGCGAATAAAACTTTTTTGAGCGCTCTAGCGCCGTTAGTTGGTGGTGGTCCATATTAGGAGCCGGTCCATATTAGGAGCCCTTCCCCTAATACAAACATGAACTACAAAAAGTTTCACTGCTGTTCCTGATTATTTCCGATATTTTGTATGAAGGCAACAACTGAGGTCAGAGTCATTGCTCTTGCTGGTCCGTGCCTAATGGTGGCTGTACTCACGTGAGCAGGCGTACTTCCAGGCGGCGCGCGTGTAACTCTCCGCTCTCCTGCTGTCCACCATCTGTTGGAATAGACCACCGGACCCCGGCAACACGTAGTCAGCCAGCCTTGCCAGCCGTCTGGACAGGGGCACAGAGAAATGAAAATCATTCTGGTCACTTCATTAATTCTTCAAGATTATTCGGGTCGGGTCGTATTCGTCGTCATCGTCATCCTCAGCACCAGCAGCAGCAACAGCAATCACATTTTGTTGTTCTTTTCTTCATCATCTTCTTCTCCTTTTTTTCTAACAATACTATCGTTGTCATAATCCAAGTTGCATTTAAGCAACAATTCCGATTTGGACAGACTTAGACAAACACTGAAGCTATCTCTGTCACTCTGTTTCTGTCTGTCTGTCTGTCTGTCTGTCTGTCTCTCTCTCTCTCTCTCTCTCTCTCTCTCTCTCTCTCTCTCTCTCTCTCTCTCTCTCTCTCTCTCTCTCTCTCTCTCTCTCTCTGAAGAATTCACACCACCTTATTCACACTTCTCTTCCTAGGATAGACTTATTTAAGTCTAGTCTACTTTATTCCGGTGGCTGTCTCTGGAACGCTCTTCCGAATGCCTTACGGGAAGCTACCAGCACAGATTCTTTCAAAAACAAATATATATCCCATTTAATGAAAATAGTATATTCTTGATTGTTATGTCCTTTGGGACACAGTCACTCACTTTTGATTTATTGTTTTGTTTATGAAATTATGATGTTCTGCATAATATCCATTGTCTTGCAGAGTTGATGTACTATTGCATAATATTCTGACTCTAATTGACTTGCAAATTTTTGCTTTGCACCTTGTCATGAACATTTATAAACTACAATGTTTCATATAATGCGCTTATGTACATAAACTTATACTGTTTCACTAATTATGTATGTATGTAGTAGTAGTTATTATAGTAGATTTAGTCCCTCTTTAGGGCGAGGGCCAGATGCAAAAAAGTATACCAATGCTTATTCTGTTACCCTCGTAAAATAAAGAATTGTCATTGTCATTGTCTCTCTTTCTTTCTCTCTCTCTCTCTCTCTCTCTCTCTCTCTCTCTCTCTCCCTCTCCCTCTCTCCCTCTCCCTCCCTCTCTCTCTCTCCTTCTCCCTCTCTCCCTCTCACTCTCTCTCTTTCTCTCTCTCCCTCTCTCTCTCAAGGACAGGTTGGAAGAATAGGCTTTGCCTAAAACCTTTATCCTTTTGTAATAAAGGTCTGAGTCTGAGTCTGAGTCTCTCTCTCTCTCTCTCTCCCTCTCTCTCTCTCCCCCTCTCTCTCTCTCTCTCCCCCCCACCTCTCTCTCTTTCTCTCTCTCTCTCCCTCTCTCTCTCTCCTCTCCCTCTCTCCCTCTCACTCTCTTTCTCTTTCTCTCTCTCTCTTTCTCTCTCTCTCTTTCTTTCTCTCTCTCTCTCTCTCTCTCCCTCCCTCCCTCCCTCTTCCTCTCCCTCTCTCTCTCTCTCTTTCTCTCCTTCTTCTTCTTCTCCCTCTCTCTCTCTCTCTCTCTCCCTCCCTCTTCCTCTCTCTCTCTCTCCCTCTCTCTTCCTCTCTCTCTCTCTCTCTCTCTCTCTCTCCCTCTCTCTCTCTCTCTCTCTCTCTCTCCTTCCTCTCTCTCTCTCTCTCTCTCTCTCTCTCTCTCTCTCTCTCTCTCCCTCTCTCTCTCTCTCTCTCTCTCTTGTGGCGGGTGGTGTGAGGCGGCGGGTATCAAAGCAAAGGGAACGGGTAGTTGTACGTTAGGTTATTGCGACATTGAACACATATCCCCCCCCCCCCCCCCCACCCCATCGTCTCATACACTCCAGCCCCCCCCCCCCCCCCCACCCCCTCATACCCACAGCCCCGCACCGTCCCCAACCCCCCTACAACGTTCCGAAAGGCGAGTACTCACAGCACAAGGCTGGCGTCGGAGAGGTAGTGTATGGCACTGTTGTGCAGGAAGGCCATGGTGTCGAACACAGCGGTGAACCAGTCGTACGTGCCGTGACCCTGACTCAGCACGTCCACCACCAGTGCTCCCTGACACAAAGGGAACAGAACAGGCTCACTTCTCCACAGATCAGTACCAATGGAATCCTTCTTGTCACGCGAGTGATATTATGATTTTCAGTTGACACGCGTTTAATTGATTTCATTAATCAATGTCGTTTTCATATATTAATCTAGCCTGCCAAAAACAGACTGAATATATTTGCAAAGACTAATTGTCTACGTGTAGTACATTGCAAGCATTTCAAAATACATCACTACATGGGAACCAGATAGAGGATGTGATTTTTTTTAAAAATATGTTTGAAAGGACAGAACATGTGTTATATTATTTTTACCTGTTAGTATGACTAATTACCCGGAGGGCTAACGGCAGACATTTAAAAAAAAACATTTTCTTTTCACCATTTGGCATACATCGTGAGCTTTGAAAGGACTGAACATTGGTGTCACATAACTGTTCCCACCTTCGTAGATCGACACAAAAACTCTTCAACACTTGTCTGTTGACACAATAAGACTGTCCCTCAAAAGATGTGCTAGGTTGGTGGATTTAGAAAGGTCCGATTTAGTATTATTTACGAATTGAACGATCTGTTTCTAAAAAACCAAACAGGCTGTATCAAACGAAATTGTAACAGGCATAACCACCCTAAAAAACGCATTGTACGTTTTGTGCAACATTAGCTATGGATCAGACTCATTAGTCTGCATGCATGTAAGCGTAATGACTCCACAGCCAGCAGACAACCTTTGCCTCTCCTGACATTCAACTAGTGCAGCACTAATGGCATAGAAGTATCACAATAGGCATAGAGAAGAGTAATACAACTGTCGATGTTTGTCTAAAACATAAAATTGAGGGAAGTCAGGCACCGTGTTATGATGCCAGAAATAAAAAACAGAGAGAGAGAGAGAGAGAGAGAGAGAAAAACAGACAGACAGACAGACAGACAGACAGACAGACAGACAGAAACAGATAGACAGACAAACAGGGAGAGAGAGTGGGGAGGGGGTACACTTGCATGAACACAGATTAAAAGACAAACGGCACACACACACACACACACAAACACACACACACACACACACACACACACACTGCAACCCCCCTACCCCCTCCCCCCCCCCCCACACACAGAATGCAACCCTTACCCCAAAATATTCACCTTGGCAGCATAGAATCCCGCCCTGTGGTATGGCAGGGGGAAGAGATGGGTGACGAGCTGCAGTTTGTCCGGTCCGTACAGGTCAGTCAGCCTGACCACAATGGGCAGTGCCGCCTGGCTGTCCGGACAGATCAGGTCGATGAAGATGTCCAGCCGAACAGTGGCGTTCGCAAATCCATTGCCGTACACAAAACCCAGATTTCTAGGGTATAAGGGGGTCTGTCCTTTGACCACTGTCGCTAGCACTGCGCCCACAAGTAGTAACACCCGCCTGGCACCACACAACAATTCCATCCTCGACAATGGGTTGAAGCCAGGTTTTCCGCCTCCAAATGTTTCCAGGATGCAGGTGGAGTGCGCCGTGAAAAGTAACCGTGGTTCTTATAGACCTCGCATTTCCATACATCTACGGCGTATGTGAAAGGGAAGGACCCGAGCCTGCGTTTTCAGGTCTGCAAAGCGACACAGCTTTTAGAGGTTTGACTGTGCACGGCACGAAAAGACGAAAGGTTATGACACATTTGCTCAAGTAAATGCTTTGCTCGAATCCGTTGGCAAAGCGTTTAGAAAAATACGAAGAATCAACTCGGCTTCTCTTTCTCGGACACATGCAGTGTCCTTGGAACAAATCTGACTCACACGCACACACCGGCAGAATTAGAATTAGCCTGCTTCGGTAAATGTCAAGCGAAAATATGCAGAGAAACACACAAGCGTAGATTCGTTCAGATGCTTTTTGCCTCGTATGTTTTCAAATGTTATTTTGACATGCTTTGTGACGTGATACTCGCGATTTAATTAATCAGTACGGCAACACTACGCCATGCGAAGGTACGCCCTGTCCAATGCCTATCGCCCGCGCCGCTGACAATCTGAGGCAAGAGAAGGCGGAATGCTCGCACAAAATGTGCTAGAATGCGTGAACTGCTTTTTGGTATATTGGCAAGTTTGAGTTGGCAACTGTAGAAACCCTTTCTTTATCAAATAGGGCCTACGTGAACTTTTTCCAAATAGAACCCCCTCTTTATGTGAAGTTTAGTATGGAAGATTTGACTTTATTATAATAATTCAAACAAGCCCCTACTGCTACAGCAGTTCGAACAAGTTGAGTAATATGTCTGGGGAGCATTGTGCCAAGAGTTTTGCCTCTGTGGTAATTGTTTTGCTTTTAATTTTGACTTCAAAGACAGCAAATGTGAAAAATTGGTGTACGGTGCTAACCCATAGCGGTGTACGCCTCCTGTTCCTTTTTCTGATCTGCAGGTGTACGGTGATGTTCAGCTTTAAAGATGAATAGCAGTGGTGCACTATGGTCATTATGTGTTCGTTCTTGAGACTTTGGAATTTAGACATACTATCAGGTAAGCGCAGTTAGTAATTGAGGACTTAGAGCCCCTTGATGAAGCGAATGAATATTAAGTGTTTTTCATCCAGATGGACGTGTCTGTACTGACATTGGATAGATTTTTCGACGTGAGTGTTGTAGTGCCCTCTGTATGCCCCTTATGCCAGAAACATTTCTTCTACACCGCAAGTAATTGTCAATCACACATTAACACTCGGGAGTGAACCTTGTGAAAAGTGTGAAAATAATCTTATAGCCCTCCCTGCCATCCCCCCTCCATAGCCCCTTACTCCCATCCTACTCCTTAAAATGGACAGATCACCATACGACTTCATATTCAAATTCTTCAAGATGTTGTCCTCAGATGTTTTTCTCACTTTTTCTATAAATTGTTTGATGGCGTCATATCCGTTTTTGTTTTTTTATATTTATAATAGTTGAGGCAACACTGTCATTTAAATTGAGCAAAATTTTGCACAGGTTTTGCAAGAAAAGGTCACTCTCCCACAAGACACACAAACCCGACGATGTTATTTTTAGAATTCGTCTATTGAGCCCGAAGCTGACTTGGCGAGGACTTTGCGAAGTCTTTTTTTAACCGAAAACCCAGTGCCAACTCTTCAAGTAGAATTCGAGAAGTCGACTGCGCCCAATTAATGTCAGGCTTTATCTCCATTTTCTAATTTGCCTGATTTTACAGTTTCTTTAGAGCTTTACTGCTAACAGGCTCTCTCTTTGCAGAAACCACACCGAATGTAGACGCTGGCACTGAAATTGACTGGCAGCACAGCAGTGGTACGCGCCGGGACAATGGAAGTGACATGATGTGACTGTGCAGGAAAGCTAAACACGTTTTTATAAAGGTTGAATGCATTGGGTCTGCTGGCGTCCACAGCTGGAAGCAGTCAGCCAGTGATTTAGTTTCAAACATACATTCCCTCCCGCAGTACACAATAGTGTACAGCACCACAGATGTGACCAGACTTTGACGTAAGATAAAAGCATCCTACCACTTGGACACATACCTACAATCAACAGCCTGCCCGCTTCATGTGCAGAAAGAATTTTTTATGAATTTATTTTGCAAAGATCACTTCTTCTCCTTCTTCTTCTTCTGAGTTCATAGGCTGCAACTCCCACGTATACTCGTGTTTTGCACGAGAGGTTGTTTTTTTAGGTTTATGACAGTTTTTCCCCGCTGTTTAGACAGCGGCATACTCAAGGCAAGGCAAGGCAAGTTTTATTCCAATAAAACCCCGTGAGGGTACATGGAAAATTAAAAAACACAGTAAAAACACATTTCATTCAACACCAAATAAAAGGAACTAAAACAAAAAGAAATCAGACTATGTACAGAAAAGGGAGTTGAGGGGTGAGGGAGAGCAAAAACAATACAAGAAACAATTCAACAATAATAATAATAAATAGTAATAATAATAATAATAATAATAATAATAATAATAATAATAATAATAATAATAATAAAACACTACAAGTGCAAAGTGATTAAATACATTTCTTTACTATGGGAAATGGTGGGAAGGGGGAGGGGGGGTGGAGGGTGAGTTAACATCAGGACAAAAATACTATTACCAACAACACAAAACAGATAACGGAGTATAAAGCTAAAAGAGAATTAAATTTTACTCGCTTCTCAAACAGTCCATGACAAGTGTCATGAACTTTGCGAGTTTTAGCAATAAACTCTTTTTTGTAGTGGAAAAAAGCTCTTTGAATTTAACTGAATTGGGGCGGGCATAATAATAGCACCGTAACAACTGTTTTCTATAATTGGTAAAAAAAGGACATACAAAAATATAATGGAACTCGTCCCCAAGGTCACCTGATGAACATTTGTGACAGATTCTGTCTTGTCTGGGAACACCAAGAGTCCTACCTTTTTGTATAGGCAATTTATGATTCAGTGTTCTAAATTTTAAAACAGCGTTTGCTAAATTAACCGGCAGGATAGACAAGTACTTTTCAAACTCAAAATTCTCTTTATACATTCTATAATTATAATAAAACTCCCCCGTTTTTGGGGGATGCGTGCTGAGTGTTTTCGTGCTTATAGAACCCACCGAACTCTGACATGGAATACAGGATATTTACCGTGCGTACTTGGTCTTGTGCTAGTGTGTACACATGAAGGGGTTACGGCACTGGCAGGTCTGCATATAAGTTGACCTGGGAGATCGGAACATTCTCTACCCTTAACCCACCAGGCGTGGCCGGGATTCCAAATCCATGATGTGGGAATGGATCTTTTGGGATGTCATATTCCTGCAGGATGATTTGGACTTGAATGTCAAAACTAGCTGTAGGAAGATACTAGCGTGGGCTAAATGTAGACTTTAGTGTCTGTGAACCGGATAAAGCTTTCGTGCTAAGCGTGCTAACACGAAGAAAGTATATATAGGTGTCTTTTTGCGAGATTGATTCGGTTGCAATCTTCTTCTCAGCACAGAATGCATCCAGGCTGTTGACTTTTAGTATGTGTTCAAGTGGGACAATGCTCATGGCATGTTAAAAAGGCTAGACCGATATGTGATGGTTAACATGGGAAGGAAGTTATTTGCTAGAACAAATTACAAAACTTAAAAAAAAACAAAAAAACTCTTCAGTATTTGTGCAGCCCACATGTACACCCCTGACCACAGGCACTCGTCACGAGCGGGTCGGGATCAAAGTGGGCGGGGCCTGTGCGCTCTCAAGACTACTACTATAAACCATAAGAAAAGACGACCGTCCATTACAAATGACACCCAAGACATAGGCCCCGCCCACCTCGTGACGAGTGCCTGTGCCCCTGACGGCTCCTTTTCCACTTTCACAGTCGCACGCATGTTTTTGCTACTGGTTCAAGGAGAAACAGCTAGAAATAAAGAAGGTAGTGATGGGCAGTACTTGTTATTGTAAAGTGACCTTCTATAAATGGATATCAAGGTACACTTCTCACAAAGATAACCTGCAAAATTGGCCAATCGTAGTTTGTCGAGCTCTCTGTTGACAATAACAGTACCAGGTGTAAGATAACTGTAGGATAACAGTACAGTGGAACCTCCCTTTTGAGACCTTCACAAATCTCAGAAAATTAAGTCTTAAAAAGGAGGGAGTTTTAAAATGGGGGTAAATTAACAGAGGTTATGAACAGAAAGTCTGAGAAAACAGGGTCTTAAAAGGGGGGGAGTCTTAAATCGGGGGTCTTAAAAAGGGGTTTCCATTGTTCCCGTTCACTACACTACTGTACTAGTCAAGAGAGATTTGTCCAAAACGCCGTAGGGCGAAATCGTGCTAACGAAACACACATTATTAAATTTATATCCGACGTTGAGCAGGAGAGCTGTTAAGTTGTGAAAAAGTAGCAGTCAAGGCATTTCGTGCACCTTACAAAGTTCAGTCAGTCACAACATGGCAGTGGTCATTTATTCTTTGTTGTTACTCGGAGCGTTTATACCACTGATTCAAACAGCTGATGACGTCAACGCGCTGCAAACTGTGGTGGAACAGTTGAGTCAGAAGATGACGTCATTGACGGCCCATGTGACGCAACAGGACAACAAAATGGTCGCCATGGAGACGCTATTGGGTCAGAAGGCAGCGACTATCACAGAACTGCAGCAATCTGTTACTACGCTGAAGAACCAGATGGGTGGGTGACCGTTTAGTAACACTATCACTCACTGGCAGTGGATTGTTTGTTCTTGACGACCAAACGCTAGCCATTTTTCGGCAGAAGATAATGTTACATGTGAATGTGTGTTTTATTTTTAGTTGTTCCGAAGTGAAACCAAAGTGCCCCAAAAGTGTTCTTAAATAAATAAATACAAATTGTCAGCTCTGCAAGGTTCTTCCCGTAGAATTTGCGTTTTCCAGTCGATTGTTGATCGATAAAGATTGAATTTCCAGGAAATAACCTCTCGTTCTTGTGATTACATATCACTTAAGAATTGTAATCTTGTGAGGGTCTTTAAGAAAAAAAACCGATCAATTATTTGCTAATCTTAATTGGTTTTCGGTTTTCTGTGCTTTCTGCATGTGTGAAAAAGCCATGTAGAATATAAATAGGGCAATTCCAGCGTCACTGACGTGGCATTCGCACAAAAAAATCAGACATTATTTGCCATAAAAGCAATATTCATGATGCTTTTATTAACTCAAATTTGTGCAGAGATTTCCCCAAATATGATAACCTTCCTACCCAAGGTGAAAAATGTTAAGGTAAAAATAGCTAAGGGTACTTAACTTGATTTTGATGCTCACCTGCATTTCACTCACTAAGCGAAACTCTAAAATTCTATGAGTTTAGGCAACTAAATCATGTGATTGTTGGTAGATCATAGTCAAGCCATATCATACTTACTGAAATATGAAAAAAATTGCAAATATCAAATGTATCCTTCCCACAAGCGGTTAATATGTAGCGTCACTGACGTGGCACTTGAGCGTCACTGACGTGGCACGTGTGAATTCAATGTTCAATAGTAATATTTTTTGGGTGTTAAAATATAGGTAGTTTCACACGGACGATTTTTAACTGATTATTGATCATCTCAGCCATTGTTGAACCACTATTCGGCTCTTTGTCTCTCCGTCCGTCTGTCTGTCCGTTGGTCCGCCCGTTGGTCTACCGACACCATGATTGCCCATCTAATTAACTTGTGAACTAATCATTTGAATTGGACATTTTCTACATATATTGATACACATCAAAGAAACATACACCTCCAGCAAACAAATTAAAAGTATTCCGGGTCAAGGTCATTTCTGAAGGTCACCGGTCAAGGTCATTTATGACGTAGCAACCCAATGACGTCATCTCTGAAAGGTTAACTAGTTAAATGTTTGACCATTCCAATGATATATTACTTAATATGATGAGTTACCTGAAACAGTTATAAAAGCGTTTTGATCATTTTGGGGGGATCATACCCCCTACAAATCATTCGGTTTAATTGCACTAAAAATTAAAAATAAAGGCCAAATGCTCTCCTTTTTGTGCTCAGTTTTCTCCAGTAACAACTGTGTTTACCTGAGTTAGAAAATAAAAGAATATCGTAAAGACTTTTTTTCAAATCTACCAGTAACAAGTACACATGGAACCAAAATGACACAGACGTTACAAAACAGTGCCACGTCAGTGACGCACTTTGTGCACAACAAAATGGGGACAAACAAACACAAATCACATGGTTGGACTTCTCCATTAAAAAGCTAAGAAAACTCAAAAAAAGAAATAAATTCGACCGATCGGTTTATCGCCGCAAAACGTTTTTATACCCAAAACGTCACTGACGTGGCACCATTTCGGGGTGGAAAATGTTTCGAATATATCTCAAAAAGTATTATCATTAGATATTTGAAAAACAGATCAAACGATAGTTTAAGGCTTCTCTAGCAACTCTGACTAATTTTCGAAACCAAAACAATGAAAATTAGGACACGCGATGACATTCTTAAAGGTTGTCATAAATTGACTTCACACGGCGCGTTCCCAAATGGCATCAAAAACAAAATGGCGGCATGCAAGGGGAGTAAATAAGAGGCAAACGATGAGTAGTATGAGTAACTATAAACATCTCTCATGGCATATGTACGGTAAAAAAGCCGTCAATTCCATTTTGAATTTCAGGCTTAGGTGAGCATTTTTTTTGGAATTGCCCAAAACAGCTTCTAGAATATAAAAAGAGCTTCTTTGCGTTTAAGAGTAAACAGTTGAGTTAACAGTAGTTTATAATGGAGTACTGTCCTGCCAGGTCTGCAGTCCCCCTTTGAGTAAACAGCAGTTTGTAATAATGGAGTACTGTCCTGCCAGGTCTGCAGTCCCCCTTTGAGTAAACAGCAGTTTGTAATAATGGAGTACTGTCCTGCCAGGTCTGCAGTCCCCCTTTGAGTAAACAGCAGTTTGTAATAATGGAGTACTGTCCTGCCAGGTCTGCAGTCCCCCTTTGAGTAAACAGCAGTTTGTAATAATGGAGTACTGTCCTGCCAGGTCTGCAGTCCCCCTTTGAGTAAACAGCAGTTTGTAATAATGAAGTACTGTCCTGCCAGCTCTGCAGTCCCCCTTTGAGTAAACAGCAGTTTGTAATAATGGAGTACTGTCCTGCCAGCTCTGCAGTCCCCCTTTGAGCAAACAGCAGTTTGTAATAATGGAGTACTGTCCTGCCAGCTCTGCAGTCCCCCTTTGAGCAAACAGCAGTTTGTAATAATGGAGTACTGTCCTGCCAGCTCTGCAGTCCCCCTTTGTGGCCTTCGACGTGCAGTTCAAGGACGACCCTCACAACGGCGTGCTCGACCACGAGATCATCAAGTTTGACAGCGTCGTCACCAACATTGGGAACGCCTACAATCTGCACAATGGAATGTTTCAGGTAAGAGTTGATCATGACATCTTTTTTTCTGGGTGATTTCACTTATTCTAGAAAAGAAAGGATGGAAGAAACCGAGTGTGGAAGAGAGAGAGAGAGAGAGAGAGAGAGAGAGAGAGAGAGAGAGAGAGAGAGAGAGACAGAGACAGAGACAGAGACAGAGAGAGAGAGAGAAAGAAAGAGAGAGAGAGACAGAGAGAGAGACAGACAGACAGACAGACATACAGACTGACAGACAGACAGACAGACAGACAGCATGACAGCATGACAGACAGGCGGACGGACAAACAGATAGACAGACAGCGACAGACAGACAGACAGCGACAGACAGTCAGAGACCGAGAGAGAGAGATAGAGAAAGACACAGACAGACGGACAGACAGACAGACGGACAGACAGAAAGACAGCGACAGGCAGACAGAGACCGATAGAGAGAGATAGACAGAGACAAACGGAGACAGAGATACAGAGGGAGGGAGGAAGGGAGGGAGTGGAGACAGAGAGAGAGAGGGAGTGATGGGAGAGGAGAGAGCAGTGCAAGCACATAACACTGCTTCAGTCGGATGTTTAATATCTCGAAAAGTTATGCCTCTGTTTCGCAGACACACATACACACACACGCACGCGGGCTCAAACAAACAGAGAGAGAGAGAGAGAGAGAGAGAGAGAGAGAGAGAGAGAGAGAGAGAGAGAGAGAGAGAGAGAGAGAGAGAGAGAGAGAGAGAGAGAAATAATGACAGACAAACAGACAGAGAGACAATACATTCCTGTGCCCCAAGCTTTCCCCTCTTAACATGGCCAGAAGCTTGGTGTGTCTGAAAACAGTATGACTTGTGCTGTTGCAGGCCCCTGTGACCGGCGTGTACCTGTTCCACGTTAAGGTAACGCCACACCCAAAAGGCCACATCTACGTCTACCTGGATAAAGAGGGGGTGGACATCGACTCCGCCATCGCCACTGACGCCACAGCCATAGAAACTGGAGACTCCACTCGGATCGTACAGGTCGGCATAAAGGGGGCACGCACTGAAACACACAGACACGCATACTCGGACAGACAGGCATACACATACATGGACAGACAGTCAGACATAAACACGCGCGCTCTTATATATATGTACACACAAAGAAACACACACACACGCACGCACGCACGCACGCACACACACGCACGCACACACACACACACACACACACACACACACACACACACACACACTGGCCTGATCGGAATAGCCGTTCATACACATTACACCACGACAGCATCAGTGTAAGGTAATAATCACTCCCACGTTGACGTGTGTTGCTTTCAGCTGACCAAAGGTGAGCGGGTGTGGCTGAAGAAAAACGACGGGGTGACCAGTGTCCGGGGTTGGGCGCACACCAAACTGGCCGGCTATCTGCTCAGGGCTACTTAGACACGTGTCGTCCCGGCGGTGCCGTTAGAGTTGTGAAAAGACGGGTCTATTTGTTTTAATACTGAAAAAAATGTCTGAGAAAATCGATGCTTCCAAAATAGGAAGTCTGAGCTTGGAGAATTTTTTTTTACCGACTTTATAAAGAAAACATATCTGATACCATGGTATTTAAACAATAAGTTTCACTGTATAACAAGCCGGAATATTGCCGTGCTATGTTTCTCTTAGGGCTGAAAGCAAGAAAGAAAGAAAGTGAAATACAGAAAGGAAAGACAGAAAGAACAAGTTGCTTTAGGGGTATTTATACTTTCAGTCGATGTGTCAAAGAACAGTCTGGCAGAGAGTGAATTGGGTGTCAGATTTAAACAAATTCAAAACCAAATGGCCAAAACTCAAAACGGACACCCTCCCAGTCATCCTTGATGTTCCCGATTTACTTTTAATTGTTTTTCTTCACTTCTTTCAATAAATGAACCGAGCACTAGAGATCACATTGATAGCATTTTCGACGTGTGTGTGTGTGTGTGTGTGTGTGTGTGTGTGTGTGTGCGGGCGCGCGCGCGTGCGTGTGTGTGTGTTTGTGTGGGCGCGTGCTTGCATGCGTACGTGTGTGTGTGTGTTTGTGCGAACATACGTGTGTGTATGTGTGTACGTGTGTGTGTGTGTGTGTGTGTGTGCGTGCGTGCGTGCGTACGTGTGTTTGTGTGTGTGTGTCCGTGCGTGCGTGCGTGCGTGTGTGTGTGTGCGTGCGTGTGTGTGTGTGCGTGCGTATGTGTGTGTGTGTGTGTGTGTGTGTGTGTGTGTGTGTGTGTGTGTGTGTGTGTGTGTGTACGTTTAACGGTTTGCTCATATCTTACAGCTGTTCTGTCAATACAGTTGAGCCAAACACTAGACAGATTCCGGCTTGCTTGGCTGTTGTGCGTTATAATTATCATATTCATGAGGACTGGCTCATTCACGAAAAGTGTTATTGTCGTCGTCGTCGTTGTCGTTGTTGTTGTTGTTTTATTCCAACATGATCGTGTGGCCAAAGTGTCTTGGACATGCGGTCATTGTTCCACTTACACACTTATCCCAAGGCTGTGTCTTACACAAGACCTGCACAGCAGTTGCCGGAGACATTGAAGATACCATCCTGCCCGATTAGATTTACCATGTTTGTGTCCGTGCTATTGCCTTTTTTTTTATTTAAAAAGGGCAAAGTACTAGTTTTTGTGCCAAAAATCAGCAGCCCGGCTGTTTTCTGTTCAGAGTATTTTTTGTAAAACATGTATCACTGTTGTTGATTGCCGCAGGTGTCAGTCACGAACTGCATTCAATTATTGAATATTCAACAACAACAAATCTCACTCTGCAACGAAAACAGCCAGGCTCTAGATTTGTTATGTTAGTTCCAGGTAAAGAAGTCGGATGCTCAAATCTCATGGAGCAGAATCTATGGAGGTGAACACGATCGTTTACACGAGAAGGAAGGACGGTTGAGGACTACAGAATGTTTGTTTGGTCAATGTCGCTTCTTCACCAGTAGAATCACATGGTTACTCATTCGTTTGCTAGTGCATGTGTTCTTAATAAGGAAGAAAAGCATGGGACAATTTCAGATAAGTGTACCTTTTGTTACCTCCTAATACGTGAATCGCCTGTTAACTCATTACACGGAAGGAAACTGTACCTGGGCGCATTCGCTGTATACAAAAAAACACATCCAGGAAGTACACCTACAGGAAATAGGGGTCGAATAAGACACCTTCTGCCGTAATAAGTGTTTCATCTTAAGCTCTCCTAAACGAGGAAACCTAGGCGTTGCTGAGCGAGATTACGTACAATTTATTAAATTGCACATTTCAAGTCTAAGTCAGAAAACGTGGGTCTTTGCTTCGGTCCTTTCGTACTGATAGTATTCATCAGAAATGATTGAAGTTAGTTTCCTTTAATTCTCATCATCAGTCACGTGACTTGTGACTGCTGATCATTCAAACGGATGCCGCTTCTATAAAAGTTAATGCCCTCTGTTACGAAGGCAGGCTCCGTGACTTATCTTTGACAAAGAAACTGAACAGGTCAGTTTGGATTCTTTCAAAAAATGTGCTCTGAGTTACGACAATACCTATGGTTTACGTGAATTCAGTATAGCATCTGTACCTTTAAATGGTCATCTTATGAGATCTTATTCCTGGCATGTAACAATGGAATCAAAGATAAGAACAGAGGAGGGGGGTGAATCGTTGCTATTAATAAACTTCACTTATAAGTGTGATCAAAACCGCCAGTCAGTGCACATTACCTTAGAAACGGGCAGCTTCTCGTATCTTGACCATCCTCCTTAACACGGCAGAGCCGTAAGGTAAGGCATGAGGCAAGCCGAATGTAGCACAGAGGCAAATGCAGTGAAAAATGCAGTGACAAATGCAGTGAAAAATGCAGTGACAAACGCAGTGACAAACGCAGAGGCAACGTATCTGTGCTACATTCGGCTTGCCTTAGGGCCGACCGTTGGATCTACCACTAGTCAAAACAGACTGCCACCATGGAAGGAGGACAATTCGCTCTGTTGACTTTCACCGCACTGACGTCATTGCTTTCCTCGTCATGTAGCAACATTACAGAAGAACACTGCAGACAACGATGGCAGAGCAGGCGCAGAAGTTGAATTACCTGGAAGCCATTGTTCTGCAGCAGTCCGGCAAATTGACTCGGGCGGATGCCCTGCTAGAACAACTGTCCGCCTCTGTCGACAACCTGCATTCAAAAGGTCACGGTAGGCTGGCTTTACACATGGACGGTTTGTTTATGGTTGGGTCTCTCTCATTTAACAAGTTATGGTCGGCTTGCTGTGCAAATGGACGGTTTGTTTCTGGTAGGGTATCTCTCATTCAACAAGCTATGGTAGGCCGGCTGTACAAATGTACATTTTGTTTCTGTTTGGGTCTCTCTCATTTAACAAGTTATGGTAGGCTGGGTGTACACATGGGCGCTTTGTTTCTGGTTGGGTCTCTCTCTTTCAACAAGTTATGGTAGGCTGGCTGTACACATGGGCGCTTTGTTTCTGGTTGGGTCTCTCTCTTTCAACAAGTTATGGTAGGCTGGCTGTACACATGGGCGCTTTGTTTTTGGTTGGGTCTCTCTCTTTCAACAAGTTATGGTAGGCTGGCTGTACAATTGGAAGGTTTGCTTTTGGTTGGGTCTCTCTTGTAAAGAGGTGTAGTTCCTGCTCGCGTGCTGTGCTTACTTCTTATTGACGAGCCGCAGGAGCGGCGAGTCATATGGTCTCGGCTCGAAAGCTGTTTGTGGAGGCTGCGTGCTATAAATAGCTAGCTGACCTGCTGCGCGAGCAGTCACTGCAGAGTTTTGAGATAACTTTGTAACACGTTTTATTTTATGCTCCTCAAGAATACAACTTTGGGCAACGTGCCACGTAAAACTACACGCAACAAGGATTCAGTAGGTACCAAACATGCCTTGGTCAGAAGTAGAATGTAAATGAATCTTTATAAAGAAGTAGGCTACTTCAAACGACAGCCACAGCCACGGTTGGGTTCACGGCATCAAACCGATGCGACTCTCCGTCATATCATACACGTAATCAATCAAATAGATGACTAATAAACATGTAAACTACATGTATACGTCTATGGTCGGACATAAGAAAGGAGAGCTTCCCCCGGGCCTGTGCATGTGTTGTTCGTTGTGCGTGTGTAAATGTACACAACAAACTGACCACAAAACTGACAGACCTCTTTCGCTTCAGTCTTGCAGAATTTAAAGACGAATACAGGTAGAGCGTGCATTATACTAACTGTTTGGTAAAAGTATCAAACGTTTCTTTTTATAAATAAGTGGCAGGCTTACAGGAATTACTTTGCTTTCAACTTTTGACTCGAACAGCAGACTTGTAATGTCACAAAATGATTTCATTTCTTTTTTGCATTGCCTTCGTTGCCATCAATGTATGCAGTATGTTATAAAGTTATCTTTTTGTTGTTGGGGTAATACTTCTTTATTTTAAAATAACTTGGAGCCCATTGAAGACTTCATATTGTTGGTGTCCATGAAAATTCACACATCTAAATTGTGTTGCAGTCAACAGTGTTTTTTTCCCATGGTGTTAAAGTGATTGCAAGGATTATTTTTGAACACTACAGAAGACCCTAGTATTCATGTTAATCTTACACAATCTGTTGCATACTTTTAAGTGCCTGTACTTTAGCATCAGCATTTTGTTAATTGTCTCTGTGTTATCACAATGTCCTTTATTTGGAACAAAACATGTAAGGCGTTTGACTTCATATCTTTTATGAAATCCTCAGGCAATTGTCAATGCTATGTCCATGGAGTTTTCATTATGGATTGTCAGTATCACATTGAGAAACGTACACAGGAAATGGCCATTATGTTGACCTTATACAAAGTATTTGCTGCATGTTTTTGACTACCTTCACTTTATTTTGATTGTTGGATTTCACATCTTGATTATGTTTACTTGTAATGTCACAAAATGATTTCATTTCTTTTTTGCATTGCCTTTCTTGCCATGAATCTATGCAGTATGTTATAAAGTTATCGTTTTGTCATTGTGGTAATACTTTTTTAGTTTGAAAATAACTTGGAACCCATTCAAGAGATCATATTGTTGGTGTCCATTCACATTCTCATCTGGATGATTTTTCACTGTATACCAGTTTGGTTCTTCATGTACATGTTGCATTATGATGTTTTTTTCATATTAAAATGTATAGTTGTCATGTCATGTTTTGCACTATTTTCCACTTATTAAATGCAATTGTTGTTATTATCATTAGATAAATATAACACATTGTGTTCACTTCATATTGAACTTTTCAAGACATTGTGTGACATTTCACTTTCTCTGGTGCAAGTGGTTAAGCCAAGATGGTTACCCCAAAAAATTGTCATTAATTATATGACTGAACAATCAATCTTTTGTTAAATATCTTTTTGTTAGTCCTGGACAGTAA
Organism: Littorina saxatilis; assembly: GCF_037325665.1. NCBI lineage: Eukaryota > Metazoa > Mollusca > Gastropoda > Littorinimorpha > Littorinidae > Littorina > Littorina saxatilis. The sequence continues at coordinate 35,809,325 of NC_090253.1, read as the reverse complement.
TTACTTTGTTTACTATTTTAACCATTGATCTCAATACAATGGTGTGCACGGGTGCTACATTATTTGTGTAGAAGTTTTTTCTTGTACATTTAATGCGTACATTTTTTTCCACAATACTGTTTGTCCTTTATGACTTTGTTGTAAGAGACATTTGGAAATAACATTATTTTCACATTTATTCCTGTTTTTTTTTTCTTCTTTCCCATCATTCCTTTGCTCTTAAAATAATACATAACAACTACCACAAATTTCAAAAATAACAGATTGCAACAACATTCCTATTTTAAGCTCAGCCACACGCCGACATGGAAGTTCAATGGTACTTTCAAACTTTTCTATTTCATAAGTCCAGTGCATATGATCGGCTCGTGTTCATCGTGAGATGGACTTAGTTTCTTATTTCCCTTAGGCTTGGCCAACAGTCAGTTTACACAAAAGAACGAAGAAGAGTATATATCGTGTAAAGGCACGATCAATCTCATCAGTGAAAACAGTTTGGCTCATGGCCAGATCACATTTATACGTGAGGTGTTATTAATAGCAACGATTCCCTCCCTTCCTCTGTTCTTATCTTTGATTCCATTGTCACGTGACACGAACAAGATTCAATAAGATGACCATTTAAAGATAAAAATGTCCATACAGAGTTCGCGTTCACTTGGTCATATGCCAAAAATGAACAGCCTGGGTGCTCTCTTTGTTATATGACCAAGTTGAGAAGTGGTCTTATCCCATGCAAAACTATGGCCAGATCTCAGACGCTGAGTCCAGCTGTTTTCACGAGACGGGATGTGCCTTTACCAGTAGCTTTGTTTATTGTAAAAATGGTTTTATTTTTTTTATAAATATACATAACAAAAATATATTTAAAAAAATAAGATAAGAAATATGTTATAAATAAGACTGTGTCTTGATATCTCCTTGACATAGTCATCATTGTCAAATTCCGTGCATATATCTTGCAAAGAACCAGTGTTGTGGGCATTTGAATGAAAGTTTGTGTACCCATGCACAATGAAACACGGTGAAGGCAAGTTCAGGGTTCAGTCTATGTGTTTGTCATTGGTAACTGACGTATTCAACTTTGAAATGGTCGATTGTTCTAAAACCTTGAAAATAGATCAAGTTCACTATTTACTTTAAATTTTTGTTTTTGTTTTTTGACATAAGCAAACCAGGAGGCTTACCATTCTAATCATGAGAGGCCCTAGTAGTAGACCGTTGACTGAAGCATACCACTGTCTTGAATTTCAGACACTTCGAGGCTCAGTACAGCGATGACCCGCACCACAACATCATAGAAAATGAGGTCATGATGTTTGATCAGGTCAACACCAACGTTGGGAATGGTTATGACGTCGGAAATGGAACGTTTGAGGTAGGTGATCAATAATGTCAAATGTTGTTTATGGTAATGTAGAAACCACAAAAATGACTTTACTTCAAAGTCCACGGCGGTAATGTGAGTGAAAACAGAAGAAACAATTGTTGAATTGTACGTTTGGCTTGCCTACAGTAATAATGAAATTATTGCCTTGGTGGCTTAGAAAAGCGTATACATGTACGCCGACTTCGCTCGAGTTTTATAAATATTTGCCCGAGTGTGGTTTGAGCGTTGGGTTTATGGCAAAGGGGAACTATCGTGAGCACGCAGGTGTATAATACGCGAGAGGACTGTTACTTCCCCTCCTGGGATCTTGCTTTTCCCCATCTCATGTCATGCTTAGTGTGTATGTTCGTGTGTGTGGAACTGGAGGGGGGGGGGGGGGGTTGCATGGGTGAATGAAGATGAGCATAATTATGTTTTTGCAGTAGTTATTGACGATTCTATTTTTCTCATTCAGAATGTTTTGGACGATGCCTGGTGTTGCCGATCAAGTCGTACCTGGTATATCCTAGGCGCACCTTGCATATACAGTCAAACCTGTCTCTATATAACGACCACCCAAGGGACCGACCAACATTGGTCGTTATAAAACAAAAAAGGTCCCTATCGAAAGGTGAATTTTGTACACACACAGCGTCGTCGGCAATGCAGGTTCTTGGGAATTATCCAACTTGTGTGTTGCAGGCCCCTGTGTGTACGTGTTTGAAATGAAGGTGACACCCAGCCCCAAGGGTCACGTGTACGTCTACCTAATGGCCAACGGTCAGCGCTTCGACTCGACTGACGCCAGTGATGACACCAACATCCAGACCGGGCACTCGCTCAAAATTGTTCAGGTGGGGCGACAATCCAAGTCCTTTTGGCGTGTCTCTCGCCAGGATGGGTTTCTGTCATTTCATTTTTTTTTTCTATTTGCTTATTAATTATTTATTTATATTGTGTACGCACTTGCCAACAGAAACAGATTCATCAATTAGTGACTGCTGCAAACAACTGGCACCGGCACGGTGGCCTAGTGGTAAGGCGTCCGCCCAGTGAGCGGGAGGTCGTGGGTTCGAACCCCGGCCGGGTCATACCTAAGACTTTAAAATTGGCAATCTAGTGGCTGCTCCGCCTGGCGTCTGGCATTATGGGGTTAGTGCTAGGACTGGTTGGTCCGTTGTCAGAATAATGTGACTGGGTGAGACATGAAGCCTGTCAGTGCTGCGACTTCTGTCTTGTGTGTGGTGCACGTTAAAGTGTCAAAGCAGCACCGCCCTGATATCACCCTTCGTGGTGGACTGGGCGTTAAGCAAACAAACAAACAAACAAAACAAACAAACAAACAACTGCCTAGTTTCAGTGACCGTCGCCACATGGATTATTTTGGATAATCTTAATAATGACATCGACGAGGTGATTCTTGCAAACATGGCACACACAAAAAACTAGTTTCCAATGCAATGTGTGCTTGTAGGTTAATGGCACCATCTTAAATTGGTCTTGCAAGTAAAATATCACTCGACAAAACCGACTCAGTCGCAGCATCGTAAATCCTGACACAAACACGAAGATAAAGGTGAAATTAACATGAATCAGGTATAATTTCAAACACACATCATAAACGAATAATAATATACTTTGATGGAAAATTCTGTTAGTAAAAGAGATAAAAACAATGTATGTAGGGTTAGATCACCTGCGGCAATGACCGACAATTAATCAAACAAATAAGACTCTGAAGAACTGGAATAGGATTTTCGGTACTTTCTGTTTTGCTTTCCCAGATTTGTTTAGTTTGTCCTGTTTTCAACTCTGTGTGTGTGTGTGTGTGTGTGTGTGTGTGTGTGTGTGTGTGTGTGTGTGTGTGTGTGTGTGTGTGTATACGAGGCAACGGTGGCGCCTGATATTTGTACTGACCGTGCGTGTGTTGCAGCTGAAAGAAGGGGACATCAGGGGCTGGGTGCACACCAAACTGTCGGGTTTCCTTCTCAGGGAACAAGCCTAGACTCTTCCGGCGCCACACCAGCCAGCTGTGACACTACACAACACCCAACCATCTCTCCTTCTCGGCCGCTGCACACGTACACTTTACAGTTCCACATCACTGTTTACTTGATTTAAACACTATTGTAAATAAATGCCAGTATTTGCGAACTACACTGTGCATGGTATTTTTGATAAATTTACGAGACCGGGCAAGGTATGATGAGTTACTTCCACTTTTGGCGTCCATGCACGCTAGCTTCACCCGGTTTCAGGGCCGCGTAACTGCTTCAAGCATGTGTGTGTCCTTATTTGTAATGGTCGTAGAGCAACAGACTACTGTATTGAATTACAAGAATGTTTGTCCGTCAAATGTGTATAACTTGCATCATAACTTATAAGGTTATAGTATTCCAAGAATGACTCAATGAAACATTATGACTGCTGCCTTCCATCTGACTCAAAGTAGCGAGGAGACTGGCTCCGCACACCCCTAAGTCACTGTTGCATTAAACAATCGAACCTGTCTATAACGACCAACCAAGGGACTAGCCAACAGTGGTTACAATCTTTTTATAGATAGGTGTAAAGGGGAATTAATTATGTCAGGACAAAATTCGTCAGATTTGTTTGGTCAAAATGGGCATGATATTAGTAAGAAAAGGTTGTTACCAGGGCGAGTTTGACTGTAGGCCTATCTAGAGAGCTCGCAATGATTTGTCAGTTGCGTTCTTAAAAGTAGCGCGTTGATTTTATTTGGTAACAACATCAGTGGTGGTTACAACAACTCCACCACCAACACCACCACCACCACCACCACCAACAACAACAACAACAACAACAACAACAACAACAACAACAACAACAACAACAACAACAACAACAACAAGAGACAAGAGACAATTTACTGACGCATGTGGCGACACACGCCATGTTGGGAATATGATGAATCTCAGGGGCGGACGAGGGGGGGGGGGGGGGGGGGTTCTGGGGTTTCCGGAAACCCCCCCCCCCCCAGCCAAAAAATAAAAATATTTGTTTGTGGTTTTTTTGGTTGAGTTTCAATTTTTGGGGTATTAATCAGTGACAAAATCTGCTGCCTGAAACTGGTAATGATCATCCTCAGAATGAACCAGATTGCACCATTTTGCATCTTTTTTTCAAAATTTTCCGGGGGGGCATGCCCCCGGACCCCCCTAGCAAGCTAGGCGCTTCGCGCCTTCACACCCATATCTTCACAATATACTTTTGGCCCCCTAAAATGAACTGATCCGCCCCTGAATCTGAATAGTCTTGTCAACTATTGTTAGAAATAAGTGTAAGATTTTCAACCCTACAGCTACCATGTTCGCAGTTTGCTGGGAAAGTACACATAATCCGTCACAGCAAGAAAACCCATTGTCAAACACGGGTATTCGCCATGCTTGTCCATCGTACAACTAGATGAAAAATGCACAAAACTGGGGCGGTTCGAGTGTTCTGACGATACAGTACGGCGAGAACCAAGTGGAGGATGACAGCAAATATATATTTCTGCGTCAAGAACCAAACACTGATGCACACTGGCAGTTGAGCGGGAACGCTCATGAACCGCTATTACAACAGCAGAACTGACCAGAATCCACGTGTAAAATTTCATATAAGATCTGCCCAGTAGTTTTCTGGGAATCGCTCTACACACACACTCACACAATGACACCACCAACACCATCGCCACCACCACCACCCTCGTCTCGATTCCCAGTCTACTGGAATATATTTAGTCAAAACTTGTTCAGATGTTGATGAATAAATCAATGAGAGAGAGAGAGAGAGAGAGAGAGAGAGAGAGGAGAGAGAGAGAGAGAGAGTTCTCCGAATACCAGTTTGTATCTAGGGTACTTACGATATTGTTTACATTTAGTCAAGTTTTTATGACATTTTTTTCACGGACAGACCGGAATCGAGACGAGGGTTGTGATGTATGTATATATGTACGTTTACGTGTGTGTGTGTGTGTGTGTGTGTGTGACGTGTGTGGGTAGAGAGAGAAAGATTCTCGGAAAACTACTGAACCGGCAGATCATCATGAAACGTTACAAGTGAATTCTTCCAGATAAAATTCTCAGACGTGACTTTTTTTTTCTTCCGATTTATGTCTTTGATGACGTCATATCCGGGTTTTTTCTTCATTAGTCTGCCAGCGGAACGACATTCACATGTGGATGTAGCAGCGAGTGTTGGTACGGGGCGGGGTGAGAGCATATACTTTAGCTGGGACAAGGAACAAGAGTCGGGACAGGCTACCAAAAAAAAAGAAAGAAAAAAAAGAAGCTGAAGCTTTTGTCAAACAATCTGATTCACGGTCCGGACTATGGGATTGCATTTCAGCTCGAATGCTTTACCGTCAACTAATTCATTATTTTTCTCATTACAGTTGTAATTAAAATCGAATTGTCACAACCAGATCCAGTTATAATGACGCATTGCATTCTGTATAATCTCCTGAATCCCAAATTATGTTGTTTTTGGTTTAGAATACAAGCTCGAAAATCAGTAAAATCCCTTTGCAAATTAGGTTCATTTGTCTTGTGATACCGGCCTATGATTTACTAGTCATAGTGGGGAACAAATGCAGTACGTGTGTTCAGTTTCATTCTGTAAGACCCACAGATTGATTAAAAACGTCACGTGCTCAATGACTTACTAGAGGAATTTAACGTCCTCTCAGGACCAAACTGGCCTATCCGGCTTGGGACAGGTAGGGGTAGACGGCGGTATGCTACACAACAAACATGCAAACAATGAACACGTACATATACTCGGCGTTTTAGTTCTGGAAAGCTGTTGTTGCTGGTACGGTATTTAATAGGGCTGAGCGTGAAAATTTTGTTGGAAATCGTTAAACTTAGTTTGGGAGAAATACGGTCGGTTTTAAATGTGGAATGGACCGTCAATTTTGTGTAGCCTACGTGTTTGCTTTATATATAACTAGAATGAATACCCGCTTCGCAATTCGCCGGGTAGCCGGCTTCGCCGGGAAGAAGTACTTAGCCGAGAGCCGTACGCCGGCTTCGCCGGGTCCGAACAATGGACCCGCCAAGCTTAGGTCCCTCCCAGATTCGTGGAATGGGAACAGCACGAAAATGATTCAGTGGCCATAATGCCATTCCTGACCATATCGAGTCCCATCCTTGTCGACGAATGTAACCGTGTTAATCACCTTTGGAGTCGAACTCCACTCAAACAGGATTGAGCAATTTATAGCTTATCTGTAAGCCCTTTTGATCTGTTATGGCTTTTCAAAGGAAGGCCGTTACATACAAATACACAAAAGCCGCCAGACCACATCACAAACAGAACTGAACAATCCCCAGGTGTTGCTCACATAGAGAGAGACACACACACACACACACACACACACACACACAAACACAGAGAAGCCGTATCTATAGAGAGATAGATGACAGTGTATTTTTCGCGTGGCTATAAATTGATTCGACCTTTGCACTTTTACAGTGAGGATAATTTACAGGTCCAATTTACGTTCTGGACACTGCGGTGACCTTCTAAAAATAGTAACAGAACGCCGGGAATATCCGAAGACGCCCCACTCATACTATAGTGCACCATACGAAGGAAGGGAGGTAAACGCTGAAAACCTGGAGAAGATGAGAAGATAAGGAAGAGTTACTTATAATGGTGAAATGAACACAAAAACCAAAATCGGTTCAGCGCTGCGCGCTGAGAGCACGTGTTGAAATATCTCATCGATGATATTGTGTCCGGGGTGTAGCTGAATACGGTGTCCAAATTTGAAAAAGATCCACCGAGAACTTTGGCTTTGGTGTGTCGGTATGGTGGCCCGGGTAGCTGAGGTGGAACCAAAATAGCTGAGGTGGAACCAAAATCGGTTCAGCGCTGCGCGCTGAGAGCACGTGTTGAAATATCGACCAGGTTGTGTCCTGTCCCGGGTCTACCTGAATATGCCCACCAAATTTGAAGCAGATCCATCGAGAACTTTGGCCGTGCATCGCGAACTCACAGACAGACACACACACACACAGACAGATACACAGACAGACACACAGACACTAGTCGTATATATATATAGATAATATACAGTCGAACCTTACCTTGCAAGTAAGTTTTTCTTCAATAATTTCACCTCTCCATAGCGACCATCTGTCTTTATTGACCACTGTTGGTCGGTCCTTTGTATTTTTCATTATGAACAGGTTGGACTGTAGGCCTATATTATAATTTGTTTCTCTAAACAAGAAGAGCAAACGCTCGATCGAGTCACTTTCGCAGTTCTGAATATTATATGAGGCATCAGATGGACAGGAAGAAATTGCTATTCACAACACAATGAGTCACGTTCACATAAAATTTGAGCCCGGTCACTTTTATAGTTTCCGAGAAAAGCCCAACGTTAAGTTGTGTGTTGCCGAACAGAAAAGGCTAGTTATCTCCCTTGTTTTTCTGATAACGTTCGTAAAAGGCTACAGATGTAAATACTTTGATGTAAAGAATAATCCTACAAAGTTTCAATCACATCCGATGAACTTTGTCAAAGATATAAAATGTCTAATTTTTCCTTTGACGCTGACCTGTGACCTTGAAAAAGGTCAAAGGTCAACGAAACCATCGTTAAAGTGTAGAGGTCATTGGAGGTCACGACTAAACAAAATATGAGCCCGATCGCTTTGATAGTTTCCGAGAAAAGATATAAAATGTCTAATTTTTCCTTTGACGCTGACCTGTGACCTTGAAAAAGGTCAAAGGTCAACGAAACCATCGTTAAAGTGTAGAGGTCATTGGAGGTCACGACTAAACAAAATATGAGCCCGATCGCTTTGATAGTTTCCGAGAAAAGTCCAACGTTAAGGTGGTGTCTACGGACGGCCGGCCGGACGGCCGGCCGGCCGGCCGGACAGACTAACACTGACCGATTACATAGAGTCACTTTTTCTCAAGTGACTCAAAAACTAAATAAATAACTGACTGAATACATAAATAAATACATATTACAAACTAAAAAGCTCATAAAATAATGGCTACGTAAATGCTCTGTTTTTCCTATAGCCTGTAATTACTATCAAGCTGTACTCTGACGTACTGACCGTGTTGATTCTCAGACCGTCAAGCTGACCAGCGGACGGCGCCGGTCAGTCACTGCGGCTTTCTGCTACTGCTGCCGTCTGCCCGCGCGGCCGCTCCGCGGCAATCTACCAAACCGCTCCTTTCTCAGTCGTCTGCTGCGCTCATCGACCCATGCAACTTGAAATTTTATGAAAACAGCACAGCAGAGCGAACGCCAGGTATGTAAAAAATAAAATAAAATATGCAACCTTATTATGTTTTGTGTGTGTTTTACTTCGTCAGTTTACCCGGTACCCCCACCCTGAGCAAGCAAACATAAGAGCGCACAGACAGCGAGCGCAGGAAAAAATCAAAGCCACTCTGTGCACTGACGTCAGGCACTGTAGTCACGTGATCACGCAACCTCCATCACGGTGCGTCATTTGTCCAATATGGCGGCTCCTGGTGGTACGAAGCCACAAGCAGGCAAACACTCAGAAATTGTACGAGGACAAGTGTTTGAGGTCTTTCCTAGGTATACAAATCTGGCATACATCGGAGAAGGTGCCTATGGCATGGTCGTGTAAGTATTGTGCATTTCAAATTTTATATTCTGGACCAATACAGGCGTGGAATTGTTGCAACACACATGCAGTGCACACGGAAATGCTCTGGCGGCTCTGTTGTTGTTAATTCCTAACCAGGTGCTTCTTTTTGTTTTACTGGCAAATATGTGACGGCCAGTTGTTTATCGTGTGTCTTGCAGTTTGTAAATTAAACCCTCATCGTCATTCATTGCATCTGCTGTGACCATGCGATGACAAATGTGTTATGTTTAGGTTGGGTGGGACTGAGGAAAACTAAAACTGGGTCTCCGGGTACAAACGAGGTCACAGCATTTTTGAGCATTCTCAGCTAAACATTTACAACTAATGACTGGTAGTCTGTATTAGTGAACATTCATCCTACATGCTATCGAAAAGATTTGTTTTCATCGTTACTTATAATGAGAATTTTGTCACTACCATATTTTTTGCACTTGCAGCCCTTCTGGAACCAGAACAGCATGCAGGTGTTCCACTTGCAGACTGGCTGGTGTCAGTGGTGAATAGGGTAGTTAAATAGTGCAGATGCAACTTGCAATGGGGGTTATATCTCCTTGAATAACTTGTCATTATTTTATCATGTATGTTTTTTTAGGGCTGTAAATACTGCAATATAAAACTAAGTTCTCTGAAAGAGCTCCACTCCCCTTGTACACAGAACCGTGTGCAACTGCAAAAAATCTCAGTAAAACAAAAGCATGGGAAACGCCTCCATATTATTCTAGTGAAGCGAGAACAAGGCTTAGACTGTCTCACAAAATTAATGCGAATATAAACAGTAGTAGGAAGAGAAAATATATCGTCTTTTATCGATCATTCAAAGAACACTGGTGAGTGATAACTGATATATCGGACAGGAATCATTGAATTTCAAGGTGTACAGTTTATTTTCTTGTCAAAAATTATACCCTTGTACTTGTAGAGCATTTTATTGTTACCCCTTTAGTCGCCATATTTGTCAAGTATTGTGCACCACCACATATACATGTATAGATTGTGACCAGCGTGAGAAGTTTCCTGTCTTGAGTTCTTCACAGAAATTGTGTGCAAACTGCAACTGTGGAGATTAAAAATTAAAAACAAGTCGTATGAAGCAAAATTAATACATTTAGTCAATCTGTCAAATACAGGGAATGAAATTAACAGACTGCATTTTTTTCTCACCAAAACATTACAGCTTTGTCGTCCGCGGCAATGCGATGAACAAGTGCAAATAAAAGTGTGCAAAAAGTGACAAGCCAGAGTAGCGCTTAACAATCACAGGAAAACCCGTTCAGAAAGTGACAAGCTAGTGTAGTGCACTAGCGCAAAGCGCTTCGAAGGAAAGCGCGCTTTTCTATATATATATATTCTTTTCAACTTTCTGAGCATGTTTTTTTTATCCAAGCATAACATTATAAGATGTTTGGTGGCTTGTTGACAGACCAGCTTTTTTGTTGGTCAAAGGGGACCATATCGTCTTTTGTTTCATTTTTATCGACCAAGGCCGAAGGCCGCGGTTGATAATATGAGACAAAAGGCGATATGCTCCCCGAGGACCAACAACAAAGTGCTGGTCTGACAACAAACTACCAAACATCGTTTTTGTCATCATTTTGGTTGTGCAACAAAATGCACAATAACCCACAGGGAGACGAATTTTTAGAATCCAACTCCGGGCCACAAAGCATCGTCACAGTAGCACGAGATAACACGTCATTCGTCAAACTTGTATGTGACGTCAAACGTAGCTTGTTGACGCTTTTTCTCCAGTCTGAAAATGTACAGAGCTGCGATCATACCTGTGAATTCAGTAAGTGTTGAGCATATTTCTTTTCTTTTAAGTGTTTATGACTTTTCGTTGTGGATTTTGCGATTACAGAGATAAGTTGCAAATTGACCATGAGTCGCCGCGGTAATTATCAACATTGATTGGGTCTTTGAGAGTGAATGCTTACAATGTAACAATCGTTGTCCTCGGAAACACAAATCCAAAGCCACGATGATGGTTCCACACATCAAACAATCAGCCTGATTGGCTTTTACTTTGACAATCCACGTTTCACATGAAAGCTCAAACCCATTCACCACCTCGAGTTATTGCATGGGGAACGTGAGATTTATTTACCAGGTGTTTGTGAGTGAAAATGATGACAAATCTATTTTGTCATCATTTTCACGAGTTTTCACCTGTGAAATAAATCTCATGTTCCCCATGCAATAAATCCCCGGTTACCATAGTTGCAGGAAGCAGGTTATACAGGGATAATCAAAAGCAAACCCAATAGAAATGCTCTGGGATTCTTCTGCTCTTTTCATTGGTGTTTCCCCAGACCTAAACAGACGACACGACACTGCTTTGCAAAGTTCCAAAAACGAACTGGCAAAAGTAAACAAAAAACCAAAACTACTTCATGAAAGGTCATAAATTCATCACAAACAAATGAAACCTACCTATATGTTTTGTCTTCTTACAAAGTTAAGGAGTGCGAGTATCTGTGTTTCGATACACAGACGTTCGGAGAAAAACGAACGTCAAGTTCAAGTCAAACCAATTGACCCCTGACACGCACATTTTGACCCGTGCACAAGACGTCGTATCGATAAACGAAGCGCAAATAAGAAATAATCCCCCCCCCCCCCCCCCCGCAGGTTAGGGGGAAGAATTTACCCGATGCTCCCCAGTAAGAGGCGACTAACGGATTCTGTTTCTCTTTTTACCCTTGTTAAGTGTTTCTTGTATAGAATATAGTCAATTTTTGTAAAGATTTTAGTCAAGCAGTATGTAAGAAATGTTAAGTCCTTTGTACTGGAAACTTGCATTCTCCCAGTAAGGTAATACATTGTACTACGTTGCAAGCCCCTGGAGCAAATTTTTGATTAGTGCTTTTGTGAACAAGAAACAATTGACAAGTGGCTCTATCCCATCTCCCCCCTTTCCCCGTCGCGATATAACCTTCGTGGTTGAAAACGACGTTAAACACCAAATAAATAAAGAAAGATAAGAAATAAAAATAAAAGCAAAGAAAATAGCAACAAGATATGCAAACATCTAACAAAGCCGAGCAAGCAGAATGACAGGTCTAATGAAAAACAAAGAGGCTGTGAGTCGGAAACAAGATCGCGATTCTTTCCTTCGCTGCACAACGCAAATCTTCTGTGACCTTTGACCCAACGTACCTTCCACATTCGATCACTAAGCTTAATATTTACAACTGAAAGCCGAGGGGGTGGAATACCAAGATGAACCTACAGAACTATATGTGCATCCTCAAACCTGACATTCATCCCAACATTTTATGAACTCAAAAACACAGAAAGTTGCTTTCACACGCCAGCTTTGATTGCCAGTGGTTATCAAAACGGAACACGTGTGATTATCAAAACGGAACTCGTGTTTCAAAGCATGGCTCCCTGTGTTGATTGTGCACTTATTTTCTCACTGCCAAAATGATGACAAAAACGATGTTTGGTGGTTTGTTGTCAGACCAACTTTTTTGTCGGTCCTCGGGAGGCATATCGACTTTTGTTTCATATTTATTGTGACCGCGGCCTTATAATATGCTCCCCCTCGGACCAACAAAAAAGCTGGTCTGTCAACAACCCATCAAACATCTTATAATGTTTATAAATGAAAACAGGAAATATTAAAGACTGATGGAATCATTTTTTGATCGATTACTAACATTTTAGGTTTTTTTTCAGAATTTTAATGACCAAACTCTTGGTTTAATTTTAAAGCTTCCAAGCTGAAATGCAATCCCATAGTCCGGGCTTTGTCAACGATTGCTTGGCCAAAATTTTCATAAGTTTTATCGAAAAATGAGGGTGTGACAGTGCCGCTTTAACTTTCACAAAAAGTATCCCTGATGTAAAACCGTGGATGGATCTTTGATGATTGACAGGGTGGTTTAGCTGGGAACGAAGGGTTCTTGTTTTTTTACATTTTTTTTTATCAGAAAGTTTGAGAATGATTATATAACTGTTTAATCTTGCGTTAACTCAAAAGTTTCAATTGCTTTGTCTCTTGCAGATCGGCTACAGACAATGCCACAAAAACAAAAGTCGCCATAAAGAAAATTTCTCCATTCGAGCATCAGACATACTGTCAACGAACATTACGAGAAATCAAGATACTCAACAGACTAAAACATGAAAACGTAAGTTGAACATAATTTTTGTTGCTTTTATGCACATTATATCTGGTGTGTATGAACTGCGGGAGGCATTTGTTTGTCGTTACAGTAAAGTTCAAGAGGTGGTGTGTTTGATTTCTTTGTGTACTTTAACTTCTTCCTGTAACTTTTAAATTTTAGGTGTTTTTTGATGAACCTAGACAAAAACTGAAATAAGTGATCGTGCTAGCCGTTTCCAAGTTTATGTTTCTTTACTTGTACGATTCCTGGCTATCAGTGTCACAGAAATGGGTCGCTCTTTCAGTTTTACACCATCCAGTTCACTGTTTGTGTCTGCCATCCAGTCAAATTAAAAGTCTAACACACAGTGGTTACAAAAATGTTATATTCATAATTTATATATCTTGGTGGCTCACTTTCTTGCTGTTTTAATTTCAATACCTGTACTTTGATATATTTTGACCAGTGTTGTGTTGTTTAGTATTAAAAAAAGACAGGAAACAGAACCTTTGGGAATAAATATATATATATATATATAATATGTATTTGTAGTTTTGAAAATAAATATGTGCATGAGTTACATGTGTGTAATGTTACAGTTGCAAACACTGCATTTTTAGATTTTAACACTAACAGTTGCATGTGCTAGGCTCAACAGTGAGGAAGATAAAATAGTGTGATACATCTTGCATTCATTTTCAAAGATGACCCTTCACACTCTGATGAGATGCCGTCTGGTACCCGGTAATCACTAATGTGCAGACATGGGATTCTTCCGTAAAATTACGGAATTCCGTAAATTTTTAGGCTCCAGGGATCATTCTTGAGATTCGTGCAAATCCGCTGAGAAAATGTTGGGGTATATGTAGGTATAGACCCAAGTTTTTCGGCCGGTCCGCTGATCGCGACGCTCCATTCCATACTATTCTTGAACGGTTGGTTCCTAAAACGGTCAGACTGTTGCTGGTCGATCCGTATGGGAACGCGCTCTGTGTCTTTGTCTCCTACAGTCACCGTTTCAACGTAGCTATCGGGGATTCAGTATAAGCATACCGTATGAGAATGATTCGGCGCCATTTTTACATCGCTTCGAGCCACTTGCCAAAATGATGAGGAAGCTAAAGCGAGACGAAACCGTTCTATCCCGGGAAATTGACCAGCAGAAGTACAAGAAAAATCTCTGGAGATTCGACTGGCTCGATGAAGTTGTGTCATTGAGCTGGAAATACGTGAAAGGCCAGAAGACACAAGACGTGAAACTGAAAGTTGGCGATGCTTTTGCTAAAATGAACTTGCCGGGAAAAGCTCAGTGCACTTTGTGCAACGATGTTAATGTTATCAACTACGGTTCCAATGGAAAAACTGCCCTCAAAAGCCACTTGAAAAGCAACAAGCACCTGACTATCCTGAAAACCCAGTCGTGTAATCAGTCACTGGGGTCGTTTGGCACCGTCAAGGTAAGAACATTGAAACCACACCGTCACACGCCACCACCCCCCCCCCCCCATCCCCGCCTCTCTCTCTCTCTCTCTCTCTCTCTCTCTCTCTCTCTCTCTCTCTCTCTCTCTCTCTCTCTCTCTCTCTCTCTCTCTCTCTCTTTCTCCTCCTTATTTTGAGTCTTAGCGTAAAATTAATTTGAGAAACATGGGAAGGAAGAGAAAGGGAGGGCTATGATTAAGCTGAAATATGCATTTCAGGGCCATTTTTGTGTGTCTAAAACACTAAAAACCTTCAGCTTATGGGGGCTTCGCCCCCAGACCCCGACCAGGGGCGTTGCCCCTGGACCCTACTGGGGGCCTTCTGCGGCCCCCAGACCCCCACCTTTTTTTCCCTTAATTATCACTTTTTCGGAATCCCATGTCTGATGTGTATTTCCGCTGATGCTGCAGACATTAATAATGTGGTCAATATCTCTTAATCTGCTACAGTAGGTAAAGTACATGTAAGACCATTAACAACATAAGCTTCGCCAAAACATTATTGCAACAAATTTCACACCCAAAATGAAATAAAAGCATTAATTCTCCTGTCATTTCATTCAAATTGTATATGCCAGTTAAGGCCATTCACTTGACTTTCTGGATCATCTTTTGGATTAAAGATTTCGTTTACAGGGATCAAGTGACCGCCGCTGAAATAATTCAGACTTGTCTTTTTTGCAAGGGGTCTATTCAGTTTCAATTTTGAACCATTGAAATTTGGCGTAAGGGGTCAAATGGTTCGTTCCGTCCTCTTAGGATGAGCAATGTGATGAGTGGTTAAAAGGTACAAGACGAATGCTTTTGATTAGTGTTTGGCATGCACTAAGGAGTAATTTGAGCTGGTATTGACCATGAGGGGGAGGTAATAGCCATTTTGTTAAATCAGAGATTGTTACTGATGTTATGAGAATTCTTCACATTAGTGGGTGTCTTAGTTATAAATAAATAATCAGGCGTGAGAATTTATCTTCCTCCTTTTCATTGCATAAATTCCTTTTTTACTCTACAGTACTGTTTTTTTGTATAAAACTTTGAACTTTGTAAATTGTGAATGTGAAGCAGCAAACGCCACTCTTGTCATGTGTGAAGCAATGCCTTAATACTTCTTTTAATTAAGAAAATATATTTTTTTAACAGTCTAAGCAACTCGTGAAATGTTGCCGAAAGTTGAAACTCTTAGTCTACTTTTTGGCAGTTTTCTATTCTCATCTATGTGAATCTCAATAGTACTTCGAAGGTTCTTGTGGCTGTAAGGAATGCTACCAATGCTGTATGTTTTCTTGTGTCAGGTTGAGATTGTATGGAATCTCTGATCCATGGACAGGAATTGAGTAATTATGTAATTGTTGCTTTGTGTCGCTGATAACAGTTTCCTTCCCTGCCGGTTACAAAAATAGCTATTGTTATTGATTGACTTTTCTTCACACGCAGCCATGCTCAATAATTCTGCAGCCTAAGCTTTTCACACTTCTGGTGTCAATCGTTCTGCAAGTTTAGCAGCATACATCTCATCGATGTCTTTCGCTGAATTTCATGTGCGCGCACTGAGGCTTTTCTCAGGCTCGCCTTCTGGTAAGATTGTAAGCCAAATTCTTGATAGCCTTTACTTTTGTCTTTTGCTAATTTTTTTTTCTAATGGATAATAGAAAATTAGGTTTCAAGTTTTCAGTTTATTAAACTATGATGTTATTGCTTGTCATTGGAAAACTTGTGAGCTAGCAATAGATTAAAAAGAATAGTGCAGGGATGTTACTATTGTTAGTAGGATTTACTTTCTTCACCAAATTTGCCAAAATGGCTGTTTTAAGGTTCAGCAATTTTCAGAAATCTGGGGCAGTCCTTGGCGTCACCTTTTTTTTCGTCCACCATGAAAAAAAAGTTTGGCAGGTCTGTCAAAATAATGACAAAGTTTTTCGAGATTTGAAACAGCCTGGGCATTGTTTTTCTATAACAACAATTTCAACCTTTAATGCTAAGAGTAAGACTAGAGGGTCCAGTTAAATGAAGGCACATGTGAGTCTCTTAAGTGACATCAATTTATTGGGGCTAATTGCCAAGATTTTGCCGAGGACACTGAAATATGTCAGCCGGCTGGTATTTACCCATTCTTAATTAATCTTATGGATCGATGTGGTACTTCTTGGTGATATGAGGTAGGAGTAAGGAAACACTGAGTTTGTATCTCCTCTAACAAATCGTAGTTGTAGGGATTGTTGGAAAGAAAGAGTTTCACGCATACAAGACAGTTGCGGAGAGTTTGTATTGAGAATTGAGAAGAAACAAAGGAGTGGAGGGAAGCTGAGATCAATAGATAGTTTCATGGCCACATCCCTGTGTACCAGCCCATAAACTGCAGCCAGCCAGCGCTCACAGACACCTGGGCCCAGACTTACGCAATATACAGGGGTCCATTCAAGTCTTCTAGGCTGATACTGCTTCTGCAGTCCCTCACTACTAATATCCCCTTTCTTCTGCTCACAAGTCTATGTTACTGTGTTGCTGTTCTTCAGTGCTCAGTGAGGAATACCCTAACAAGAACATGAGTTCACCTCAATGAGCTGATTTCTGTCACAGCAGAGAATGTAAGTCCCTGTCAGGATACAAGAACCCCCAAGCGCTGACCCTCCCCCCCCCCCCCTCCCCCTCCCCCACTTCACCAGTTCCCATTCCGTTTTGACAGTGTCTTTGCTTTGAGAGAGTGTGGCAATAATAACTACTGCCACATACTGCACTGGCCCGACAGTTCATGGACTGGCTGGACGGGGCTATTCTTAGCACCACCTTGTTTACTTCCAATGCAGACAGAGGCTGGTAATAGAGACACGGGCCTGGACACTGGGGACATAGATGCCTGACCACTGGCTCCTATTGTCAGGAGGAAATTGGCCTGCGGACGGGATGGAATG
Source organism: Littorina saxatilis (assembly GCF_037325665.1). NCBI lineage: Eukaryota > Metazoa > Mollusca > Gastropoda > Littorinimorpha > Littorinidae > Littorina > Littorina saxatilis. The sequence continues at coordinate 35,791,802 of NC_090253.1, read as the reverse complement.
ATTATGTACAATTTCCCTCATGGTGCCTTCTTTCACACAAATACATAATCGCCAGTTTAAACAGTTGCAGACCCCACCAGGCTCAAAAAGGCTATTTCTGTAACTAATTCATACATGTTCTGTCCATAATGATAAAACAAAAGGGTGGTTATGACTGGTCAATGTTTCTTGCACTTAACTGGCCTCATTCATTCACTATGTCATGGATCAATGCATGGCTCATACTGCTGTTGAAAATAAAAATTAACTTTCATTAGCTTTACTGAAGTATTCAATCTCTAGCTTTGTGCGTGGAATCTAGGTGCAGGCAGGGAGCGTGGATCAACAATTAGTAGTCATCTCTGTTTGAGTCACTCCAAAGCCAATGTTTACAACTGTGCCTCTGCAACAGTAGCACCAGCAAGGCATGAGAAAAATGCGGAGATAGAAACAAAGTAGCAGAATGATCTCTGGCAATCAATTTTCGGTCAACCGTAACTTTAATGGGACTTCAAGCTAAACTAATGGTTAATTACGCGCAGTCTCATGCAATTGTGATTGGTCGTACTGGCTCTTGCTGAAAAGAGAAACCCGAATGAAGAACAACAAAAGACATGGTAATTTAGACACTTGCTCTTCTGGGCTTGCTGATTTGTTTGAACCTGAATTGACAAAGATATGCAGGAGAGTTCATATTTCTCCAAAAATCAATGATGCACAGCTTTTTTCTCACTCATCACTCAACGACCAACCCACCCTTCTTTTTATTCATGTATTTATTTTGTGTGTGTGTGTGTGTGTGACTTTTTGACTCACATGCGAAGCAAAAGTGAGTCTATGTACTCACCCGAGTCGTCCGTCCGGACGTCCGGAAAACTTTAACGTTGGATATTTCTTGGACACTATTCAGTCTATCAGTACCAAATTTGGCAAGATGGTGTATGATGACAAGGCCCCAAAAAACATACATAGCATCTTGACCTTGCTTCAAGGTCAAGGTCGCAGGGGCCATAAATGTTGCCTAAAAAACAGCTATTTTTCATATTTTTCCCATTTTCTCTGAAGTTTTTGAGATTCAATACCTCACCTATATATGATATATAGGGCAAAGTAAGCCCCATCTTTTGATACCAGTTTGGTTTACCTTGCTTCAAGGTCAAGGTCACAGGAGCTCTTCAAAGTTGGATTGTATACATATTTTGAAGTGACCTTGACCCTGAACTATGGAAGATAACTGTTTCAAACTTAAAAATTATGTGGGGCACATGTTATGCTTTCATCATGAGACACATTTGGTCACATATGGTCAAGGTCACTTTGACCCTTATGAAATGTGACCAAAATAAGGTAGTGAACCACTAAAAGTGACCATATCTCATGGTAGAAAGAGCAAATAAGCACCATTGTACTTCCTATGTCTTGAATTAACAGCTTTGTGTTGCATGACCTTGGATGACCTTGGGTCAAGGTCACATGTATTTTGGTAGGAAAAATGTGTAAAGCATGTGAGTCGTATGGGCTTTGCCCTTCTTGTTTCTTCATCTCCCTAAGTAAGGAAATAATTACCAGCCCTCAGTCGTTTTTCCACAGGCAGGTGTTGGTGTTGTCAGTACTGTTAGTGATGGGTATTGGTATTATTGATGCAAACAGCTGGCCATGCAGAATCTGTAAGTGAAATGAATATATTGATGTCGCACGCTTTCCTTCTTTGCCATGACTAAAGCAAACGTGTGCAAGATTGTATGTTATCGGAAAAATCTCCACTCTTAACCCACCAGGCGGCACCATCTTTCCCTGTCCTGGTGTTCAGTAATTGTCACCGTTGTTCCTGTGTCTGGCATGGTAGGACATTGTGATTGTTGTGCTTTCCTCCGTCCCACCACTAACTGCAAAGGACATTGCACAATATTGCTAATCAGAAAAACACGTGTGGGAATTCTGGGGTTGTGTTTGGATAGGCTCACACTGCCCTATTCTGATCATCGGGCCATATTTCGCAGGAAGTTGCTGAATATCCTTTTCATATTTACAGTAATAAAAGATGCATGTTTCTGGTTTATTCGACGTGTATGAAGTACTGTGCACGCATACCTGGCCAGGTTTGCTCCATGACTGGTCGACAGACGATGCAATTTGCACATTTTTGTTCTTACCGCGTACCGTACATGAAATACATTCAGTGGGAAATCCAGTTCTTTAACAAACCGTACAAAATTCAAGTAGCTGCATTCTAGCAGACGCTCTTTCCAGTGTTTAGCACAGAATCAGCAAACTCTCCTTTCTCTTTGCAACGTCCATTGTATGCAATGTTGAAATGAAGTTACCGGTCTGAAACATTTAGTCGTTGACTTTCTTCTAAAACAATCCTTGTTCTCTTATCCTCCACAGATTTACCAAAGTCATCATACGCGAAATCACTATCCACAGCAGAAGTCAGACTTCCGAACAATAGATAGAATAATACGTAAACAAGCATGCTACGTGACATCATATAAAACCTGGTATATTGACCTAATGCCAAACGTCCCGTTATCTCGTGTCTTCTCCGTGGGTTTTTCAATGTTCGTTGATTTCTGTGGATACATGCGCAAGGTATGTGCACACTAAACTGTCATCTGCAATAGACAACATGGGCCATTCTGGTAGTTGTTGCTTATTGAACTTCAAGGCAGGTCCTCCTGTGTGTGTGTGTGTGTGTGTGTGTGTGTATGTGTGTGTGTGGAAGAGAGAAGAGAGTGTAAGTCTTGTGTGTGCTTGTAACTGTAAGAGAGAGAGTTAGTGCCCATTGTCATTATTGATTGCAAGAGTGCTGCCTGATATTTTCAGATTACAGTGGACAGTGGTCAGTGCGCATGTTTAGATTTAGTGGGAGGCATGGAATGTGCCAACAACATTCCAGCCTGTGGGGTCCAGTCTGGAACCTTTCCTCCCAGGCAGCTTAAAGAGACCCACACTTCTAACCCCAATCTTAACAATACTGTATTGTTAATGCAGTGTTTTTTGTGTAATATTGTTTGATCAATGCTGACTTTAAGATTTGTAGAGAGAGAACAAACATTGATTGTATGATTTGTGTGATAAACTTGTGGATAAGCTAACACTAGCTTTCAGTCTGTCTCATCGAAGTCTCTGTCTCTCTGTCTCTGTCTCTGTCTCTCTCTCTCTCTCTCTCTCTCTCTCTCTCTCTCTCTCTCTCTCTCTCAGCCACACACGCGCATCCCATTAATCATCTTATTTTGGATGTTCTAATCGGTTATAATTTTGAATGTGTTGCAGATCATTGATATACGAGACATACTGCGTGCAGCCTCACAACAGGAGATGAAAGATGTGTATCCTTGCCTTGCAAATTGTAAATTACTGTATGTTGTGTGACTTACTCAAGTTGTCCTGGAATTATCAACAGCACAATAGAACAAGAAATTCCTCCGAGGTAGGAAAAACACCCCCGTCCTTACCAGAAGTCAGAAGTCAGAAGAGAGAAAGTCAGAAGTCAGAAGTCAGAAGTCAGAAGTCAGAATGTAAACACAGGGTCCATTGCGAAAGGGTACGTCGAGGTAGGAAAAACACCCCCGTTGGTCAAAGGGAAATAACCATTCTCACTGCCACCAACTGAGAAGGTTATTTCCCTTTGACCATTAATATGTCACTCTTAATCTTAATCCACCAATAACTCCCTAACCGTGTGTTTGACTGGTCCCAATTTTTGTAAGGACCGTCTCAGGAATGTATAGAACCTGTTCACCAAGTTTGGTGACGATCGGTCCATTCATTCTTGAGATCTATATGCGAACACAAACACACAAACAAACAAACAAACAAACAAACACATCCAGTGAAACCTATACACACCCCTATACCGGGGGTGTAAAAACTGACAAAGCCACACACACAAACATCATACAAGTTGTAGATATATATATGTATATATATATATATATATATTAAAGCTTGCTTGTCTACTGGCACTGCACCCTTCCAGAAATATTTTCTTGGAGTTGCAGTTACTGAGATGCACTTACGTGGAAGAATTTACTTGAATGTGCTCGAAAACATGATTTAATAGTTATTTAATGAATGTGAAGCGTGTGAATGCCCTGCCATTGCAGTCCCATATATATGCTGGAGAAGGTTCAAATATATGTACATTATGAAGAGAAAGTCTGAGAGAATCAGGATTTAATGTAGAGAAAGCCTTGAAATGGAGAGTCTCAAAACAGAGATTTCACTGTACTGCTAATCCTCCCCAGCAACAGTTCTTTCCTTAACAGCTGCCCAGTTACATTGTGCAGTGCTTGATGGAGACAGACATGTACAAATTGCTGAAGACGCAGCAGCTGAGCAACGACCATGTGTGCTACTTCCTGTACCAGATCCTGCGCGGCCTCAAGTACATCCACTCGGCCAACGTGCTGCACAGGGACCTCAAGCCTTCCAACCTGCTTCTCAACACCACCTGTGATCTCAAGGTCTCGCACGCTCACCACCTCACCATTTTACACTTTGACACAGCACAGTAGACACGTTTTAGAAATAACTCTATTGAGTTTATATGGGTTGTGAAAGAGGCATGTGCTTCCTCTACACGTGTTTGAGACACACCCCCTCGCTTGTGACTGGCCTACAATGTTATGTGGAAAATGATGTCAGGAGGGAAAACTTTCCCACGTGACATTACAGGCCAGTCACTAGCGAGAGGGTGTGTCTCAAACACGTGTAGAGAAAGCACATGGCAATATTTGTCCGAGCAAAAGCAAGGGTACTCACTCTTTTAGAACCCATACAAAGCTAACAGTGATTTCCAGAATTTGTGTACCGTATTTGACGGATTACAAGACGCACCGTTTTATAAGCCGCACCCCCGACTTTTAACAACAAAATTGGGACGAGCCACGTATAGGCCGCGTCACTATATTAGCCGCCGTCGAAAAAAATGTAATCAGATCGTGTCAATCTCAAAACAACCAGGCAAACGAAAGTACGGTATTTGGCGAAATCGGCTCCGAGAATAAACAAGTGAAACAAAGAAGAAAAGTGAAAAAGTTTGAAGAAAAATATCCCACACACAATTTGTAACCAACACACATGTAGTCCCGCCCAGAATAGGCTTTTTTTGGATGATTTACGACTTTTGCGCACATTTCGAGCAGACGAAAACACAACATGGCGGCTCTCGCTCCTCCAACTATCGCGAGACACAAAAAAAACGAAATCTCGCGCGCGCGAGATCCTGATACATCCGGTGTTTCTCTGTACGCTATCTTGTCACGACGACTTGTTAACAAACGAAGATTCGCGAAAGAAAGAGAAAAGCGCTGAGTCTTGAGTAGAGAGCTAATAAAGTACCGGTAATCGCTAATCGAGCGAAATGAAAATCCGCGGCGACTTCCATTAGGTGAATGCTATTCAAGTTTAGGTAACGTTTTAGCCGCATCTTTTTATAACCCGCAATGCGATTTTTTTGGGAAAAAAGTCGCGGCTTGTAGTCTGTCAAATACTGTATTTACGTAGACTAACAGCACCAACAGGACATTTTGGTTGTGTTGAAAGATGTTTCTCACTACATATCGGTATCAGGAGTTGCATCTTATTTGGTGGTCCTCAGAGTGTTCGACTTTGCTGGAAAATTCCTGACAGTTTGGGGTGAATCTTGATTTTGTGTGTACCTGTATGTGTTGTGTGTGTGTCTCTCTGGTCTATGATTCTTCATTTTCAAATTCAGCTTTAAGTAGATTTGGTTTGTTTTCAAATTCTGGTAAAGCCAAGGAGATTTTTTAATTTGCACGCAATTTCAATCCAAGGGGCTAGGAAAGAGTACCAAGACCGACAGCTCTCACAAATCTAAAGCAACAAGTGCAAAAGAGTGCTTCACACTCATTGTTACAGTTTTGAATGTTGACAGATTAACACATCTGATAATGACATGTATTTTTCTGCTTTTTCTCACTTGAATTTATGTTCTTTGCGTTTTTCAGATTTGTGATTTTGGGTTGGCACGAATCGCAGATCCAGATCACGACCATACAGGGTTCCTGACAGAGTATGTGGCCACTCGGTGGTACAGAGCCCCGGAGATCATGCTCAACTCCAAAGGATACACCAAGTCTAGTATCCTTGACAAGTCTAAAGCAGTGTCTTTTAGTCAGTGATTCCAGTATTGAGGTTAAGATTTAAGGAAGAACTTTATTTAATGATAGTATTGATTATATCACGTTGATCCATTAAGGTTTAAGATTAGTAAATGAGTATAAGCTAAGATAAAAATGTACTCCTCTTCCCCCAAAGAAACCCAGGAGATCATCTTTTCTTAAGTTACAGAGGTGATGTCCAAGCCATTGTAGTATATTTCTTTTATTTTTTAATTTTTTTAATCTTACAATTACATGAGTTGTGCTACTAATGATACTGTCTGAAAGCTTGTTTTAATGTTGCTGTTTTGTCAGGAATCTCCACAAAATGTGTTGAGAACATGCACTTTGCATTTCTTTTACTATTCCTCATTAAGCGTGTACACTACATTGGGTGTGCACGTTAAAGATCCCACGATTGACAAAAGGGTCTTTCCTGGCAAAATTGCTTAGGCACAGTTAATAATTGTCTACCTATACCCGTGTGACTTGGAATAATAGGCCGTGAAAGGTAAATATGCGCCGAAATGGCTGCAATCTACTGGCCGTATAAAATTTCATCTCACACGGCATCACTGCAGAGCGCCTAGAACTGTACCCACGGAATATGCGCGATATAAGACTCATTGATTGATTGATTAAGCAATTGTGTTCGGATGATGTGTTAGAAGTGTGCAGGCATTTAAGTTTTAACCTTTCTTATATTTTGCAGTTGTGTGCCTATATTGTAATATTTTAACAAGTTGATGATAATTAAGATGCGTTACAGTATGCACTATTTGTGTCCTTAACCTTGTCCAGTCGACGTGTGGTCGGTGGGCTGCATTCTGGCGGAGATGCTGGGCAACCGACCCCTGTTCCCAGGAAAGCACTGTATCCTTTCACTCCCAGCGTATGCACTACTAGAGTTTTTCATCGCTCATATACACCAGCTTTACTGGGTCCAGGAACTTTGTTTATGACTTGTTTGATATCGTAGAAGATTGATTTTCTTTCTCTCTTTGTGTATCATACGTAAGAGGGGGAAGAGAGTGACAAAGACATAGAGTATGTCTTTCTCACTCTCTTCCCCCTTTGGCGTGCAAGCATTTAGGCAGGCTTACATACATAAATCATGGGCACTTAGCAAACAAACTTGAAATGTTTTGTGAACTGGAATGTAACTGAAGTTTTTGGTAAGGTATATATATATATCGTATTTACCTTGCCACAACACTTATAAAGCATAATATGGGAATAGCATGTGAAGCGTTTTGAATGCTCCATAAAGAAGAACTAAACAATAACCAGTTTAGCATGAATTTACCACATATAATCTTCATACAGTGAATGCCTTTGAATACATGTAGTGCCAATACAAAGATTAATAAATGAATCTGGTTCAGGAATGTACATGCTGTGTTGAAATGACTGCAGGCAGTATGAAGGGACATTAGTAAATATTTGTTGAAGGAAACAAATCTAAGAAGTATCATCTGAAAAGAGAATGGCAAGGGGTGGTTGTAGTAATTGCAAAGAGATTGTGAGCTGATGAATACAAGTATTGCAGGTTTTCTTTCAGTTTCACACATTTAAACAAGTGGTAGTAAGAACTGGTTTCAGAAAACAAAATGTAGATGAAGAAGAAGTAAAACACAAAGCCAGGGATCTTCAAATTTGATAGAGTTGTGGAACAGGGATGTGGTTTTTTTTGGGATGGTAATGATTAGGTCATCTAAATCCATATTGTACACTAGGGACAAGGACTTTTATTCTTATACAAAGTGAGATAATGAGCCTTAATTATGGTCAGACTTGGACCAGCTGAATCACATCTTGGGTGTTCTTGGCTCCCCCAGCCAGGAGGATCTCATGTGCATCATCAATGACAAGGTGGGTTGTATACATGTTTAATGGCTTTTGGTCACATTTGTGAAGTCTATTTTGATATAAAGGTACTGCCTTCTCATGTAACCTTCGAACACATGAATCGAAAAACGTGCCCCCGAACCCCCCTAGATAAAAGGGATTTCCTCTTTTTGCATCACAAGAGAGTCCCACCCCTGGGCATACTCAGTCACAGGTTGATAGTATTTGATGTTTGTATTTTGCTACACCTGATTATTGATTCATAAAGTACAGTGTGTTCAATCTCTACATATTTTAGTCTTTGAAATAAGTGTTTATTTTGCTGACTTTATTTTGAAAGGGCTGATCTATACTGATTTCTTTTGAATGAAAATATCTACATGTTCTCAGTTTGTTTTTCTCTTCTTTGACATACATGAGATGTAAGGTGACTTTACATGAGTTGATTTATGAGTAAGGTCTTGGGTTTCAGGCCAGAGGTTACATCCAGTCGCTGCCCCTCAAGGCCAAGGTACCATGGAAACGCATGTACCCCAAGGCAGATGCCAAAGGTCAGACCTGTTATTTAAAAATCCCAAAACAGATAGAATACTAACATTCCAAAATCCAGAATTTTAAAAAAACAGGAAAGGTTAGTCAAAATGAGTTCATTGTAACATTTGAAATTAAAGTCAGCTGGTAATCTTCCAGTAGGTATTAATTTAGTTTTACTAAAGCCTGCTGGGACACAAGTAATGGGTTAGTGCATTTGTAAACAGGAATCGCTTGACAAGTGGCCCCCTTCATCCCCCCCTTCCTCGTCCTGATATGGCTCTGCGTAGTCGGCTGGACGTTAAGCAACAAATAAACAAACAAACAAATTGAAGTCAGGTAAGAGTTGAAGTAGTAGTCTGAAAGCTTGGGGCGCTATTATGTGACCTGAGCATGATTTTGAACTGAACCATTTTTTTGTTCTCTTTAGTTTTCTTTTTGACTCACCTCAGTAATCAGTGAATCTTCGTTATGAGCAGTGGCGGTCCTATGGACGGGTGTTAATGAACAAAATTAACTGGAGGTTAGCTTGATGTTTTTGAAGCTTGACCTTCTAAACTTTGCACACTTCTAGGGTTTGATGATCTCCCGAAATGACCCCAATCTGGTTGAACCTCGTTGTTTAAATTGGAACACAGCTGTGAAATATGCATCAGGAAGATCTTGTTTGTCTAAATCCTGTCATGCACAGTCATTCAATGTTGAAGGTTCAAGTCCAAGGCTGTCAGTACTTGCGTTTATGTGTATGTTGACTTGGCTGTGGGTGACTTTGTGCAGCACTGGACCTGTTGGACAAGATGCTGACGTTCAACCCCAACAAGAGAATCAACGTGGAGCAGGCCCTGGCCCACCCCTACCTGGAGCAGTACTATGACCCAGGGGATGAGGTCAGGCCACGCGTAGTCATCATCTAGCGCTCTCACTTATCCGCCTGCTCTCACACATCAACTGAAAATTGTGTGTCTAGGGAAGGAAAAATTAGTATTGCTGAATAGAGGGCACTTTGTGGACTGACTGACTGACTTATCTATTATACATAAGGATAGAGATTTTAGCCACAGCCTAGTCTTACAACCTGTCCTTACTACATCTAAAACACACGAAAAACATAGTTTATTCATTAGGCCATTGCCCCTTATGAAGGGATGTAAACAAAAAGATAACCTTGAATATAATTGCACTCAACAGGTGCAAAAGAGAGATGCATGATACTTCTACGAGAGAGAGACAGAGAGAGAGAGATGCATAATGATGGAACTTTAGTTTACAAGGATGATGGTTTAAGGCATGCTTTTTTAATCAACCCTTCTTTTACATCAACTACAGAAAGGCTTTTTATAAGTGATCAATAGTCAACAAACAATGGAAAAGCAAACAAAACCTCAAAGATGTTGATTTAAAAACAAATAACAGTACAGTGGTACCTCTGTCTAACGACTTTGAAAATGAAACCAAAATTTGGTCGTAACATGGAGGATTGTTTTGTTATGTCCGGGTCCGTCAGTGATCCGGAATGACATTGGCGTTTTGATTGATGCCGCCAACAAAGTAATGTTATTCTTTCCTTAAACGATTATGGTAACCTGTTTTCTATTCAATTAATTACCCACACAGTTTTCTTGCATTTTAATCAAGCCTTGTAACTACTCGTGGGTTAAGGTTTGAAATAAACAAACTGAGGTCAAACAAAAGCATGCGGTCCCAAAGCATGCACATCAATGTCGATACCAGCTACTAATCATAGTCATACGATACCCAGCAAAGATTTGGTTAAAAACACAGAAAATTGTCCCAAACGCAAGGAACAAAACGTATAAGCCTTTGCAGACGTAAAGAACCGCGACAGTGTGTTGAAACTGATGTAAAATTGTAGCCAAAAGCGTCAGTTTTCACGATGAAACTTGACTCGCTTATTCAAGGGATATAACTGCACTACGGACTGTCCACATAGTTGACTAATTTAGGACATTCCACTACTCACCTTCAAACTTCACTGACGGGAATCTGAGGAGAATTTATTGATTCAATGGAACGCGTGGTTGTATATTGCGTCATTCGGTCATGGATCGGAAAAAAAACAGAACAGTTCCAGATTTCAAAACCATGTTCGTCGGCCGCCATTGTTAGCTAGACCGAAAATGTTTACACGCGCTTTGCATACGTACATCGCAAAATTTTATGACGTCATCACAACTTTCGGTTTTGGTTCGATGTTCGGATTACATTCATAACGTTTCTGTAACTTTGCGTGTTTAAAAGGTAGGAGTTCCTGCACAGTTCTTTGCAAAATGAAGCAGACATCTGGTGAATGACCTTTATCTATTCAAAATAAAGTAATGACCTGAAATAGAAACGGAAAACCATGGCTTCAGCTGTTTGCGTGCCGAAGTGATGTACACGGACAGGATTTCAGCACAGACGTGTTTGTGTCCGTATCGCTGACTCACTCGACTGGAAATATAAGTTAGAGTAAACCAAACCCGTGATAATTTTGGGAAAAGTCGTTATAAGTCCACGTATGGACGGTCGTATTAGAGAGGGGGACGTAATATGGAGGTGAGAAATACTAAGACAAAGAAGGAGAAAAAATCCGTCAGAGAAAAGTCGGTCGTAATATTGAGGGACCCGTAAAAGAGAGGGGTCGTAAAGAGAGGTACCACTGTACATGCCAATAACATGACAACAAAATAGAGAGGGAGGGATGGAACTATAGCACTGCTATGAGGGAATTGACAGTCTCTGTTTATATATTCTAATTCATGCAAGAGGATTGATGGCCTAGTACTATAAAAGAATTAGTACTGCATATTTTACTGGAGAAAAGAGGTAGAATGATGTGCCCAGTGTAGTGATGCATGTACTTGTGACTGGCAGTGTGAATGCAAGTGCTTTACACTTGACTGGCAGTGTGAATGCAGGTGCTTTACACTTGACTGGCAGTGTGAATGCAAGTGCTTTACACTTGACTGGCAGTGTGAATGCAGGTGCTTTACACTTGACTGGCAGTGTGAATGCAAGTGCTTTACACTTGACTGGCAGTGTGAATGCAGGTGCTTTACACTTAACTGGCAGTGTGAATGCAAGTGCTTTACACTTGACTGGCAGTGTGAATGCAAGTGCTTTACACTTGACTGGCAGTGTGAATGCAGTGCTTTACACTTGACTGGCAGTGTGAATGCATGTGCTTTACACTTGACTGGCAGTGTGAATGCATGATTGTGCTTTACACTTGACTGGCAGTGTGAATGCATGATTGTGCTTTACACTTGACTGGCAGTGTGAATGCATGATTGTGCTTTACACTTGACTGGCAGTGTGAATGCATGATTGTGCTTTACACTTGACTGGCAGTGTGAATGCATGATTGTGCTTTACACTTGACTGGCAGTGTGAATGCATGATTGTGCTTTACACTTGACTGGCAGTGTGAATGTATGATTGTGCTTTACACTTGACTGGCAGTGTGAATGCATGATTGTGCTTTACACTTGACTGGCAGTGTGAATGTATGATTGTGCTTTACACTTGACTGGCAGTGTGAATGCATGATTGTGCTTTACACTTGACTGGCAGTGTGAATGCAGTGCTTTACACTTGACTGGCAGTGTGAATGCATGTGCTTTACACTTGACTGGCAGTGTGAATGCATGATTGTGCTTTACACTTGACTGGCAGTGTGAATGCATGATTGTGCTTTACACTTGACTGGCAGTGTGAATGCATGATTGTGCTTTACACTTGACTGGCAGTGGGAATGCAGTGCTTTACACTTGACTGGCAGTGTGAATGCAGGTGCAGTGTGAATGCAGTGCTTTAAACTTGACTGGCAGTGTGAACGCAGTACTTTACACTTGACTGGCAGTGTGAACGCAGTGCTTTAACACTCACTACTGTTGTGCAGCCCGTGGCAGAGGAGCCTTTCACGTTTGAGATGGAGCTGGACGACCTGCCCAAAGAGGAGCTTAAGGAACTTATCTACCAGGAAACACTCAAGTTTCAGCCTGCAGAAGAAGCGATGTCTAATGCCGCCAAAGACTGATCACTACTTCCTTAGAGGTAGTCACCCTCAGTTTCACAGTTCTTGTTTGATAGCCTTGCACTGTGTAGAGTGGGGAGGGGGTGGTTGGCTTCTGCAATGGGAGTACACCATGATAAAGGACACCTGCTGCTGTCCACTTTTCAAGTCTTTTGTTTGCCAATGTTGCACATCATGTCAAATCAGTCCTACAGTGCCAAAACTCACGTCAAAATAGCTGAACCAAGGGGTCAAAACCTGTTCAAAATGTTAAGCTGGAGGTTGAACATGTACACAAATCATGCTCATTATTAGGTATCAGGCATGGGAGTGGTCCTCAGATCCGCAAATTTCAGAGGTTTGAGCATGAACTTCCGAGGAAGAAAAAAATCTGATGAAGAAGCAACATTTTGGCCGTGACATTGAAATGCATCATTTCAAATGGGTAGATTGGAACGGCCAAACCATGTGCTTTGTAAATCAATTATGTGGTTTAAAGAAACAGTTGGTCGACATTGTCACTTACTGTCCAAGTATTTGTCTGCACTTTGATCACTTTTGTAGATTGTTGCCGTCTCCTACATGAGTGCATGTGTCTCTGACAGAAGCCAACATTTGAGCAATTTAATAAGCATTGATTTTAGTGGCTCATACTCAATGACTGGATTAGACCAAGCTGTACAGAATGTAGTTGGGTTTTTGTATAGATTTTTGATGTTAAATAAGACATGTGAGCATGCTTATGTTAGGATTCAGGCATCCAGCTGTTACCTGGCTAGGACGGATCTCACCACTGTTGGCCAATTTTTGGATAGTATGATACTGAAAGGGAACTCTCAAGCCTTGCAAGTGTCCTTCACAAGGATGAGTTTGCATTATAGGGAATTGAATTTGTTTGCGTTAATTTGAATGGTTCTTGACTCAGTGTTGTTGTTTTCTTTCTGTTGTAGGTCTAGCAATTGTAGAGTGAAGATGCACAAGAGAGAAGAGTGGACTGCCTTTGCTTCAGCTGTAGATGTCTATGGCCTAGAGAAGCCTGAGCGTACACTGCTGCTTGTGAAGGAGTGGAGATAGGTCCACTCACCTAACCCCTCAGAACACTGTGTGTTGAAGGGGAGACAGTAGTATCGGTGGTCAAGATGTCTATATTTTGTCTACCAAACCGCCGCACTTAACAATCATTTTCAGCTGTACATTTTCTTTTTTGCTTCAGCTTGCTTCCCTGTGTTTAATACCCCCCACCCCTAAAAACAGCGCCTGAAAGTGGAACACTCTACAACATAGAAAAGTGGTGGATTTTTCAACATTTTGGCTGCAGTCTGTATTCTTCCACATCTTCCGTGTGATATGTTAAATGTTGTCTATATGCTCTTTCAGCTGTCATCTGCTTCAAAAGCAACATGTCGGTACATGATGCGTTATGTAATGAATGTAAATCACTTTATACCATTGTTGTTTTTGCAAAAAATTGTCTGTTCTCTATAAAGATTTATGGATGGATATCTTTGTTGACAGTGATCTCTGTTCACATGTGTGGATAAACAGTTTTTGTGGAACCACATGCATGTGAAACGTTTCCTGAAAGAAGTTATAGTCCTGTAGTACTTGCGTGAAAACATGATACGTAGAAAAGCTAAAATGATCATGATACGTAGAAAAGCTAAAATAATCATCAGTGGCACTGATTTTCCCATCATGCACACTTAATGGTCTGGAATTTTAGAGAGCTTGATGTTTGGTGGGTGAGGCATATGGTTAAGTGTTCTTGTGGCCAAAAAGTTGTTTATTATTTCTATTCCTTTGTCTCATCTTTTTTTTAAACAAAGAATGGTAGTGAAACAGTATTGGAATATAAAAGCTGGAGGGAGGAGGGGTAAGAGTGATGTCGGGATTACGCAGGAGGACATTATTTCAAAATTTCAGTGTGTTTGCATGATCATGGACAAAACATCATCCTCATGGATGTGTTGAATCTGAGTAGCTTTTAAATGTGATCTTGGGGCGCTGGCTTTGTTCAGCTAAAGTAGATTCCTTTTTGTACTTTTATATATCATCATGTCTGTAATTGTTGTAATAATGTCTCTTATCATCAGTGTGAACTTGTAGGCTTAGAACTTTTACTAGTTTACTAGAACATTGTGGATTTATGTTCCCTGAGTGTAGAGGAGATGGTTAGCTTTTTTTTAAATACCTCGGCTCAAGCAGGAATTGAAGACAACCTGGCTGGGTAAATGAGTGCTTTAGCCATGATTGTTGGTAGTGTGTTGTTGCCTGCTGCTTAAGCTTGGCAGTGAGAGTAAAGTTGGTTCATGTGTGGAGGCTTACACAGAGGGCATTGCTGCAGAGTGATGGGACAGGATATGTGCATTTATTTACCTAGTGTCAATCCCCCTCCCCCGTCTCCCCCTCTCATCTCAAACTGTACTCTGTGTTGTCATGGAATCAACATCACCATGTGGTGTTGGCTGTAAGTGTAACTGGCCAGTCTGTACCATGTTTTCTGATTAGGTGGCTAGTTTTCTTTTTCTCTGCTGTTCATCTTATGTGTGCGTTGGTGTCATTTGAAAACATTAGTTCATTCATCCAGGCAAGCATTGAGTTGGTCACTGTTACTAAGTACTGTGACTAGAACTAGAAGAATTACGAGTCAAAGAAAGGAAGGTGACTTCAAGGTTTGCAAAGTATTCACAATGACCCAGAGAGGTGGGGGTGGCAGGGTTACCTGTGTGAAATGCAGATAGCTGCAAAGGCTCATGTGTTGTGTCAGATGTGTTTCAGTGATATGATTTAAATGTTCTCTCTTCGTCGGTTCATTTCTGACTTGCGTGTTGAAAATGTATGCTTCTTTTCCCTGAACAAAATTACAACATCATTTTAATGTTATACTAGCCATGACATCCAGACTTTAAACACCATACAACTCTCACACTGAACGGCTGCTTGGAAACCACACAGTTCTAACTGCTATTTACATCTCAAGAATAGCTGTGGCCACCCTTTCACACCCTGCTACTTAATACTAATAGCATTCAGTGTCATCATTTTTTTCTGGGTGTACTCTTATTCTATTGTAGAAGGTTGTGAGCGGGGTTCTGTTGTCTTACGTAGGTACTGATTTACATTACCCTTCCCTCCCAGCCTTTCTTTTACACACAGAATCGGTGACACAGAAATGCAGATTCCTTGTTTCAAATTTTAGGATTTTCTGTTTGCTTAAAGACTAAAGTGGGCTGACAATAAGAGTGGGGAAAGGCTTAGAATGGAGAAAGGTGAACGAACTGTGTTCTCCGTCTTCCCTCTCGCAAGCATTTTGCGCCCACTCAGGCCAGCTATCACATGAGGTTGTTTCTTCGATCACACGATGCTGTTTCAGGGTTTCGCGATCAAGTAACGTTGCTTCTGTGAGCGTGTTGAATTGTGGAAAGATCGAATTACTCTGAGGACAGCTACTTGTGAGAGCAATTGTGACTTCTGCAGTAGCCACAACTGCGATTATATTGGGGGAGGAGCATGAAGAGGGAATTGACAGATCAGAAATTGGTGCTTTCATCAGATTGCCAGGCACAGCCCTTTCCCCACCTATTCCCCGGAGAATCTTGTTTTCACTGCAATTCTCCACTTTTCCTACCCTGTATATATGCCAGACCACACCTTCATGGTTAAAATGATAGAATTGTTTTTCTTTTGAAATGTGTCATAGATATGCAAGAGTTCGTATGCGTTGGTAGATTTCAGTAAGGGGAGAGGACGTTCCTTTCTTTTCTTTTTGTTGTCTTTCATTTATAGCCATTGTGAATCGTAGCAATCTAATGGGTCATGCATGACTTTACGGATGTAGGAAAACATTAGTGGGACTACAGTACTAAAAAAATGTCATCAGGCTGCGTTGTTGTTTGTTCTTGTTTTAATGAATAATTTGATTACGAAGCACACAATTGGTAGGTATACTCGGATGGTATTGTCTTTATAATTGAGTCATAGTAATGTAGGCAACTGTGATAAGAAAATCTGTTAAATTTATACAGAAAAGTACCCCCCGCGGGTTAGGGGGAAGAATTTACCCGATGCTCCCCAGCATGTCGTAAGAGGCGACTAACGGATTCTGTTTCTCCTTTTACCCTTGTTAAGTGTTTCTTGTATAGAATATAGTCAATGTTTGTAAAGATTTTAGTCAAGCAGTATGTAAGAAATGTTAAGTCCTTTGTACTGGAAACTTGCATTCTCCCAGTAAGGTAATATATTGTACTACGTTGCAAGCCCCTGGAGCAATTTTTTTATTAGTGCTTTTGTGAACAAGAAACAATTAACAAGTGGCTCTATCCCATCTTCCCCCTTTCCCCGTCGTGATATAACCTTCGTGGTTGAAAACGACGTTGAACACCAAATAAAGAAATAAAGAAAGATGTTCTTGTTTTAATGAATAATTTGATTACGAAGCACACAGTTGGTAGGTATGGTATTGTCTTTATAATTGAGTCATAGTAATGTAGGCAACTGTGATAAGAAAATCTTTTAAATTTATACAGAAAAGTTGGATGAAACATTGAGATACTATATTTTACTCTTAAAGGCTTGTAGGTGTGACTGTTCATCATTTCCTTTACATTTTATTCTGATACAGGGGTCAGAAGAGTCTCATGTACATATCAACTTGATTTTCTTCGTATGTGTTGGTGTGTGCATGATTGTCTTTTTAGAGTACACATAATGGTTGTTGTGTAATGTCTGTACATTTCATGCGTGGCTGTCATTACTAGGTTTCTGTGACAAGTAGTGGAGAATTGTTTTGTACCGATTACTGTGTAAATATGTACTGTAATGTCACTCGGGCTTATAGATCTGTTTCACTATTTGAACTTGCTAGCAATGCTGAATTAAGCTTACACAGTATGTGTTCTCGCAAGTCTCTTGGACTTACTGGTAGACCCAATCACTTATGCATCAGTTTACCATTTTATCAAATAAGTCTCTTTGATCAAGTTTTTTTTATTTGTCTGTGCCATTTCCCAGACACATGATCATCGCTCAGCCTTAATTTTCCATGAAGATTTGGCAAACATTTGTGAGTTCTTTCTTTGCAAAAACTATAATCATTTCACAATGGGAAAGACAGTTGTCAGCTATGGAGACAGAAGATAATGAGTGACGTGTTGTGCAGCAGCTTTATTTAGTAGAGGCTAACAAGAACTGCACTTTCTTCTTCATAAATGTAGACAACTTGTGTTTTTTATGAGGAGAAAACTTCACCGATTAACAAATACGTTTTTTAAGGTTTAAAAAAAAAAAGATAGCAGTACTGGTCAGGACTGGATGAGGTATGAGCAGACTTTTACTGCGTACAATTCTCCTGCTGTACAGAGAAGTTTAATGATGTCCCCTCCTCCATGCTAGCTTGGCCTCTTGTGATTGTATGCTTTTGTTGGGTCTCATATTGTGTGCGTGTTGTGTGTGCTGTATCTGTGTTCACTAACTTCAAACACATGCATTCCAAGAGGGAGACAGAGACAGTTGTGCACCTCAGTATAAAGTAAAGCAGAATTGGGTGGCCAGGTACTGACATTGTTGTGGGGTTTCTTTGTACAAACGTGGAGGGAACACATACTGAACACTCAGTTTGGCTTCACATGAGACGGCTATGCTGAGGTACACTTCTTATTTTCTTATAGTAAACATTGACTATTCATATGTGACTGTCCCCCCCGCGGGTTAGGGGGAAGAATTTACCCGATGCTCCCCAGCATGTCGTAAGAGGCGACTAACGGATTCTGTTTCTCTTTTTACCCTTGTTAAGTGTTTCTTGTATAGAATATAGTCAATTTTTGTAAAGATTTTAGTCAAAGCAGTATGTAAGAAATGTTAAGTCCTTTGTACTGGAAGTGGAAACTTGCATTCTCCCAGTAGGGTAATACATTGTACTACGTTGCAAGCCCCTGGAGCAATTTTTTGATTAGTGCTTTTGTGAACAAGAAGCAATTAACAAGTGGCTCTATCCCATCTTCCCCCTTTCCCCGTCGCGATATAACCTTCGTGGTTGAAAACGACGTTAAACACCAAATAAAGAAAGATATGTGACTGTACTTGCATAGCTTTGTATAACCTTTTTTTGTTGATGTTGAAGTGACTGTTGATTTGAATTTTGAAGTAAACGCATATATTTCAAAGGCAATGTCGTTAGAACAGTGCATTGTCCTATAAAAAATAAAAAAACGCAAAATTTTTCCACGATTACAATGTGATAATGTTTTATGTCAGATCATGTAGGTTAGACTATTTTCAAAAAGTGTTGTAGGGATCAGAATTAAAAAAGGCGCATGTTTTGACATATTTGTACAAATTGTGACTTCTGTATAATAAAGAACATAGATTTCCCCCAATTTGGACTTTATTAGTCCGGGCAGTTAGTGCTTTTGAAAGCATTTTATTGGGGAAAGAAAGAAATGCCCGTTTTCCTGATAAATCAGCTGCAAATCACTTGAAATTCTACATGGATATTATTTAATCAGCAGTAGTTTCAAGGGGGGAGGGGGGGTGTGTAGTTGTAGTAAATAATGTTCTGGATGATTTGGAGAAAGATGAGTATCTGTAAAATTACACACAAGAAGTCTGTGATGAAAGATATATTTTTATCTCCCCTGTTACACCTGTTACCAAACAATTCTCTCTGGTGATGAAGAGCAGTGTACAATTCTGAGAGCAGTAAAGTAGTAGCACAAAAGTAAAAGTGTAGCTGTTATAAAAATGTGTCATAGTCTTTCAAATATTTGGGAATCTCCCCAATACATACTTGGCTGATGATCTACTATTACGTACAACCCTCAGTGGCTAGCTAGAAGTCTTCATTTACACTGATCATTTTAACATCATTTATTAAATTGCATTTATGCCACCACATTAAATTGTGGGGTTTTTTTGTTCTGAGAGTGAGAGGGTGTGTGTGTGGGTGTGTAATTACTTTTCTGCTTTCCCAGTGATCACATTACACAAGGACAGTGGCGCAGAGTTTGACATGCAAGAAAGTCTGGTTAGGGGGCACAGCACACTACATATTACTAGTGTTCAGCTACCTGCATTTGACACTGGACAAATATAAAGTCTATATTTGTTTCTTGTAAGACTTGAGCTATATGAGCATACATGTTCCAATTACAATCGCTTCCTTCAAGTTCAATACCAGCAGTTAATCAAAAACTGCACTTTCTGCATTGTTAAAATCCTGTTTTCCCTATGGGACGAAAACCAATTAAAACCTTGAACCTTACTTTGCAAAGAATCATTACGCAAATGAAAGATGCTTTGCTACAAAAAGAATTAAATAGGTTAATACATTTTCAAATTATAACATCTATATTTAACTTTTTTTTTAGAAACTCAATTTTTAAACACACAGACAGCAGAGTATTACAGCATAAGAAAGTTCACATTCATACATAAACAACCCCCCGCGGGTTAGGGTGAGTCCCATATTGGTTGGGACGAGAAAGAATTTACCCGATGCTCCCCAGCATGTCGTAAGAGGCGACTAACGGATTCTGTTTCTCCTTTTACCCTTGTTAAGTGTTTCTTGTATAGAATATAGTCAATTTTTGTAAAGATTTTAGTCAAGCAGTATGTAAGAAATGTTAAGTCCTTTGTACTGGAAACTTGCATTCTCCAAGTAAGGTAATATATTGTACTACGTTGCAAGCCCCTGGAGCAAATTTTTGATTAGTGCTTTTGTGAACAAGAAACAATTGACAAGTGGCTCTATCCCATCTCCCCCCTTCCCCCGTCGCGATATAACCTTCGTGGTTGAAAACGACGTTAAACACCAAATAAAGAAAGAAATACATAAACAAGGAACAAGAAACTGCTACAGGAGCACACTCCTTAACAGGTGCAATTGCCTAGTGGTTAAGGCCTTCCATATGAGAGGTTCAGGGTTTGAATCCCAGCTGCACCTGGTGGAGATTTTTCTGATCTCCCAGGTCAACGCATGTGCAGAACTGTTAGTGCCTTATCCACCTTCGCGTATACACACAAGCACAAGACCAAGTATGCACAGAAAAGATCCTGTAATGAGTTATAGAAAACTATACATGTGGGAGTTTCAGCCCTTGAACGCAGAAGGAAGACACTGTATTGTTCAAGGCGCAGGCTAGCTAGTGTTGTTCAGTTTTTCAAAGGCCTTCAAAATTGTGTGTCTTCTTCTTCTCGTTCACTTGTGTTGACATACTAATACACACACACAAATGAAGAGGCAGTTGGGGAAAAATGGGATGAATTTGCATCATCTTTCATATAAAAAAAAAACTATAAAAAAAATTGATAGTTTTTATTTTATTGTCTATGACACAAAAATATTAGCCAGTTTTAATAATAATATTCAAAACACTTCAGTTTTTTTTTCTCTTGTCTCCATAACATAAAATCATTGTTCATTTTAAAATGTTCAACATACCAATTCACAAAGCACTGTACTAGGAATGTTGACATTTTGTTTGTGTAAATGGAAGACATGTGCATTACTCTTATAACACGCATAACTGTTTCTTCCTTGCGTCGCTGCACAGAATTCAGTGGGCTCATGCTGGTTTCTCAGAGGCAGTGTCCTCATCCACAACACCAGGTTCAGATTTGACCTGGGTCACACTTTCCTGCTGACCGGCCTGTGCAGTGGAACTGGACGTTCCTGCAGAACCCGACCCTGCGCTAGGGGGGCGTTCAGCTGGTTTGGGAGAAGTGGTTGTGGTGGTGGTGACAAGATCAGCAGCTGAGGGCGGAGACCCCCCAGATCTGCCCGCTGCAACTGATGGTGCAGCTTTCGTGGCCAGAGCTTCACCAGTGCCCATGAGTCGTGGTGACGGGGAACCTGTCGGTGCAGGTACGCGAGGTGAGCCTGGCTGGGAGCCCGGCCCTGGGGAAGTGGTGGACGCTATTAGGCGTGGAGAGCCAGCCATGCGTGACGGTGTGCCGCCACGAAACGGGGAAGCACCTAGAGTCCGCCCCTGGCTTTTTCTGGCCTCCCTCTCCGCTTTCTGTTGACGTTTGAGCGAGTTGAGCACGTGGTCCATGCGAGCCACCTTCTTCTGCTTGGCTTTGGCTGAAACTGCACAAAGAAGGACAAATCACTGTAGCAATAACAGAGACAAACACAACAAGATCAGATAGGATAATCTTTCCTTAAGAAGAGCCGAATGCTTATAAAATTAAAATGTGCCTTTTTCTTTCTTTTTTTTGTGTATCCAGCATTTGCAGTATTTTTATCTATACACATTCAAAAACATACATGATTGAGGAGTACAAAAACAAACGAGTCGCGTGAAGCGATATAAAAACATTTAGTCAATCGGTAGGCATCAAACTAAAAGATCAACACCAAAAACCAGTCATCGCCGAGACTACATTTAGTTAGTTTCGACTAAACTTCCCCGTAGACCGATATGGGTCACGCTCGTCTCCGCGAAGCATGCGAACATTATACTCGACCTTCTTCTTCTTCTGCTTTCGTGGGTTGAAACTCCCATGTACACTTGTGTTTTTGCACGAGTGGAATTTTACGTGTATGACCGTTTTTACCCCGCCATTTAGGCAGCCATACGCCGCTTTCGGAGGAAGCATGCTGGGTATTTTCGTGTTTCTATAACCCACCGAACTCTGACATGGATTACAGGATCTTTTCCGTGCGCACTTGGTCTTGTGCTTGCGTGTACACACGAAGGGGGTTAAGTCACTAGCTGGTCTGCACATAAGTTGACCTGGGAGATCAAAAAAATCTCCACTCTTAACCCACCAGGCGACAGCGACCGGGATTCGAACTCACGACCTCCCGATTAGGAGGCCGACGTCTTACCACCACGCCACTGCGCCCGTCTATACTCGACCTATTTTCTTTAATTCTGAGCGCGTTTTTCAAGTAAACATAGCATATTTATATATGTTTGAATTCACGAGAAGACGAGGAATACAATGCGATGTTTTAATCTGTAAGTGAAAAATCGTACTAATTTTTCAGGTTCCGAGCTGAAAAGTGAAATGCAATCCCAAAGTCCGGACTAAGTCAAAGATTGCTTGACCCAAATTTCAATCAATTTGATTGAAAAATGAGGGTATGACAGTGCCGCCTCAACTATCACTAAAAGCCGGATATGACGTCATCAAAGACATGTATTGAAAAAATGAAAAAAATGTCTGGGGATATCATACTCAGGAACTCCCATGTCAAGTTTTTGACGCTTTGACGCTTTTGCGTAAAAAAAAAGGTGTAAAAAGAAAAGCGTCATGTCAAGTTTTATGAAGATCGGTCCAGTAGTTTTGCCTGAATCGCTCTACATATACACACACACACATACACCATGACCCTCGTCTCGATTCCCCGTCTATGTTAAAACATTTAGTCAAAACTTGACTAAATGTATAAAGAAAGAGTAAACAAACAGAAAAACCCCATCTTACAACAAACTCCAAGAAAAAGAGACATGTACACTGATGTAGAAAAAGACAGAGACATTGACACAAAGTGTCAGTGTGGCCTCGCCCGCAGTTGTATGATTATCCACATGTAGGGATTATTTAAATGGGCCTACCTGGTGTTCTGGGTGTCAGCTTGACCTTGGATGATACCTCACTGGCAGTGTCATCAAAGTCAAAGGCGCTCGGCTCAGGAGCCCTGGAAGCACAACAGATGTACTGTGAAGGTAACAATCAAAAGCACTGAAAAAATTAGATGAGTCAAACCTAAATAGCCTCATGCAAAACTGGCTTGATCAAATGGTAATGTGATGACACTAAAACTATAAAAGGTGTTTGAAATTTGTGTGCACATCAATCACACAAAATATTTAACCCTTTTGCTGTGTCAGCTGACGTCCTGGATAACTTGCTTTAACGGGCAACCAACCGTTTCATAAACAACAACAGAAGGAGTATGGTATATATATATATATATATGTATAGAATGACGTCAAGAGCAAGAATGCATAGAAATTATACATGAGCAAGGGAGATCATCCTTTACTCTGTGTGTGTCTCCACCGCCTACATTCCAACTTGTGGAATTTTGAAAGCAGGGAGCACACTAGAGGTAATGGAAGAGGTGTGGGGTGGGGGTAAGAATTAGATCTAGAAAGAACTCTTCACAGACAGCCTACTGGAGAATCAAACCCTTTCGGAGCCGATTGCAACACTGAACAAGAATAACCCGAGGAGAGTTCCACAAATTTCTAATACTTCAAATTTCTTTTTCTTACTCTTCACTGACAGTTGCAGGGGAATCAAAGAAAGATTCTCGTCTATGCAGAGGGCCTACCGCAGAAATGTGGTTTTCTCTTTTGCATAGAAGTTTGAGAGTTCTTCTCTGTTTTATGCCAAGAGACTGCCTGATGAGAGCTTCTCAGCTCGAAACCGGTAGCAGTCTTGGCTAAACAAAAACGGACCTTTTCAGGTTCAGCACTCTATGAGAATGCCCTTAAGGTAGTTCACTGGACCCGTTAAATATAATTTGGTTTCTCCAAAAAGTTGGTTATTTTTTAAGTTCGATCTGTCTGCTATGCATTCAGCATAAAAAAAATATAGGGTAGTGGGTTCGTTTCGGAGCTATGAGTCTCGGAAGACAGTGCCCGTTTTGAATTTTGGACCGAAAAATCGAAAAATGGGTATGTTTTGAAAACGGCCAATTACACAAACATCTGCATAGGAATAGTCATTTAAAAAATATCACCCAAAGCAGCAATGGGCAGGTAACGAAGTGCACTGGTAAACGAAAATGTTGCGCATACTCAAACTTTGTGACGTCACGTCTTTTGCCAGAGTTTATTTTAAATTTGTTCCTCATGTTGAGGTATTTTATTGCTGGTAGCCTGGAAATAAATTACGATTTGATGAGATGGGTTGTAAACGCAAGAGCGATCAAAACGGCATTAAAAAAAACCAAAAAAACGACAGGTTGGTGGTGTTTTTAGGGGGGGTTCACTCCCTTGATTAACCCCACCCTTTGCACTATTACTGTCCAGTGTGCCTCAGAAAAATATGTGTCACGATAATGTAAAGGGCTGTTGTCCGATCATTTGTCTCAGATATATGAGCCAACTAAATTATGTTTTTAAAAACCACTGTTACATATGACCTCTGTTGAAAGTCAAAGGTCACCGCAACTTTGAAAGGCCACAAGTCCGATTCAAATGTAATAAAAACGCCAATCAAAAGGTGGAGGTCACTTGTTTGATACAAGTGTAATAATAAAAATTAATAATCAAGGCTTGGTTTATAATTTTGCTTAATAGTGCGTACTGTTATTTGTTACGGTTTGAAGGCTGGGACTTTTTGAGGGTGGAATTAAAGCAATTTTTCGCCTTATGGGCCCCTTATGCCTCGAAGGACTTCAATTATTGTATTATCTGCTGCCAGCGAACAGCAGAAAGAGGGCTGCATACACAAGACACTTGTTCTTAATACTACTGGCTGTTATTCTAGTTCAAACACCGGTTTTAACATGTGGTATTCTGATGCAATCACGCTGTGAGCATCACGGGTTGGGAGACACTCTCTTACCTGCTACCGGAGCTTCAATGTTAGCTTTGGTGATTATTACGATGTCACTGGCAAAGAGAACGGCTTTGTACCGATTTCATTAGATGCCCACGTGTTTTTGACCTCGTGGTTGGGAGGCGTGTCGCATTGTTTTTATTTCTGGCGGTTTCGTCATTTTCTGACGTCATTCACTTACGCTGCCTGAAAAATGTGACGTTTGTTCTATTTACGTCATTCGAATGTTCGACGTGTTCTTCTTCTTCTGCGTTCCCTGTTCGATGTGTTCGAATTCCCAGCCTGCCAGGAAAAAATGGCGACACAACTCAGTGGCTTCCCTTTGTGTATGAAGAGTAATATCCCTGTCTCCATTTGACCTGCCTTAAATGCACTTCGGTGACTTCTCAATCCTTTGAGGTTGTAGAACTCTCCTCGGGTTATTCTTGTTCAGTGTTGCAATCGGCTCCGAAAGGGTTTGATTCTCCAGTAGGCTGTCTGTGAAGAGTTCTTTCTAGATCTAATTCTTACCCCCTCCCCCCACCTCTTCCATTACCTCTAGTGTGCTCCCTGCTTTCAAAATTCCTTGTTGGAATGTAGGCGGTGGAGACACACACAGAGTAAAGGATGATCTCCCTTGCTCATGTATAATTTCTATGCATTCTTGCTCTTGACGTCATTCTATATTTAACTTTTCTTTAAAAGTACAAGCGATCGAGTGCACATTTTGGCATTTTTAGCAGCGCTCTCATTATAACTTTTTATATAGATATGTATATATATTCATTTATACATCAAGGGCACACTGTAACTAGTGTAAGTTGTCAATTCAGGTAAATACAGGTAATGCATTGTATACAAATATTTCCTAGCAGGAAACAGGTTAAAGATACCGTCCTTCGCATGTAAACAGTTGAGTAAAGGATTATGTATACCATCACACCCACAGATCTGTTTGTGTATTTCATAGGATAAAGACCATCCTTACACATGGATGTATGCAAAGGAATTTTTTAAAGAAACAACAGTGTTGCCCATTTCTTGCAGAAAGAGAATCTTTTACTGAATCAATTTCGCAGATTGATATGAACTATAAAGCTATCAATTATGGAATCAATTCTGCAAAATTCCCGTTCTGCACAGGAATCAGGTGTGCTGTAATTGTTGACATGGAAGGACTCTCACCTCATGTAAAACACCTTGAAAACCTATTTTGGTTGACATGACCGACAACATGAAAGAGAAGCTGTCCATAGTGTGATATCAAGCAGGTGGTGTACAATCAAAAGGGAAAATATAAATAGAAAAAACACATGTGAAAAAATAGTGGGATGCGGTTAACCTGTGAGTATGACACTGACACAGCATTCAGCAGAACATCACCTTTTTTCTTCATCCTTGTCATCTTCTTCCTCCTCCTGGTAAGACATGAAACCTGCAGGCTGCTCTGGCAGATCTCTCTGTGGTTGCCTGCGACCAGGGCACACCCATTTCAATGGTAATACCTGCACATCACAAAACATTGTCACAATCAGGCTCAACTTAAGAAGGATTTATTTCTCAGAGTCAACTTTGTGTGCAGACTCTCCTCGGTGTCCGAACACCCCCGTGTGTACACGCAAGCATAAGACCAAGTGCGCACGAAAAAGATCCTGTAATCCATGTCAGAGTTCGGTGGTTTATAGAAACATGAAAATACCCAGCATGCTTCCTCCGAAAACGGCGTATGGCTGCCTAAATGGCGGGGTAAAAAACGGTCATACACATAAAATTTCACTCGTGCAAAAAAAACACACGAGTGTACGTGGGAGTTTCAGCCCACGAACGCAGAAGAAGAAGAAGAAGAAATACATGATAAAGAAGGATTCGTTGTGCCCGATCAGGGGCTACAGTTGGAGATGGAAGTTCACCAAAAATTGGGAACATACTAACTAAAATACGGTGGGTGCAATAGGCGCCCCCATTTTTTTAGCAAACACCATCCAAGGCCGCTTTGGACGGGTAGAAATTACGTAGTTTCCAAGTCTATGGATAAAGCTCGCGTAAGAAGATTACGTCACGGTCGAAAGTCTTTGACGTCAATTAATGCATCATGACGTCATGCCTCCCTGTAGTCTTTCTCTCTCGCGCGGTGTGTGTGTGTGTGTGTGTGCATTTTGTGCACATGTGTTAGTGTTAGTGTGTGTGTGTGAGCATGTGCATGAGTCTGTACTCGTGTGTGTGTGTGTGTGTGTGTGTGTAAGAAAGAGAGAGAAAGAGAGAGGGAGAGAGAGTGTGTGAGTGTGTATGTGTGTGTGCATGAGTTTGTGTGTATGTTTGTGTGTGTATGTGTGTTTGTTTGTAAAGGTGTGTGTGTCCGTCTGTCTGCGTATGAGTGTGTGTTTTGTGTGTATGAGATTTGTGTGAGTCATTGTGTGTGTGTGTGTGTGTGTGTGTGTGTGTGTGTGTGTGAGCCTGTGTGTGCATGCGTGCGTATGTATGTGTGTGTGTGTGTGTGTGTGTGTGTGCGCGTGTCAGTGTGTGTGTGTGTGTGTGTGTGTGGGAGAGAGAGAGAGAGAGAGAGAGGGAGAGAGAGAAAGAGAGAGAGAGAATGTGGTTATTTAGATGTGTGTGTGCGTACATGCATGCGTGTGTGTTTTTCTGTGTCTGTGTAAGAGAGAGAGAGAGAGAGAGAAAAATGTGTGTATGTGCGTGTGCGTGAGTTTGTGTGTGTGTGTGTGTGACTTGGTGTGTGTGTATGTGTGTGAGTGTGTGTGAGAGAGAGAGAGAGAGAGAGAGAGAGAGAGAGAGAGAGAGAGAGAGAGAAAGCGGATTTGTCCTTCGCTGGCACTTCTACTTAATTATTATTATTATTCTCTGTGGCCAACACTGAGTCTGAAGTTACCACTAAGCAAGCACCTACCGCTGTTTTACCATGTGTTGTTCTTCACTTAAATCAGGAAGAGACTGGCAGTGTTTTCTCAAAAACTTCTTTTCACAAATGATTCTCCTTTTGCAAATTCAAGGCCTCTTAGTCTTAGTACTGCCAGTAGTAATCTGAAAGTTAAAAATAGAGAGATTTTCACCAGAGGTAAGGCTGCAAATTGTTAGTGTTACAACGGAAAAAGGAATAAGTTGATGATAGAGAACCAGCTCCAGCATTACCTGATCAGTGTCCAGCTGCTGAAACATGAGGAGAATGTCTTGAGGGGCTGGTTGCCAGACGGGCGGCTCTGCCCATGTCGGGTTGTACAACTCTGGCTCCGGCTCCTCCACTACAAAGTCCCCCGCACCATCACTGGGACCCATGGCTATACTTGCTGCTGACGGCTTTGCTCACTGGAAGTGTGGTACTGGTCCTTGGCTTCCCTTTACCTACAGCACAGATTAACCACGTAACAAGGCTGAAACCAGTCATTGAGTCAGAGCTCTATCCAAACTCAAACGAACAAAGTTAATATTTAAAAATAATAATATTAATAATAATAATAACTACAATAATAATGATAATTATTCATTCACATTTCATGAGCCTCCTGTGCCCCTGTTGATTTGAGAAAATTCTTCTCATCCTCCATTTTCGAGACATGTACTAGCCTAGATACCACATTACCAAATGATGCTTGAGCCTTGAGAAACTTCCCTGCAGGTAACTGAAAACACAAGTGTTATTCCCGCAAGAAGCCACATTACCCGACAGGTAGAACGTGGAATGCGAAGGTACAAAACCACAAATAAGTAAGTGCGTTTTTGTTCTGAGTTTAAAACTTAAAATGAAGTCTGTATGAAAATACTACACGTTCTAGTTTAACTAAAGATACGCTGTAATTCACCAAAAGAAATTAAATTAAGGTTAAGAGTTTTGTCTTCAAGTTCAAGTGCCATGTGCTGGATTTTGACAGTGATATGCCCTGATTTGATAAATTTTTCAGATCGGTGTGATCGGCATGGTCGTGGTAAGGACGCAGCGCTGTGTGACCGGGCCCTTAAACTATCACAGTGCACTGAGATATAAATACTATAGAGAAAAACCTCAAAAATAATTATTGAACTCAGCGCTACGCGCTTTGTTCAACAATTCATTTTCTCGATTTGCTCAATACATCTCTGTCTTAGCTCAATGTGAATCATGATGTTTCAATAACTTAAATAATAATAATAAAAACAATAAACAAGAATAATTTCAGATGTTTATGACTTGATGTAAAGTTGCAATAATTGGGCTGATTGGGCTTATTTCGTGATTCACTGATTCAGTCATTGTTTGTGTATTCAACATTGATTCACTTATCATTCTAATCTTTCAGATTCATATTCATACCGGCCTATTCATAAATAATGACTAACAAATAACACATTAGTCATTACAAAAAAACATCACTTGATCCTCCCGTCAATATTATAGCAAGCGATTCACAGAGCGCGGCTATTGTTCTCACCAGCGCAGATTGTTGACGCGCTTTATTTTTGTACATGTATGATTATCAGCAACATTTTAACAACAATTGATTGCACCTACCTCTATTATATTATCTCAAGTGAATCTATACACCGTTCCAGCGCTTACATGGAAGGAACGAAGAAGGAACCCGAAAGAGGAGAAAAAACCACTCGAAATAAACGATCTGCTCTGCGTTCAAATCAACCAGAAAAACAAGAAAAATCGCGTATTTGTGTACCCGATGTAATCCTTAGAACCTTTACACTCTTTCTTTGGACACTCAAAAGCAACTTAATTCAGGGCTGCAAGACTACAAAATTGCACTTTCTGCAGACTGAATAATTATACGCGTTCTAATCAACCGGGGCAAAAAAAACACGAAAAAAACGATCTGCGCATGCGCGAATTCCAAAATGGCTGCTGAAGTGTTAACTGGTGTTACACCGATTAACAGCGGTTCTGCGGCACTGTACTCGGATACTTGTTTAAAAACGTCATCCCAGTTTAAAAACTCAGCTGCTTTCCATATAGTAGAAGCCATTGCAATGACATGTAGTGATATGACTGCCAAGTATTCAAGGCCGGAACTTAGGCACGTTTTACATCGGCGCAGCGATATATATGGTGAACTCAGTTGAAAGAGTGAGAGAGAGAGAATGAAGCTCTGTTTTTCGTTTTATTGAGTTTTATTTCTCAAATAGATCAGATAGATGTAGCTGTTGTAAACTTTGCGATTGTGAAGAAAATGTAACAGCAGAATACATCGCGCGTCGTGAATCGCAGCGCTCCTCGTAGAGCCGCGCGTTGTAAATCGCAACGCTGCACAACGCACCGCGCGCTGTGAATCCACTTCGCAATATTATGGCTTCAAATTCAATGGGGCTTGGATGTGGGTTAAATACTGTTCTGCCTACAGACTTTTAACAGATAGGCCGTAGCCAGTTCGCATCCGTACAAAGCGGCAGTACCAACTGGCAATACCACCAGGCATAACATTAACAAACACGATTTCATTGATTTGATCGTTAGGCAGAGTTCAGTTGAACTTGCACGTACTTCGACAATTGTACGTGTATCACTTGTTTCGCCTTTAGACTTTGAGCTTACCTAGGCAAATGAACAGTACCAGTGAGAAACTACTAATCATTCGATCGCCTAAAAAGACTGCCTAGGAAGAGCTTATACTGTCACTGTGCATCAACAAACTTCCCGCCATCTTGGAATCGGAAAGGAATTTCTGCTTCCCTCCCTTGCAGTGCTTCCGTTTGTATACATATTTTATTGATGTTTTATTATATTTATTTGTTGTTTTCATTTTTAAGAGACAGTTAACATTTACAGTTTAAACTGCGTTTTCAACAAAACTAGTGTAGAACGTTACCACGAAAATGTACATAAAGTAGTTTTGTTTTCAAGGGAAGTAACACAGTTTGCATTCAGGGTTAAATTGAAGAGTTACTTCCCCTTATATCCTCTCTCTCTCAGAGTCTCTCTCTTTCTCTCAAAAGCACACATACGTACACACACACACACGCACAAACACACACGCACACACACACACACACACATTGACACACGGCAAACGCAAACAAAACTACACACACCGTGGCAGAGACAAACTTCAAGTGACTGACATGATGAACTGCTTGATCAGTTCACAGGCGGAAGGTGGCGTCCACTGGACGACTACTCATTTAGGAACCTACGCTAATTATGATGACGCGAGCTTCCATTCAAATTAACTTAGGCAACGATGGTTCGATGACGTCATCCAATAGTCACATCACAGAAGGAAATGTACAAATGCTGAACGTAGCCCATTTTAGCTCGACTTATTAGACAGATAGGCTTGAGGAGAATGATAATAACAAAGTTATTAACAGAATGCAGACCTCAATGATCGTGAGAACGCTCAATACACCACTAAACAGTTCCGACGTTTACATGGAACAAAGAAGGAAAATCACGTGACCGCACAGACGCCTCTCATTGGCTGCGTCATTTTTTCGAGGAAACAAATCGTCTGCAACACAGCTGTGCGTATGTTCTGCGACTGACGAGTCAGACACTTGTGTTTATTTTGTTGTTTTGTCGATGTAAGTTCAGCGATTATCGA
Source organism: Littorina saxatilis (assembly GCF_037325665.1). Taxonomy (NCBI): domain Eukaryota; kingdom Metazoa; phylum Mollusca; class Gastropoda; order Littorinimorpha; family Littorinidae; genus Littorina; species Littorina saxatilis. Next base: position 35,760,267 of record NC_090253.1, on the reverse strand, counting down.
TTTTAACGATGGCATGTCACTGCCCGATGATTGATTGTGACAACGGAAGCTACCGTCTTCAAAATGGAAAGCTAAACTTTGCAAAATTCAGTCCGACCAGGTTCCACACGAGTCTGTGGCCAACCACCGTTCAGGTAAGCGCAACACTGTAACAGTTCTTGATCAACTTATTTTATTGCCTGACATTCATGCGATTTATTGTTTTTTTCTGCAAATTCCATAGCATGATTACAAAATCGTTTAGCTAGACCTGCATTTATACAGCTTTGAACGTTACAAAAACTGCACTGCAGTGTTTGAATCTGCCGTGCATGAGGTCAAAATATTTGGCTCACTTTCTGTGTCAGTGTGTTTCCGTTTCTTGTTTTTTTGTTTTACTTCATGTTGTTAGAGCATGGCTGTGATTAAAAAGCAATAAAAATTGCTTTGTAGAGCCATAAATTGTTAAATCTGATATGCATCTGTCTGTTTTCAACAGCTTGCATCCGCATCCAACACACAAGAAGAAACCAGCACAACCGTGACAACGAGATTAAAGTGGATTCGACTCATCAGCCGTGTAGACACAACAGCAGACGGAAGGCACAAGCTTTTTTCACCTGCAAAAGATGCAAGGGTTTGTTCTCTACACTTTCTTGATGGCACACCAACTGCAGAGATTTCTTTCCCAACACAAAACTTGGGATACCCTGGATTTCAACACAGAGTAAGTTTTTAAAAAAAATAATTTTCTTGTTATATTTTGTGTGTGTACGCAGTGAAGAAAATGGGAAGGTGTTGAATGTATTTGTTCACACATGCTGCTTCTAGTATCACTATGATGTGTCTGTGCCTTACAGCTTGAGTGATTTAATTGACTTTTCGTCTGTTCGTGTGTTCTGAAATCTGAACAAGAATGAATGTGGGAAGCCAAGCTAAGTTTTATGTGGGTGGGTTGTTTCCAGAGTGCGATTTGATCAACATTAGGAGAGCTCTCCATAGAAGCCAAAGGAACAAAAACAAGTGTACCGGGGAATTCACAGAGGGAGTTCTGTATTGCACTGAAAATGACTATGTACAGTGGGTCCAAATGACCACCTTTATAAGTTGAAGTTGGGGGCATTGAACCCAAACGGACAACATTATGTGGAGAACCCTGCATGAAGATGTAATACTACCATAAATACTGACAGAATGAACCCTGTTTGGCAATGTTTCAGACAGCAAGAGTGCTGATAGACATACCCCGACCAAAGCACCGGCTAGGCAGAAGAAAATGGGCAATGCGAGATCTGGAATTCCAGTTTGAGGTGTGCCAGGCCCAAGGATCATCAAGGGAGAGGAATGGTGTGCACAGCTAGTTGATTGCCAGAAAAGTGTGACTCTGGCCCTGAACAAGACCCATTCGCGACGGAAACATTTCTGGGTGCTCTTGTTTTTGCTTATTTCTTGATATTTTTTTGTGTATAAGCAGATGCCAACTTAATGCAGACAGAAAAAATACATGGTTATTCAGAAATCTGATTTCTCGCAGAACATATCATATTGCACTGGTATAGCCACGACTAGTCTCTTCCAATTAAATCATGTTTTTAGTGTCACCCTTTGTAACAAGAAGATGGCAGGAAAAAGTCAACAATTCTAAAAATACAAGAATTTTTAGCGATCAACCAATGAGTATTGACCCTAAACGTTATAGTATAGATGAGATGTTGTTTATGCAACAGAGACGATGATTAGACCTTAAGGGGAGGCACTGGTGTTAAAAGTGATTTTTTTTGTTTCTTAACTCTTGGGTCAACAAATGTTTCAGAATTTAAGTACTCAGTCCATCTCCTGAGAAAATGAAAAAAAATAAAAATTTGGACCATCGGTTGCCATGGTAGCAATCCAAGATGGCCGCCAAACTGCCCCTTTTTAAAACCCTAAGGCTTTTTTAAAACTACATGAAATTTTGTTTTGATGCTTGTTATTTATACTTTAGCACAATGCCGAGAAACTGATAGAGTCGTTTTTTGATATCTCAAGTCATTTAAAAAATATCAGTGATGAAAGTGAGTGATGTTGAGTTTCATGAAAAAACGCCCCCCAAAACGGTATAACTTCTCAATAAATATTTTTTTCAAGAAATCACTCTATCAGTTTCTGCAAAATAACACACTCAAGATGTATGCAAAGTTTCAACAACGCAAGTTCATAAGAAAAAAAGCCTTAGGCTTTTGAAGTGACAAAAAAGTAGTTTTGAGAAAATACACAAAACGCGAAGAAAATGTATTTTTTGTACACAAACGTTTATGAAACATGTAACAAAACAACACTAACAAAACAACAAGTCTTGCTTAGTTCCACAAGAAAAACAGAAACTAAATTCAACAAAATTTAAAATAACAACACCCAGTGTTCTGCAAGCACCAAGGAAACTGTTCGAAGGTCACAATGATCAACTCTCATCCGTTATGTTCACGCTGCGTAAAGTATGCCCATCCATAACTCCCAACTTGTTATCAGTGAAGCCTTTTATCTTGGACCTCTTTTGGACTTGCTTTGAATAATCAGGGAGTCATATGACAGTGTCCTTTACTTTCTATACTACAATATTTGGGTTGACTTCTGTGAATTGCCTTGCAATGCCATGGGTACTTTGGAAGCTGCTCTCCAGCTTCTGCATCTGTAGAGACAACATAAATTCAAAATTAATATATGGCTATGACAAACTCATATACTGCTATTCACATTTTCCCAACAATGACCCTCCCCCCCCCCCCCCCCCCCCCCTTACACACACATTTGAAAAAAGATATTCTAATATTGTGATACATGGTAACACGATATTTGGGCGCATGCATATGTCAGTGCTGATAGTCAAGCAGTGAACAAAAAGATGTTGACAAATCATGTGAATGGTACTATTAGGCAGTGGAGTGCTGATCTGGTTTACAGCTATTGCACATACATTGCATGCAGAAACCATATGGTCTGCATGGGACGTATGACCACAAGCAATGTTCACTCACTGGGCCATGTGAATGCATGTTTGTTTGAGCCACAAGAAAACTGTGATCACAGGAGCAAGCTATATATAATATGCTCGAGAAAATAAATGAGGAAAGAACAGATGTTTTGCCCCAACACTGACAAACCTTGTGACAACCAAGCTTCACAGTAGCAGCACATAACTGACTAAATTTGCATCCTATTCAGTTTCTTTGCATCAGGGTGTTGTTACTTAGATTCTGTTCTTCAGCATAAAACAGTCACACACACACACACACACACACACACACACACACACACACACACACACACACACACACACACACATAACCAAACAAATATATAAACTTCTACATGTTTGTCAAAAGAAGAAAAAAATACATACCTACTACCATCTTGCTTATCAGCTGCTTGGAATCTTCCCTGCTCTGCTTGGGTTAGTATTCACTGCACCAGATTTCCCAGGAGATGCAAGTTGCACCATGGCTGAACATAGTCATTTTTGTATTGATTGTTCTTTTTCTAAGCAGTTTATTTGCTTTTTTCAAGAGAAAAGATATAGGGTCTGCCTTCTCGTTGCCATAAATGGCAAACTCCGTGTTGTCCTTTTTGCCGTACGCATTCCGCTCCGCAACTCTAAAATAAGTCGTGGCTCAAAACACTCATGGCAACGTGCTTCAAACGTACACCACCGGTGGTGATTTCTTGCTCCATCTCAGCTGTTGCAAGGGAAGCAGCATAGTTTCCAGCCAATTTTCATTCTGGACGAAGAAGAATGCACAAACTTGATCTTCCGATTCGTTCGTAGCAATAGCAGACGACACTATCGACTCGCACTTTCTTTTTAAACTTCTGTCACGCCAGCCTCTGCAACTGATCTGATTTTAGTCGATAATTATCTCCTTTGTGTGTCAAGCACTGAAATCGGGGCAAAACGTGTGATAAACTGAAGTTTCCACAAAGATATCCAAGGAAAATCGCAGCTGTAGATGTTTCACATCGCCTTTGGCGAGACCTGGCGGAAATCAAGAATATTGCATTCTGGGAAGGCCGAATCGAACCGAACGAGACCGAGCATAAACGAAGTTTAATATCCGCGATTCGATTGGTCAGTAGACAAACATTTTCACACGGAATCTCCCGGAATCTTCATCGGTTGTCTTCGGCTCATTGGAATGTCTTCTAGTTGCTGTTACTAACGGCGCGAAATCTGTAAACGGAAATTCCCGTTGTCCGCGGTATGAACTGATTGTAGCAAAGAAAAGACAACTCATTCCAGTCATGCTAACGTGACCACCGTTGACGATGTGTTTGACTCACATTCACCTCTCAAACATACGCATTTTTTTGCTGTTTTGTGTTTGTTCAATACACAATTGCATACACATACATTGTTCATTTAGCCGTTTTGACCGTTTATGATTAATTCTGATCTAAAATCAGTACATCAGAGTAACCAGAAGAGGTTCAAAATCCAGAATCAGAAAGAAAACCGAAATGACCAGGGAACAAAAAAATCACTTTTTTCACTGTGGTGTCTGCCCTTAAAGCCATATGTACTCGATGACTATACACGCTAATTGCTTTACCAACAGCTGGAGACATGCTAAATTAAGTTCCCTGCAAAATATTGTGGTCTAGGACCCCTTCAATGTTGAGATATGTTAATTTTCATTTTGATCTGGATCGTCCTATTTATAGATTTGCCAACAGAGGTAGCGTTGACGCAAGGGAAATAACTCCGCGTCTTTGTTTACATCCAAAGTTTTTGAGACTCTAAAACAAGCTGTAATGCATGTATATGGTCCGCGCATGGCGACATATCGTCATTACATGGTCTTATGGTGCGTTTGACATCGATTATGGGCAAACTACACTTTGTAAACACGGGAGCGCGTACATATGCCTTTAAGGATCTAGCCTATCGGTTTCGCTAATATAGGTAGAATAAAGTACATGCCACCAGAGTAGCCAAGAGCAACCTTTAACAATTTACTGGTTTGTTTTCATTTGTTTGAATGTTTCTCTCTTCTTCCTGCGCACAGTCTTCTCTCCATTTCATGTCACCTGTGCATACCATAACATGTTCTGAGAAAAAATGTTTGTTTGGCTCACATTTTGTGTGTGTCTTTATTGATGTTCGTATGATGCAATGAGTATGTCAGAACAAAATCTGAGTTCTCGTACTTTGAAATGGAGAATGAGAGACAAGACAAAGCATTACAGCACAAAGTCAAACATATCAGCACTTGCAAACAAAATGCACACAATACAGTCAGCTCAAAAAACTTTACTTATGTTGATAAACGTTATCACTAGCAGCAGATCAAATCTGATGACTTCATCCACTTGGCAATGAACATATTGGGAAGAAATATATCTAGTTTCATATATTTATATATATATACCAAAAACACACATGTAGTACAGTAAAAGTCATATCTATAATGGTGTACACAGGAACCTTCCTTTTCAGAACTCCAAACAATAATCTGATAAAAAAAATTCCAGTACAGAAAAAGAGGGAGTCTTAAAATGTAGGAAAACTTACATAGGTTTTGACAAGACAAACATTTATATTTTAGATGCGACCCACCCTACTACCTTTCAGGCTAAAAACTTACAGAAACGAAGCAGCTGTTCAACAATGTTGCTCTGCCCATTACATGTGTAAAGACAGGGGCGGATCAGTTGCTTTGTAAGGGGGGGGGGGGGGGGCACTTTGAATCGAAAGTGAATGTGATGGGCGCGAAGCGCCCGAATTTGCTAGGGGGGTCCGGGGGCATGCCCCCCCTGGAAATTTGTTTTGCCCAAAGAAGCAAAATGGTGCCATCTGGTGCCATTTGAACTTAGAAATGGTCATAGAATCAGCATAGAAAAATCTTTTTTTTTCTTCTTCTTTTTTTTTTTTTTTTCGGGGGGGGGGGGGGGGGGCACGTGCCCCCTGTGCTCCCCCCCCCCCTCGTCCGCCCCTGAAAGAGTAGAGCTTAATGCCTGGATCTGGCAAAGCATTTACATGAGTTGACAAATTGTTGAAATAAGAGTCGTCAGGATTGTTTACTTTGTGGAAGGGTTGCTCTCCTTGTTTATCTGTGTGGTTTCATAGTAGAGGAAAAAGCTGTTTTGTTAATACCGCTTTCCCTACTTCTACTAGTTCCTCCTGTTGCTGCCTGTATCAAAACGGGAAACAGGATTGGATTACTTTGGGAACAAGAGGTTGTGATGGCTGGCTCTGGGAAACAGGTGGTTGTGATGGCTGACTCTTGGAGACACCTAGAAGTCTCTTTCTGATTTTGACAAAGATGCAATCAGGGGCTTCCTCCTCCAAAATGACTTGCAGCCTGTTGCACATGGTCAAAACCCTGCCAAAAGGGAAAAAAATAAAATAATGAATATGAGAAAGAGACAGGAGACAACAACTTTTACTAAAGCATCATTTAGGACAATTTACCAAGTTGTACATAACAAATTGCTCACAAATTTGAGTGCAACTTGCATGAAGAGCATTTGCAGGGATGGCCAGATCTCAAAATCTTCACTTGCCAGACAGGCGGGTCATTTCAAGAAAGTCCAGTCCACCAAAAAGAATTGCTTGCCGGGTACAAACCCCAGTTGCTATAACTGCATTGTTTATAACGTTTTGAAACTAGAGTATTACAACCAGAAGTGTTGCATTTGACGAGAATTTTCACTAGCCAACCAGGTGAGTTGCCAAGCGGTTTTAACTAGCACAGCGGATTTTTTGTACTCGCCCCTGGTCATTAGTCAGATCAGATGATTTGACCATCCCTGAATTTAGAAAGTCTGTTCAGTCATTGCTGATTAACTGTATCACTATCAGTATCACTGCACTTTTTTTTAAAAATTATATGTATATAACATATATTGCTGACAGCGACAGGCATAATTCAAAACATAAACGAGTACTTACCAAGTCGAAGTTTGTGTAGAATTCCATGATGCAGTTTACAGGAACGGAGGGATATGTGAGAGTGCGCATGCGCTAGGCTAGCCATATTTTACAGCATAGATCATCAAAGCGTAAACCACATACTCTTTGATGATCTACAAAGTTTTACAACAACAAAAGTTAAGTTGTAAACAGAGGGTGGGTTTTATTGAGGGAGGGCACATATCCCTCCGTTCCTGTAAACTGCATCATGGAATTCTACACAAACTTCGACTTGGTAAGTACTCGTTTATGTTTTGAATTCCATTTCATGCAGTTTACCGAAACTACGGTTTATGTGAGACTTCAAAGTTGTTGTTGTCAAACTTCCATTTCAACATTCATTGATTCACTCACATTTTAGAAGATAAATGTTTCTTGTTCTGATCACTTTATTAATTCTAAAAGTAGCAGAGGTATGAGTATATTCAGAATACTCGAAACAATCTACTGCACATTTCAAAATCAATGACACTTTCGTATCAAAAAACAAAACCATTAATGCTTTCTGCATCAAGAAAGTTTTCTTTTACAACCGTACACATTATTTCACCCTTTTTCTGTGACATTTGTGCATCAATAATAAATTCATCAATGCTTTTTTGCATCAATAAAGTTTTCTTTCACAACAGTGCTTGTCTACACACTTTTCTTTCCATAGTAATTCAAGATTGTGTTCTTTTTCATCTGACTCTGCAAGGGTTTGTCATAGAATTGTTTGAATGTTTTTGCATTGGTCCAACCAGCTGCTTTGAGAATATCACCAAGAGGTACACCTGACCTCTTCATTGCTGATGACGCTGCACATCTAAAGCTGTGTGGTGTATAACTTGACAATCCAGCTCTCGCTAATACTGTCCGTAACCAGCGAGAAATTGTGTCCCTTGATGCTGGTTCATGAGGCGGTTTGTAACACAACAATAGTTTACCGCTCTGATCAACTCTCAGTTTCTTTGTGCGTTCAATGTATTCTTTCAAGCACTTGACTACACAAACTTGCTCATCCACAGTATATACTGGTAAATCTAAATTTTGCTGATGATAGCCAGGTCTTGTGTGTTTCAACTTTTCTGTCATGTAAATAACACATTTATTCTCTAAAAAACAAACAGATTCTAGGTTCATCAAATGAAGAGTTTGCACCCTTTGAGCAGATGCCAACAAAAGTAAAGCCGATACTTTCAGCGTTATGTCTTTCAATGAAAGCTGAGCATTGTCTGGAAGAGTCTTAAAGTATTTCAAAACATCACCAACATCCCATATCTTGGAATGCCTTGGCATTGGTGTCCTGAGTTCAAAAACTCCCTTCAAAAATCTCACAACCAAAGGATGAGTACCAATTGTAGATTTATCTGACATCAAAATAACTGAAGAAAGTGCACTTCTGGCAGTATTAATTGCACTGTAACCTAATCCAGCTTCAAAGAGATCAGTGAGAAAACTTAACACTAGATTTACAGAGGGACGCAAGGGATCACTTGACCGTTGAGCACAAAAGGATCGCCATCTCGCAAGATAACAGGCATATTGTTTCTTGGTTGTACTTCTCCATGAAGCACAGATGATGCTTTGAGTCTTTCCATGAAGGCCTCGTGTCTCGAGAGATTGCCTGATAAGACACAAGCCAGGAGACGTAGTTTTCTCTGAAGTGGATGTGCTGCATTGCTGTGTGGTAAAGTCAGAAGACGTTTCCCTTTCGGAAGAATCACAGGTTCCTGGACTAGCAACCGCAGAAGCTGGGGAAACCACACCGCGGTTGGCCACAGGGGAACAATCAGCATGCCGTCTGCCCGGTCTCTCCTCCACTGCATCAGCACCCTTTGAATCAGACTGAAAGGGGAAAATGCATATATCAGCCATTTTGACCAGTTGTGTTCAAATGCATCGACTGCATACGCTTCTGGATCATGTCCCCATGACATGAAAGGTTTTACCTGAAAATTCAACCTTGAGGCAAAGAGATCAATTTCTGGATTCAGCAGTGTCTCTTTAAGCCTATGAAATACAACATCACTCAATTTCCATTCTGTACGGTCATTGAAATGACGTGACTGCATATCTGCTTCAGTGTTACATTTCCCAGGAATATGTGTAGCAGATAACCAAATCAAATTATCTTTACACCAAATCCAGATTCTTTTAGCCAATGCATTACATTCATGTGAATGTGATCCTCCCATATTCTTTATGTAGGCAATAGCACAAGTGTTATCTGATAACACCAAGACATGTCTCCCTGTGAGTTTTGCTTTGAAACTTTTCAGTGCATATTCTATTGCCAGTAATTCAAGCACATTTATATGAAAATCTCTTTCATTCATTGACCATCGTCCCCCTGTTTTCAGGTCTCCACACACTGCGCCCCAACCTCCTGTAGAAGAAGCATCAGTCTGGATTGTTATGTCATGGCATGCATTTTGCACTGTATGGTATGACTCATCAATGTTCTCAATCCACCAATCTAACTCTGAACAAGCATTGTCAGATAGATTAGCTAAAGACTCAAAATTTCCTTTTGCTACTTTAAGGGCATCAGACTTGTCTTTTTCTAACTGTCTGAAATACAGAGGTCCCCACCTATTAGCAGGAAAAGTGGCAACCAACATTCCAATGACTTGAGCCAGTTCTCTGATTCTGATTCTTTTCTTTCCCTTGAGTCTGTAACAGGCTGCCTTTATATTCTGCCTTTTTTGCTCTGGAAGTGATACAGTCATATCTTCAGAATTCAACCAAAACCCAAGGTATTTTAACCGTTTGCTTGGATTGAGAACAGATTTGTCATCATGTATTGTGAAACCAAGAGATTCAAAGAGTTTTACTGTCTCACTGACATTCACTTCACATTCTTCAACTGTGTCTGCCTGTAAATAACAATCATCAATGTATGAGGTAGACAGAAAACCTTGTGCCCTCAACTTTGCATACACTGGTTTTAGCAGCTTTGTGAAGTACCTTGGACAGTTACTCAAACCATTTGGAAAGCATGTATACTGAAACATTTGTTCACGCCATCTGAATTTTAGAAACTTTCTGAACTGATGTTTGACAGGAACTGAATAGTAAGCGTGTCTAAGATCAACTGAGGCCATATAACAGCCTTTAGTCATCATTTGTGTAGCAGTTGACAAGTTATCCATTTTAAAATGTTCGTACGCAACGGATTCATTGAATCTTTTCAAGTTCAAAATAAGCCGATGTGACCCATCTGGCTTTTCAACAAGAAAAATAGGTGAAACCACCTCATCTTCTTCTGGTTTTGATGGCTCAATGACATGCATACTCAATAGATGTTCTACTTCTGCATCCATTATCTGAAATAAGTGACCAGGAACTTGATTTTTGGCCTCATGCTGAGTTTCCACCTTCTCAATGTCTTCACTCAAAGGAATTTCTGTTCCCTGTACCATATCTAGAATAAAGGAATCAGATGTCAATTTCTTCCAATTGTGAACAAAATGTTTCAGTTTACCTGCTTCAAATGTGGCATTCTTTATTTCACATACCTCTTTGTTGTCTACTCTGCTTGTCTGCTTGTCGTTGTGCCGGAGAAGAATGGTCTCCCTTGACTTCTCCCTCTCACCCTGAACTGAGCTCCCACCGCCTCTCTTCCCGTTCCAGTTCCACCTTCCTCTTCCTCTCCATTCGGAGTTTTTTGGTGCATACTGACGGGATGGGAAATATTTTTGCCCTCTACTTGATTGAGTAAAGGCAAGTCCAAGTTTGGTTGTACAGTCAATATCAGCACACGCTGACTTGAGATCATCCCCAAATAGCCACTGAGTGACTGGTATGTTTGAAGATGCCAGTTTTCTGTATTTTCTGTTCACATTTTGTCCAGACAGTATTTTTGCTCTTCTGTCCAGTGACATGTCATACGCTGTTTTCAGTATCAGCCCACTTGCCTCAGCAATTGTTTTAATCAGCTTTTTCTGTTCCTCACTGGCAACCCCCATTTTTAGGGACACATCCCAGGCCACAACAAGAGCATTGTTGGCCGTGTACAGTAACTTCTGTTGACGTTGTGATTTTAAGTCATACGTTTTGGCACTGTGTTCCATCAAACCCCAGATTTCGGGATTCACTTTTGGGACGCCTGTCTCAATGTTCTTTGGGCGTTTAAACTCTCTTTCTTTTTGCTTCATCTTTTCTTCGGTCATCTGACCCTTTGCCATCACTGATACAAGTTTTGCAATTCGATCTGCAACTTCATCACCAAGAGTCTCAGAAATGTCAAAATCTTGCTCCAGTTCATTCATAATTTCACTCTCATTGGGGTCGTTCAGTTCAGCCTCGGGTCGAGATTCTGATGCTTGAGTTTTACACATTTCTTCAAGAAGGTGATCGAAATCATCCCCTGTCTCCACAGATTGTTCGTCATCACTGACATCACGTTTTCTCTTTTTCGATTGTTTCGTTTGGGGCGAGTCGCCATCTTTGTCTACCACCATAGTTAGAAACTTCAAAATTTTCTCATTTTGACTCTTCATCTTTTCCCAATCCGAGATTGGTAGAGTGACTGTTTGTGGTTTTTCCTTTCCACCCGTGTCGGGTGCGTGGATCAAGTCATTCAATTCTGAGTCAGAATCGAGTTCCAACTCTACTTGTCTCTCTGTCATCGCGACTCGCGGTTTTTTCGAACTCGGCACGATAAAGGATAAAGCACTTACTTTGTCCAGCAGAAACAATCAATTTCACACACAAAACACAACAGGTTACGTCGATTTCCGGATGAAAATGAAGTTTTCTACGCCGAAAATTCCCACATGCTGCCCATGGCCGCCATAACACATACGGGTATGGCTAGCCTAGCGCATGCGCACTCTCACATAAACCGTAGTTTCGGTAAACTGCATGAAATGGAATTTTAGTGTGTGTTAATACTAGTATGCTGGTTTTTTCAGATTTTGACACATTCCCTGTTCACTGAAACCAAAATGTTGTTAGGCCACACAAACCATCTTGCAATTCAACTTGAACCATTCTCTTGTTCAAAAGTAAAGTGCAAATATGATTTATTTTAAAAAAAAGTAGAGAGGTTTCCTACCTGTAAGCCTTTCCTCCTTAAAACTCGTTGACGAGGCGATGCATGAGGTCGAGCTCACACTCACAGGCAGCCGGTGATGAAGACGCTTGGCCACAGGAATCGCCCATCTTGCTGCCTTTCAATCCAGTTGTGATGATGAATGGATAAGGATAAACTTGAGCACACCTTTCACATACAACTTCTGCTTGTACTCCCGAAGAAGCACCCTCTCTGCATTTTCTGCTTCATGGTCAACAGGAATCCCATCTCCCAAGTTCCAAAGCAGGAAAAGCTCTAAAACAAAAAGGCCTTGAGATCAAATCACAGTTTTTCGCACCTGTGGAAGGCATTCTTTTTCCCCCCTCATCACCATTTTGTATGTAAACTTACAAAATACTCACTGACTCAGCTTGGGGTAAGCTTAGCAGCTATACAAACTGGCAGTGGCAACTTAGTATGCATGTTTGTTGTTTCTAAAAAATCTAACCCACACGTCAGATTGAAAATGGAAAACTTTAGCATACACTATCGCAACATGTATGCATCACGAATCGGAATATAGTTATGCTTCATAGTAAGTTAGATTCCATGGACAGATCAACGGCACTTATTCAAGTTTTTGACTTTAATCAACTGAAAAGTTACAGATTTACAGAAGTTGCTTTTTTGAAAATATTACAATGCACGCGAAAGCGATCTGTTCAATATATAAACAAGTCACGTAAGGCGAAAATACAACATTTAGTCAAGTAGCTGTCGAACTCACAGAATGAAACTGAACGCAATGCAACGCAGCAAGACCGTATACTCGTAGCATCGTCAGTCCGGGCTTCGTCGAAGATTACTTGACCAAAATTTCAACCAATTTGGTTGAAAAATGAGAGCGTGACAGTGCCGCCTCAACTTTCACGAAAAGCCGGATATGACGTCATCAAATACATTTATCAAAAAAACGAAAAAAACGTTCGGGGATATCATACCCAGGAACTCTCATGGAAAATTTCATAAAGATCGGTCCAGTAGTTTGGTCTGAATCGCTCTACACGCACACACATACACCACGACCCTCGTTTCGATTCCCCCCTCTATGTTAAAACATTTAGTCAAAACTTTTTTTTTTTTTTTCCTTACACCTGTTCCTTGTCCCGGTGTGCACTCACGCCGCCCCGTCCCTGCACTCACTGTTCCATGCACATCTGAATTTCGTTCCGCTGCCAGACTTGTCGATTTTACAGACGCTCCAGGGAGGGATGTCGGGTCGTTGCGGTAGGCTACCCTCGGAAGATGACACTGCACTTCTGCTGACGGTGTTCAGTAGTGGGTCTGTCCCGAGCTAACGGACGCAGCCCACTACCTACTATGCCCCCTACTAACGACATTGACAGCTAAGTCGTGGAGCCAGACTGAGTGAGGGTCCCCTCCAGAGAGCAGACCGCCACCACGTCCCTCCGTCGACCCCCCAGAACGTCACACGTTGAGGACTGACAGCAGAAGTACTATTCAGGGAAGGATCGAACAGGAACACTGAGACCAAGGTCACCATGAGAGCTCCGGGCATGAAGGGCCACAAGAGCAAGGACACTTTATAATTTTGGATGATTAATGAGATGAGGATGATTATTATGATGATGCTATGGATTTCCAATTTGGTTTGAGACTACGTGACAGGGCAGCACTCTACGCTTACTGTCATAATATATCCTGGTGTCAACCAGGCCCGAGAACTGCCGCACCTGCGGTGTTGGTCAGGTAAACAGAACCTGAGCACCCTCAAAGTTGCATTCGTTAAGTGAATGACACTCGGCTGTGTGATTCCAGCCTTCCCATAGGAACCATAGCACTTCCACTCTGGGTAGGAGCCGACCGTAGCCCGAAAAACCCACATGACCCTGATGGGATTCGAACCCACGACCTCCCGGCCCACAGCCCGATGCGCTAACCACTGCGCTACGGGGGCCGGTATTTAGTCAAAACTTGACTAAATGTAAAAAGCAGATGTGGTATGAGACAGTAAGTAAGAGAGTATTAATATATCCTACACACTGTACTTTGCATACCTCACCAAACCTTGATCTCTTCCAAAGCCTTGTGCAATTTCATATGTCAATTTAAGCAAAGAGACGTCACTCTAGTAAGTATGGGGTGACATAATAGTTATAACATTATCCAAAGGGAAAAAGCTGTCAAATTTATCAGGAACCAATATGCCGTTTGACTTAAAAATACATTTTTACAAAACCAGTATATATATGATTTAATTTGAAACATTATGAATATAAATTCATTACCTTGTAGTTTGGTTGTGGGACAATATGTCCAGATGGCGACTTGAAATCCCTCGTTGAATTTAATGCACTGGATTCATTCTGTGGTATGGCATATGTCAATTTTAAGTGAAAAAACAAACAAACCACACAGACATACACACTCACAAGAAACTTAGTGCACATCGAAGCATCAGAACACAGAGCAATACATGGATACATTGGAACCAAGGACTACTTTAGTAGTCCTTGATTGGAACCCATCATTTATCAGTACTATCACTTTTGCATAAAGCACACTTTTGTGCAGCAGGACAAAAATAATAATTTTGCGGGATATGATAATTATCTAATTCAGTGTTAATTTAACTTTCAAAAATAATATGTATCATTGAGTTCGTCAATAATAATTTCAAAAAGTAAGTCAGAAACAATAACAAATGAACAGAAATGAACATAATAAATACCTGAAAAAGCGACTTTCTTGCTGCAGATTTACCACTGTGGTTGTCTGCTATTGCCTATTTAAACAAGAAGGGCAAAGCCCATACGACTCACATGCTTGACCTTGACCTTTACATTCAGGGTCAAGGTCAAATAACTAAACCTAGCAATGACATCATACACTAAGAACTGCTTTACACATTTTTCCTACCAAAATACATGTGACCTTGACCCAAGGTCAAGGTCATCCAAGGTCATGCAACACAAAGCTGTTAATTCAAGACATAGGAAGTACAATGGTGCTCATTGGCTCTTTCTACCATGAGATATGGTCACTTTTAGTGGTTCACTACCTTATTTTGGTCACATTTCATAAGGGTCAAAGTGACCTTGACCTTGATCATATGTGACCAAATGTGTCTCATGATAAAAGCATAACATGTGCCCCACATAATTTTCAAGTTTGAAACAGTTATCTTCCATAGTTCAGGGTCAAGGTCACTTCAAAATATGTATACAATCCAACTTTGAAGAGCTCCTGTGACCTTGACCTTGAAGCAAGGTAAACCAAACTGGTATCAAAAGATGGGGCTTACTTTGCCCTATATATCATATATAGGTGAGGTATTGAATCTCAAAAACTTCAGAGAAAATGGGAAAAATATGAAAAATAGCTGTTTTTTAGGCAACATTTATGGCCCCTGCGACCTTGACCTTGAAGCAAGGTCAAGATGCTATGTATGTTTTTTGGGGCCTTGTCATCATACACCATCTTGCCAAATTTGGTACTGATAGACTGAATAGTGTCCAAGAAATATCCAACGTTAAAGTTTTCCGGACGGACGGACAGACGTCCGGACGTCCGGACGGACGGACGACTCGGGTGAGTACATAGACTCACTTTTGCTTCGCATGTGAGTCAAAAAGCATGTCAGTTTCTTGCAAGTCAAGGAAAATTGTGGTGAGATTGAATATATTGCAACCCATAACATTGAGTGGTTATGTCCCTTAGATTGAAGATGAATCAAATTTTAATTTAAAAAAATTGGTTTGACAAATTTGTTCCCATAAATCTAATGTCAGAACTATCAGAGGGTGGTTGAAATTAACCACATGCTTTAATTCTGTTATTCTAGGGAGAAAATATCCCGCGATACCATGGATGCACGGAGCTGTAACTTAATATACGTAACATATACATACCACAATAGCTGTTAATAACATTTATACCTGGCGTTTTGCAGTAGGCGTCTCTCCTGTTGGTGACCTGTGTGCCCTCTTTGTCCCAGATTTGTCCTCTGACCAAAACGATGGGCTTCTTTCATCCTGTGGTACGACACAGTTAGATATGTTACCAGCGGCACAACATTCTATCCTGATGCGTTTTGTTGTTTCATGTGTTGTGCTTAAGTATTGTGATTGTAGTGTAAATGTGTTTTTTTCTTCTTCCAAGAACATAGTATTATGCATTTGAACAGTAGTACATGAGGGAAGGGGATTGTCAGTATGGAGTTTATGAGATCTATATGTACATTAGGCTTGTTCATGTCCTACTTATAGGCGCGCGTGCGTATCTAATGTTGATAAGCAAATTTAGTTTGGGAGCAAGTATTTTTGTCTGCTCATACTGACTGTGCTGGCAAAGAGAAAACTGTGAGTAATGAATAACAAGATGAAAATAAAGTTGACTTTCGCACAGAAAATACCATACTACATTCACGCTCTTCAAATGTAAATACACCATATTGACTAGCCCATCAAATCCTGGCTGACATTCTGCCCATAGCTGCTTGAGTGTTTGTGTTTTCGTTCTATTTGTATGGGTGGGGTACCATGGAAGCTAGTGTAACAATAGATTCAAAGAAGCCTTGATAATATTTTCACAACAAATTGATTTTACTGTCTATATTTTGTAAAACATAAAGGATTACAAAATAAATCAGTGTTGGTTTTGGGTGGTCACAGAAGCCAGTACTTGTTAAGCTGTTATCACTGGAACCCCTAATCAGAAGTTGGTACTTTGGCATGTGTTCATACTGGTGCAGCGGTATATATATATGTTACAGTTAATCTGTAAAACCAGGGAATAAATGTATTAACTAGGTAATACATGAATTAACTGACGGGAAAAAACCAGTTAATTCATGTATTACCTAAAATATTTTAGTTCATACACGTATTCCCTACTTTCACAGATTAACTGTAACATATATATAATGTGAAAGATAGAGAAAGCT
Source organism: Littorina saxatilis (assembly GCF_037325665.1). NCBI lineage: Eukaryota > Metazoa > Mollusca > Gastropoda > Littorinimorpha > Littorinidae > Littorina > Littorina saxatilis. The sequence goes on along the minus strand of NC_090253.1, from coordinate 35,743,377 downwards.
CCTATTTTTGCTTAATTGACATATTTATTTTTAAAAAAAAGATAGAAGTAACTGTTGTAAAAATTGCAATCGTAAAGAAAATGTAATGGCAGTAAACTTGGAAAGCACAGCTAAGAGCAACACTGTAGAATGCACCGCGCGTCTCCAACCACTGTGATCAAAAATAAGTCAACTTGAGTGCGCTATCAATAATTATTTACAATGCTTCAGTTCTACCACAGGTGGAAGGTATCATTCGCTGGACCACCACTATCATAGTCTTACTATGATATTGGTAGTCTTACTATGATAGTGGTAGTCCAGCGAACAATATTTTCCGCCTGTGCTTCAACATCACCAGTGAACACAACCTGGGAAGCAAACATCTAAATCTAATATTTGATTTTGACCTAAATCTTAGTAATTATAGCAGAGAAAAGACTTACCATTCTGCGCATCTGTCATGAATTCCGTACACACAAAACTGATGACAGTTAAGAGTGACATAACTTGAGCCAACGGGAGTGACCAACAGTCGACAGAATAACACTGACAGCCGTCGTCCGAAGGTGGCTGAACGGACGTGAACCTAACGAAAATAAAGCACGTTCAGCAAATCAAATTATAAAACATACACGTAAAATATCAGGTGCTCTTCTGTCATCTGCTCTTCATACTTCATTATTTTGCACGTAAATCAAACCCTAAATTTTACACTGATAAACGTTGTTCGCTCGACCCTAGAGTATGGGGCAGTTGTCTGGGACCCATATATTTAAAACTGGATACCGACAAAATCGAGAAGATTCAACACAAAGCAGCGAGATTTACCTGCAAATATTACAGATCCATGGAGAAAACCCGGTTGCGAGAGATGCTGCAGAGACTGAACTTGCCATCAGACTCAGCACTTGCTGACCGGCGTAGACAACTTCGCCTGACGATGCTGTACAAGATAGCTGGAGGGTTAATACCAGCCATACCCCCAGAAAGTTTTCTCACACCCGCAGAGAAGAACAAGCGGAAAATCAGACCAACAAAGCCTATAACAACTCGAGGCCATTCAAAATTCCAGTGTTAGTGTTAGTCTGCCACACTAACGACAACAAAGAAGGGAAGTAAGCCTGAAGGGGTTTACGGGAGTTGTCTGCCCCATTATCGAAAGATACTTCCGGTTATAACGATCAGAAAACAACAAATTGTGCGTTCTCACGATCATTGATGTCTGCATTCTGTTAATAACTTTGTTATTATCATTCTCCTCAAGCCTATCTGTCTAATAAGTCGAGCTAAAATGGGCTACGTTCAGCATTTGTACATTTCCTTCTGTGATGTGACTATTGGATGACGTCATCGAACCATCGTTGCCTAAGTTAATTTGAATGGAAGCTCGCGTCATCATAATTAGCGTAGGTTCCTAAATGGACGACTACTATCACAGAAAGACTACAAGGTACGTCACTCACCTTCGAGTCTTCTGTGTTCTTGGAGTCGCTTCCTGGGGAAAAATATTGTTCAAGACGGTTTGCCTCTTCCTACAGTCTGTGTAAGGTCAAATAAATACAGTTGAATGATTGTTTGAACTATATGCACCTTTAGTTTTCAGCTTCCGTTCGCTGCAGGTTGTTTTTAACCATCATTTGGACGAATCTTCGTTTGCGAGCCGCTAATATCCACCTTGCGTCAAATCATGCATCCGGCACCGAATATGCATACCACCGCTCATTGGTCTAAAACATATGTAAATATTGTGCAGCAAAGGGAAGCAAGCTGTATAGGCAATGAAGAAGAATTGATCCGGGCCAGATGCAACCCCCCCCCCTCCCTCCCCTACAAAAAAAAATGCGTTTGGGAGGTTGCGCAACCCCTGTAACCCACCCCCACCCCCCACCCCCCCCCCCCCCCCCATCAGGTCAAGCCCCATCAGGATCCCTTCCAGTTTGCATACAAGCAGAACAGATGCACAGATGACGCCACACTCACACTCTTACACAACGCATACACACACTTAGAAAAACCTGGCTCTTTTGTACGCATTCTTTTCATAGACTTCTCTTCTGCCTTCAACACTATCCAACCCTGCCTCATGGCCCGGAAACTTCTCCTCGCTTTCAGACAGCTCTCTCTTCCCTTAGGTCCACCTCCATAGGCTCTCCACAGGGTACAGTTATCTCCCCTGTGTTGTTCACACTCTACACTAACGACTGCAGTGGCACTGACTCCACCCTTCTTATCAAATATTCAGATGATACAGCGCTAGAAGATCTCTCCAATAGTGACGCAACTTACTTTGCAGAAGTAGAACGTTTCAACGCCTGGTGTAAAGACAACTTTTTAGACCTAAATGTGACAAAGACCAAAGAACTTCTGATAGACTTTAGAAGAAACCCTGCCCCTGTCCTTGACCTGATGATTGATGGTGTGACTGTTGAGCGTGTGACTGAATATAAGTATCTTGGCACAGTTATCGATGATAAGCTGTCCTTCAATGCAAACACCACCCTCATACACAAAAAATGTCAGTCACGCATCTACTGCCTTCAGAAACTTAGGAAGTTGAATGTGAACCTTTCTATCCTTCAAACTTTCTACCGCTCTCTCATCGAGTCTGTCATCACTTTTGGTTTTGTGTCCTGGTATGGAGGTCTGAGTGTGAAGAACAGGAATGTCTTAGTGCGAATGGTGAATGTCAGTAGCAAGGTGATTGGCAGGCAGCAAGCAAGTGTGGAGTCCCTGTATGAAAAGCGTGTGGTGAGAAAGAGTAGGCGGATAGCTTCAGATAGGTCCCATGTCCTAGCCCACCTCTATGAACTCCTTCCCTCTGGCCGTAGACTTCGCACGCACAAAGCTAGGACACTCAGGCTGCAAAACAGCTTCATCCCCAAATCCATCACCCTTAGCAACATGTAAACACATCCACATACCCGACTCAGCCCCTCTTCTGCCAGTGCAATCAGTAGTAATGTACATGTATGTATTGGTTTTATGTACAACCGTATATTTTCTGTGATATATTGTATGCTATGATATTTTGCAATGATGTTTAGCCATAGTTCGTTATACGCCTAGGTGTGTGAGAATATGTAAGCGCAGTGCTTTAAAGTGTGTGTGTGTGTGTGTGTGTGCGCGCGCGTGTGAATTAGAGAGAGAGAGAGAGAGAGAGAGAGAGAGAGAGAGAGAGAAAATGGTTTACTGGTTTGGCAATCTGCCCATAACGAAGTGGGGATGGGGGAATCAGGGATGTGGGAGACACTGGCGTACGCGTAATACCGTGGTCCTCATCGAGATCGAACACACGTTTGCATACACGTACACCCGATATTATCTGACATGTAATGTTTAATGTCAGACACGTATTTTACCAATAGAAATGTTTTGACACCCCACTTCATTGCCAATGTTCTTGTTACACGACAGCGATCAAACGTCAAGTCTGAAGGTAGGTTCTGAGAAGATTCACCAGTAAGTCCTGTGACCAAGATGTGCCACACTAACAAAATAATGCAATGAAACAACATGCCTACCACAAAAACGAAGCGACGTGGATAAGACATGGGCAGTTTGATGGCTACAAGATGTTGTTTCTGCCAGGCAAGTGGTTCATAGTGCTGCGGTATCTCACTTCAACATCATTAGACCGAGGGAATCGCTTCAAGCAATTGGAAGAGTGCAGTATCGAGAATGTTATGGTCGGCTACAGTCACTACACTAATGAAGAACCGTCTCATCCAAATGGAGGCTATGCAGCAAAGAACGGTTACTGAAAAGGTAGCAGGCCGCATCGACCATGAGCTGCCATTAACACTGTTGTCAGTGATCAAACTGTTCCAAATTGATTACACGCTTTTAACTTCCGTGAAAGACGCCCAGTCCGCAAAACAACATTGACTGCCAACCATTGAGCTGCCCAATGAGCCTGGTGTAATCAACATGTGAGGTGGTGACGTCATCGTAGGTCTCAATTCTTGTTTTCACGTGGGCCCCACCTCTTCTTGGATCCTGTATATCAACGCATCAGAATCTGGAGGCGTCGCAGAGAGCGCTTTGCAGATGGCGCTGTTCCAGAACGAAATCGTTTGTTGGGGGGTCTGTGATGCACCGGGAAGAGATCATCTTACGTCGTAGGACATCTCACTACCGATTAGTGGGTAGCTTAACTTGCGATCGACACCTGCATCAGTAGGAATAGCATAGCACGCGAAATACGCAAGGTAGCAAAACAAAACAATCTATTCAGGGTAGATAATTGGTTTGACGTTCTTCTCGTATGTCAAAGTTGCAAAGTTTTGCCTATTGTGATTTCTTGTCAATTTTTCATTCGGCTCTTCCGTTTTTGTCTGGTCGATTTTGAGGGTATCCTTACTTGAGCGGCGGTCACGTGATCCCTGTAAAAGAAATATTTAATCCACAAGGTGATCCTGGAGGTTAAGTGAACGGTCTTAACTGGCATATACAGTTTTAATGAAATGACACGGGGATTTATGCTTTAATTTGGGTTTGAAATTTGTTGCAATAATTTTTTGGCCAAGTTTAGATCTTAG